>NC_135843.1:16938633-17311133 GCF_029677425.1 Wolffia australiana | reverse complement strand
CTCTCTCACACACAATCTCTCTCTCTACCTCTCTCTCTCACACACAATCTCTCTCTCTCTACCTCTCTCTCTCACACACAATCTCTCTCTCTCTACCTCTCTCTCTCACACACAATCTCTCTCTCTCACACACAATCTCTCTCTCTCGCTCTCCCTCTCTCTAACTCACTCTCTCTCTCGCTCTCTCCTGCTCTCTCTCTCTCACTCACTTTCTCTCACTCTCTCTCACACACAACCTCTCTATCTCGCTCTCTCTCTAACTCTCTCTCTCTCTCTCTCTCTCTCTCTCTCTCTCTCTCTCTCCCTCGCTCTCTCTCGCTCTCTCTCTCTCTCTAACTCACTCTCTCCCTCGCTCTCTCACGCTCTCTCTCTAACTCACTCTCTCTCTCGCTCTCTCTCTATCACTCACTTTCTCTCACTCTCTCTTACACACAATCTCTCTCTCTCTCTCGCTCTCTCTCTATCACTCACTTTCTCTCACTCTCTCTTACACACAATCTCTCTCTCTCTCGCTCTCTCTCTATCACTCACTTTCTCTCACTCTCTCTTACACACAATCTCTCTCTCTCTCTCGCTCTCTCTCTATCACTCACTTTCTCTCACTCTCTCTTACACACAATCTCTCTCTCTCTCTCTCTTTCTAACTCGCTCTCTTCTCTTTCTCTCACATAATCTCCCTCTCTATCTCTCGCTCTCTCTCTCACTCACTCACTCACTCACTCTCACACAATCTCTCGCTCTATCTCTCGTTCTCCCTCTCTTTCACTCTCACTCTCTAATTCTCTCTCTCATACACTGTATCACACAATCTCTCTATCTCTCGCTCTCTCTCTCACATAATCTCTCTCTCTCTCGTTCTCTCTCTCACATAATCTCTCTCTCTCTCTCTCTCTCTCTCTCTAGCTCTCTCCCTCTCTCTCTCTCACACACAATCTCTCTCTCCCGCTCTCTCTTAATTTTTGTTCTAATTCCTTTAGTTTTCTTAATTGTTGAAGTTGATAGGAATCGCCAAGATTAGTAGTATCAGATATATCGTTATCTTTGATGATAACTTTAAGATCTCTTTCTATGTATCCGTCTCCCTAAAAATATATCTAAACATACTTATCTTGGTTTCAGGTGATTACGGCGCCATCTCTGCATAACATTTCTTCTGTGGAGCAACACAAGGCAATCCCAGACCCGTCCTTATTTTCAAAACTGCTTTTTTCAAATTATTTTCCCTAATAAAATTTTGTTTCTGCATTTCACGTAATCCCCAGAACCGACAGGAAGGAGGAAGTCTGAGTCAAGACCTAAGAAGCCGTGGCCTTTGTCTAGTTCCTTTGGCAAGTACAATGGCTGTTACAAACGATCATATAGCCGACTTCTGGACTCCCACCTTTGGAGGATCTTTCAACTAATGGAAGAAGAAACAACGTAGAGAAGAAACAACTTAGGGTATGGTTTTTCTTAGAGACAGATATTCAGTTGACTGTTCAAGTGTATTAAGGTGGGTAAGGATAGGCAGGAACAGATGCTAAATTTGGCAGTGTTTCTTACTCCTGAGACCGCCGAATTTAGCATAGTGTTGGACCCTGGGGGATGGGAACTCTGTTCTTGCTTGGCACATGAAGAGGCTGTTACCCCTTTGTCACTAGGATGATTTGAAGAATGTATTGAGTTATTAATTAAGACGAGTTTACTAAAAAACAGTAATCGACTCTGGCCAGCGACTTAAATCGCAGTGTTGGAAATCCAAATATAATATCAGAACAGTTTAATGACCGCTAAAATCCCGATTTTTTGTTTACCTTGATGCTAAGCCAGGTGAAAAGGCCTTATATAACTACTTAGCAATACAAAAATTTATAGGACAAGGGCGCGACGGAGACACCAATGAGGAAATAGGCGTCAAGTTTGCATGCCTTAACGTGATCGCAGTTTGGAGGATTTGATCTGCATGCTTTGCATGATCTTTTAATTTGCCAGTATCAAGACCTTTATGATAAGCATTTTTTAAAATTTTTTGTACGTTTCTTCTCTGTGAGAAACGTTCTAACCATATAATCATCCAAAGTCTTAAATGAGACAACAAGGTAAAGCCCATCCATTCTAGTAAAAATTAAGAGGAGAAAGTAGGGATCAGCATCCTCATCAACCGGTGTGGATGTCTTTCACGTCCACGTTTGCTGACATGCTTCGTCAAGGAAAAATAAAATTGTCATGGCTCTTCTAGGGCTCTCTCTCATCATCGTCTTCATCGTTGGTTATCCCTAAAAGGTGGAAATAACTGATGATGGGTCTTCAAATTGGGGACTATATTAGAACACGGGAAAATTTTTGTCATTTGTATCACTCTTTGTTCGATTTCATAGAAAATGTTTTAGAGTTATAGGGAAATATAAAGATATAGATGTAGGAAGAAAGAGTTGACAGTGATAGCGAGATATAGATGGAGAGATGGAAACATAGCTAGAGAGAGGTATATAGATAGTGCAAGGTATAGAGAGCAATGTAGTTAGAGAGAGGAAGAAAAAGAAAAAACAGAGAAATATATGTAAAAGGACATTGGGAAAGATAGAGACTACGGAAGAGATATTGGGAGATAGAGATGATGGATCTACAAGTGTACCTGTAGATGCTATTACAGCAGAATATGGTCACCTTGAAACATGGATCGTCTCTGGTGATGGTCAAACAGCTCCAGCAACTCCATTTCTGTCTCAGGGACCTGGATCACTTTGCTTTGTAGGGGACAAACCATAGCATCCCCTTAACACCTTGATGTACACTCGTCTTACATGGATAAGATGATAATGCCCTTACTCGTAGCTAGTCAACGAGGTCAACATCTGACAAGAGAAAGAACATGTGTTAGTATCACAGGTAGAGAGGGATGTTGCATCCAATGTTTATTTAAGATGTGCCATTTGGTCGTACCTTCAGCCCCAAGGTTGGCCAAGGACCAAATTACACGTGTTAAATGGAGGCAGTGGAAAATATCTGGTGGGTGCATATAACATGTCCTCCATTTCATAAACTGACACGCCAAATATTGGATTTTAAACTTGAATTTTATATTAAATATCATTAAACCTAACTGATAAAACAATTCATCAAATATTCATGTACTGGAAATTGCTTTTTAAGTTAATACCTCATCAAAATACACCAAAATAAATGACATTATTTGCTCTCCTAAGATAAAACATAATAATACCAGTTCCCTCATATACTGAAATAAATTCCACATTGCGTTTAAATTTAAAATATAAATGGTTTGGTTTCTGATTAGAACCAAATTATAACTAAAAAATCGTGCCACACGAAATGACAGGCTTGAATCATTAAACACTCCGTGGGTTTCAGAATTAGATACAGAGCCGATCCATAACAGGCCTTTTTTTTGTGCTAAGGTTGCAAGACTTTCAACCTAAACGATTACATGTCTTCTTTTATTTGATTGGCCATCGTGAATAAATACTTGTTGGGTAAAACAACAAAAAACGACAAATAATACCATATGGTTAATTTTCTTATACGATATAACATTCTCTCACACACACATTCCCTTTCTCTCTCCCGCTCTCTGTTCCTCTCTCTTTCTCTCTCCCTCTCTCTGTTCCTCTCTCTTTCTCTCTCTCTCTCTGCGCTCCTCTCTCTTTCCCTCTCCCTCTCTCTCCCTCTCTCACTCTCTCTCCCTCTCTCTTTCTCTCTCACTCTCTCTTTCTCTCTCTCTCACTTTCTCTCTCACTCTCTCTTTCTCTCTCTCTCTCTTTCTCTCTCACTCTCTCTCCCTCTCTCTTTCTCTCTCCCTCTCTCTGTTTCTCTCTCCCTCTATCTCTCACTCCCCCCTCTCTCTGTTTCTCTCTCCCTCTATCTCTCAGTCTTCCCTCTCTCTATTTCTCTCTCTCTCCCTCTATCTCTCTGTCAACCCCCTCTCACTTTCTCTCTCCCTCTCTCTGTTCTTCTCTCTTTCTCTCTCCCTCTCTCTGTTCTTCTCTATTTCTCTCTCCCTCTCTCTCTCAGTCCCCCTCTCTCTCTCCCTCTATCTCTATGTCCCCCCTCTCACTTTCTCTCTCCCTCTCTCGGTTTCTCTCTCTCCCTATATCTCTCTGTCTCCCTCCCTCCGTTCATCTCTCTCTCTCCCTCTATTTCTTTGTCTCCTTCCCTTCCTCTCTCTCTCTCCCTCTCTCTCTCTGTCTCCCTCCCTCCCTCCCTCTCTCCCCCTCTATCTCTCTGACTCCCTCCCTCCCTCTGTCTCCCTATTTCGATTTCTCTCTCTCTCTCTCCCTCTATCTCTCTGTCTCCCTTCCTCCCTCCCTCTCTCTCTCTCCCTATCTCGGTTCCTCTCTCTCTCTCTCTCTCCCGCCCTCCCTCCCTCTCTCTCTCTCCCTATCTCGGTTTCTCTCTCTCTCCCTCTATCTCTCTGTCTCCCTCCCTTCCTCTCTCTCTCTCTCTCTCCCTCTATCTCTCTGTCTCCCTCCCTCCTTTCACTCTCTCTATCTCTCTGCCTCCCTCCTTTCACTCCATCTATCTCTCCGCCTCCCTCCCTCCTCTCACTCTATCTATCTCTCTACACGGCGAACGTTTCCGAAGGAACAGAAAACCAGAAGCCCGGCCGTTCCCAGCAGTCGCGATTCTTCCTCCGGGCGACCCGGTCGAGGCAGCAAGCGACAACCGGGCGCCGCGTTAAATTCTTACAAACTATAGCCGGAACGCCAAAACTACCCTTCTTCCTCCTTTCCCTGCATACCAAATTTATTCTTATACTTTCTTTCCTTGATTATCCACCCTTACATGCTTGCATATCTTTTTCAGACGCAAAATTCTAATTAGCATTTGTCATTCACGGCACGCGTAGTAATAGGACAAATCAGTAACTTCTTCCTCTCCCGGAGGTTTAGCTCTCCTCCTTCCTTGCCGCCGACGGGAGCGGTTGGCTTCTTATTTTAGTCTCTCTCTCCAACCTCCCCCGAACTTCCGAAAGGACCGAAACAACCTCTCTCTCTCTCTCTCTCTCTCTCTCTCTACAAGTGAGTTTGAACTCAAACATCCTCCGAGTCCGGGGGCCCCGTAAGGATCCTGCTTTCTCTCTTCTGGCTCCTAACCATACCCGCTTTCTCTCTCTAATCACTCCCTTTAAATCTGCGGCTTCGAACTAAAACCTCCCCCAAGAACCCCCAAAGGATCCTACTTCTTCTCACCCTTTCTCTCTCTCTCTCTACTTTCTCTCTCCATGGCGGCGATACGGCCACACTTCTCCCTCATCGTGGCCCTCTGGATGACAGTTTGGGCGACAGCGGCGGCAGCGCCGGCGGAGACAATACACGACCTTCTAAAGCGGCATGGGCTACCACCGGGGATACTGCCGAAGAGGGTGCGATCCTTCTCTCTAGATCGAAGGACGGGGCTTCTTATAGCGCAGCTTGACGGGCCTTGCTACGCTCTTTGGAGAGATAACCCCGTATTCTACGATAAGACTGTGGCTGGGAATCTGAGCTTTGGAGAGCTTAATGGCGTGGTGGGTCTTGCTCAGGAGGAGCTATTTCTTTGGCTTCCGGTGAAGGGGGTCGTCGTCCCTGAGCCGGACTCTGGAGTTGTTCTTCTTGACATTGGCGTCGCCCACAAGCAGCTCTCTCTCTCTATCTTTGAAGACCCTCCCGACTGCCGGCCGGCCCGCCACTTGCCTCCCTCCGGTCCGCTCTTTATCCCCCCCTCCTCTCTCCCTCTCCTTTCTTCCTCTCTCTCCTCATTTCTTTCTCCTCTCTCCCTCTCTCTCCATTCTCTCTTCTCTATCTACTCTCCCTCTCTCTCTCTCTCCTCGATCTCCCTCTCTCCATTCTCCCTCTCCCGTTCTCTCTCCTCTCGCCCTCTTTCTCTCCTCTCCCCTACCTCCCTCTCTCTCCCTCTCTCACTCTCCCTTTCTCTCTCCTCTTGCCCTCTTTCTCTTCTCTCTCCCTCTCTATCTTTCGCTCCCTCTCTTTCTCTCTCTCTCTCTCTCTCTCTCTCTCTCCTCTCTCTCTCTCCTCTCTCTCTCTCCTCTCTCTCGCTCGGCCCTCCATCTCTTTCCCTTGTACTTGATCTTAGTTCTTTTTCCTCAAGTATAGCCTTAGCTACCCACACATCATCTCCATCTTAGTCTTTCATTTTTAGCACTTTCATCTCTCTTACTCTTTTCCATCATATCGGATCTATTTAATCCAGTTTTTTCTCGATTTAGAACTTCCTCGTTGAATTTCAACCACCATTAATTTCTTAAAAAAGACTCCTACTCCATTTTTTCTCTTGTATCTCTTTCTCATTTTCAAACTATCTGATCTTTCAATTTTCAACTCTAGTATACTCTCTCCTTTTATCTCTCTCTCTCTCTCTCTCTCTCTCTCTCTCTCTCTCTCTCTCTCTCTCTCTCTCTCTATCTATCTATCTATCTATCTATCTATCTATCTGTCTTGATTAAGAGAGAAATTTATTAAATTACCATTTTAATGCAGGGATTTGGAGGGGACGCAAGGAGGGGAAAGGTTGGGACGAGCAGAGGTAGAAGAAGACGATGAGTTTGAAGGTTGCAATAATCGGAGAATATCCAAACGGTGGCGCCGTTGATCTCCTTAACTTATCTTAGCGATTCAGTTTCCGTTAACCCTTAACCTGGATTAGCCCCCTCGGCTCCTGCTGTTAGCATGTTACCACTGTTTATGGCAATTTAATGGTCCCTTTCTGTCTCTCCTGCTATTTATTTCCCTCCCCCTCCTCATTTCTCTCTCTCTCTCTCTCTCTCTCTCTCTCTCT
Source organism: Wolffia australiana (assembly GCF_029677425.1). NCBI lineage: Eukaryota > Viridiplantae > Streptophyta > Magnoliopsida > Alismatales > Araceae > Wolffia > Wolffia australiana. The sequence goes on along the minus strand of NC_135843.1, from coordinate 17,304,359 downwards.
CTCTCTCTCTCTCTCTCTCTCTCTCTCTCTCTCTCTCTCTCTCTCTCTCTCTCTCTCTCTCTCTCTCTCTCTCTCTCTCTCTCTCTCTCTCTCTCTCTCTCTCTCTCTCTCTCTCTCTCTCTCTCTCTCTCTCTCTCTCTCTCTCTCTCTCTCTCTCTCTCTCTCTCTCTCTCTCTCTCTCTCTCTCTCTCTGTCTCTCTCTCTGTCTCTCTCTCTGTCTCTCTCTCTGTCTCTCTCTCTGTCTCTCTCTCTGTCTCTCTCTCTCTCTCTCTCTCTCTTTCTCTCTCTCTCTTTCTCTCTCTGTCTCTGTCTCTCTCTCTCTCTCTCTCTCTCTGTCTCTCTCTCTGTCTCTCTCTCTGTCTCTCTCTCTCTCTCTCTCTCTCTCTCTCTCTCTCTCTCTCTCTCTCTCTCTCTCTCTCTCTCTCTCTCTCTCTCTCTCTCTCTCTCTCTCTCTCTTCTCTCTCTCTCTGTCTCTCTCTCTCTCTTTTTCTTCCCTTCTATTTTTCTCTCTTCATGTCTTTTCCCTGTCTTTATCTCTATTTTATTCTTTTCCTCTCTGTCTATCTCACTCCTCTATCGATCTCACTCTCTCTCAATGCATCTTCCTTTCTCCCTCTATCTCCCACCCTCTCTGTCTATCTATCTCTCTCTATCTCCCTACCTCTATATCTTTCTCTTTCTCCCTCTATATCTATTTATCTCCTCTCTTTATCTATCTGCCCTCCTCTTTTATCTCCCTCCCTGTCTTTACCTTTGTTCATCTCTATATTACTCTTTTTTCTCTCTCAATGTCTCCCTTAATCCCTCTCTTTAATGCTCTTTCCTTTACTCCCTCTTCCCCCATCTTTCTCCCTCATTCTTTCACTTTCCCTCTCTACATTTCTTCCCTCTTTACTCGGTTTCCTTCTTGCATACTCTCTACCTTTCTTTCCCTCAATATCTCTCTATTTCTCTCCTGAGTCTTGTTTTTTTTCCTTTACCTCTCTTAAATCCCTCTCTGTCTCTCTCCTCATCTCCATCCCTATCCCATCTCCCTATTCTCTATCCCATATATTTTTTATCTCTCTTCTATCCGTTCCATCCCTCTTATCTCTATCCCATGTATTTCTCCTTACTGTCCCATCTGTCCCCTCTGTATCCCATCTCCGTCATGTCTATCTCATCTCTCTCTCCTCTCCATCCCGTATCGCTCTCCTATCTATCACATATAACTCTCCTCTCTAGCTCATCTCTCTCCTCTATTTCATCTCTCTCATCACTCTCATCTATATGCAATCTTTCTCATCTCTCTCATCTATATCCCATCTCTCTCCACTCCATCCCACATCTCTCTCTTCTCTATCCCACATCTCTCTCCTCTCTATCCCACATCTCTCTCCTCTCAATATCATCTCTTTGCAATCTTTCTCATCTCTCTCCTCTCTATCCCATATCTCTATCTTCTCTATCCCATATCTCACTCTTCTCTATCACATATCTCTCTCTTCTCTATCCCATATCTCTCTCCTCTCTATCCCATATCTCTCTCCTCTCTATCCCATATCTCTCTCTTCCCTATCCCGTATCTCTCTCTTCTCTATCCCACATCTCTCTCCTATCAATGTCATGTCTTTGCAATCTTTCTCATATCTCTCATCTCTATCCCATATCTCTCTCCTCTCTATCCCATATCTCTCTCTTCTCTATCCCATATCTCACATTTCTCAATCACATATCTCTCTATTCTCTATCCTATATATCTCTCCTTTCTATCCCATATCTATCCTCTCTATCCCGTTTCTCTATCTTTTCTATCCAATATCTCTCTCCTCTCAATCCCATCTCTCTCTCCTCTCTATCCCATATCTCACATTTCTCGATCACATATCTCTCTCTTCTCTATCCCATATATCTCTCCTCTCTATCCCATATCGCTCTCCTCTCTATCCCATATCTCTCTCCTCTCTATCCCATATCTCTCTCTTCTCTATCTTATATCTCTCTCTTCTCTATCCCATATATCTCTCTTCTCTATTCCATTATCTCTCTTCTCTATCGCAAATCTCTCTCCTCCCTATCCCATATCTCTCTCCTCTCAATATCAACTCTTTGCCATCTTTCTCATCTCTCTCATATATATCCCATCTCTCTCCTTTCTCTCGTCTATATCTCATCTCTCTCCTCTCTCTCATCTATTTGCAATCTCTCTCATCTATATCCCATCTCCCTCTCTCATCTCTGTATGCAATTTCTCTCATCTATCTCCCTTCTCTCTCCTCTCTCTCTCTCATATGTATACAATTTCTCTCATCTCTCTCATATATATTCCTTCTCTCTCATCTATATACCATCTTTCTCATCTCTATCCATTGTTACTTTTCTGTATCATCTCTTTGTCTTCTCTTTCACATGTCTCTCACCTTTCTCTTAACTGTGTCATCTCTTTGTCTTCTCTTTCTCATGTCTCTCATTTTTCTCTTATCTGTTTTCTCTTTCTCATGTCTCTTATCTTTCTCTTATCTGTGTCATCTCTCTGTCTTCTCTTTCTCATGTCTCTCATCTTTCTCTTATCTGTGTCATCTCTCTGTCTTCTCTTTCTCATGTCTCTCATCTATATCTTATCTGTGTCTTCTCTCTGTCTTCTCTTTCTCATGTCTCTCATCTTTCTCTTATCTGTGTCATCTCTCTGTCTTCTCTTTCTCATGTATCTCATCTATCTCTTATCTGTGTCTTCTCTCTGTCTTCTCTTTCTCATGTCTCTCATCTTTCTCTTATCTGTGTCATCTCTCTGTCTTCTCTATCTCATGTCTCTCATCTTTCTCTTATCTGTCTCCACTCTCTGTCTTCTCTTTTTCATCCCTCTCTCATCTCGATCCCATCTTTCTCTCATATGTGTCATCTCTCTGTCTTCTCTTTCTCATGTCTCTCAGCTTTCTCTTCTTATCCGTGTCATCTTTCCGTCTTCTCTTTCTCATGTCTCTCATCTCTATCCCATCTTTCTCTTATCTGTGTCATCTCTCTCTCATCTCTATCCCATCTCTCTGTCATCTTTATGCCTTTCTGCCAGCACAACAAACCGGGCGGTTGACTATTGGTCAGCCCACTGAAACAAAGATCACGTGACTTGACCAAACAGTCAGCGGCGAAAGATATCGCCGCACGCGCCGGAGCAGCGGTAGAGCTGCGCGAGGTCGACACGTGGCTCCCAGGCGAAGTAGCTCAGCCGCCGCGCCGCCTTTTCTCGCACGTGCGCCGGAATCTTTGGCGCCCCGAACCCCGAGATATCGAGCCGGTCGAGGCGTTCGAGCCGATCGAGAAAGAGGATGACGGCAGCAAGGGACACGTGGCAGTCTCTCAGCGTGAGGGACTGCAGACGTGGCAGCGCGTCGCAAATGGCGGCGGCGGTTCTCTCGTTCATTTTGTCGGCGAAGAGGCGGAGCTCCGTCGGCGCGGCGGCGGCGCGGCGGCGGAGCGCCGCCAAAAAGGGGTCGCAAATGGCGGCGCCGCCAATCGCCATGCCACGTAGATTCTTGAGCTTAGATACTGCGTGGAGGAGATTCTCTGTGGGGTCGTCATCCGTTCTTAAGGAGAAGTAGCTCAGCCTGGGGCACCTGCCATACCATGATAATTATGATGTTTTCATGATGATGATTTGATGGTTGTGGTCATGATAATTATGATGATGATGGTGTCATATAGAATAATGTTGATTGTGGTATTCAGGATAATAATTTTGGTTTTCATGTTGTTGATGATGCTTATAGTATCCCTTATGATGATGACAGTGGTGTTCATGGTAATTATGATGCTGATAGTGTCCATGATGATGATGCTGATGGTGTTTATGATAGTAATCATGATTGTGGTGTTCATGAAAATTATGTTGATGATGGTGTTCATGATGATGATGGTATTCACTATGACGAAGGTGGTGGTGTTCATGATAAGTATTATGATAATGGTGTTTAGGATGACTGTTCATTATGATGATGATGGTTGAGTTTTTGATACTTATAATGACAATCGTGTTCATTATGAAGGTGATAGTAGTGTCCATGATAATTAGGATGCTGATGACGATGATGGTGGTCTTCATGATAAGTATGATGATGATGATGGTATTCATTATGACTATGATCCTGGTGTTCATGATAATTTGGATGCTGTTCATGATAATGATGATGATGATGAGGGTGTTCATTGTGAAGATGATGGTGTGCTCATTTTGAAGATGGTCTTCTTGTTTATTTTGATGGTGTTGGTGATGATGACGACAACGATGGCATTTATTATGAAGATGATGGTGGTGTTCGTGATAATTTTGATGGAGTTTGTGACAAATATGATGATGATGGTGTTCCTGATAAATATGACTGTGTTTGTGATAATAATGATGGTGGTGCTCATGAGAATGATAATGAATCAGAATAACGACTACAATTGTGAACGTGTGATGATGATGATAGTGATAATTACCACGATAATGAATGAGAATACAGACGACGATCATCATGACAGGATGCTACCAATGATGATGATGATAATTACCATGATAATGAATGACAAAGTCGACGGCGATCATGAATGTGTGATGGTGATGATGATGATAATTACCACAATAATGAATGCCAACTTCGAAGATGATCATGAATGCATGATGATGATGATAATTCTGACAAAGATCATGAATATGAAACGATGATGCTGATTACCATGATAATGAATGACAACTTCCCCGACGATCATGAATGTGTGATGATGATGACAATGATAATCACCAAGACAATGAATGAGAACGCAAAGGATGGTCCTATGATAACACAATGATCATGAAGGTATGATGCCACAACCAATGATGGCGATGATGATAACTACCATGATAATAAATGAGAACACTAAAGATGGTCATATGATCACAAAATGACCATGGTGGCACGATGCTACGAGGAATGATGATGATGATGATAATTACCATGATAATAAATGACAAAGCTGACTATGACCATCCATGCATGATGATGACGATAATTACCACAATAATGAATGAAAAGGCAAATGATGGTCATATGATAGCATATATGATGATATCAGCAACGATGATGACGATGATGATGATGTTAAATACCATGATAATAAATGACAAGGCTGACGACGATCATCAATCTGCCATGATGACGATAATTACCTTGACAATGAATGAGAAGGCGAGCAATGGTAATACGATAACATCCACGATGATATGAGAAATGATGATGATAATGATGACGACAATGATAATGATAAATACCATGATAATAAATGGCAATGCTGATGAGGATCATCAATGTGTGATGATGATGATAATTACCATGATAATAAATGAGAACGCCAACGATGGTCATATGATCACACAATGACCATACACTATGCTACGAGGAATGATGACGATTATGATGATGATGATAATTACCATGATAATAAATGAAAATGCTGACGACGATCATCAATGTGTGATGATGACGGTAATTACCATGATAATGAATGAGAACGCCAACGATGGTCATATGATCACACGATGACCATACACGATGCTACGCGGAATGATGACGATTATTATGATGATGATAATTACCATGATAATAAATGGAAATGTAAACGATGATCATCAATATGTGATGAATACGATCATTACCATGATAATGAATGAGAACGCCAACGATGGTCATATGATCACACGATGACCATACACGATGCTACGCGGAATGATGACGATTATTATGATGATGATAATTACCATGATAATAAATGGAAATGTAAACGATGATCATCAATATGTGATGAATACGATCATTACCATGATAATGAATGAGAAGGCGAGTGATGGTCGTATCATAACAATTACGATGCTATGAGCAACGACGACGACGAGGACGACGAGGATGATGATGATGATGATGATGAATGATTACCGCTCGGCAACATAGAGGAGATCGAGCTCGCCGGCGAAGGAGGGGAAGAGGATGGCCTCGGCGGCGCCGCCGGAGCGGAGAACGCAGAAATGGAGAAGTCGGCGGAATTTGGCGGCGGGGAGGCGGCGCGAGATGTCGTCCCACCGCCGCAAATCTAAGCGCCGCCAGCACGCGGGGTCGGCGGCGGCGGCGCGCCACGTGGCGCAACAGAAGGGCACGCCGGCGATGAGATCCTGCACCGGCAGCCTCTCGAAGATGCTCACCAGCAGGTCACCGCCCAGCTCCTCCCACCGGACCCTCCGGTTGCTCTGGACCATCTCCCCTAGAGATAGAGAGAGAAGGAGAGATATAGAGAGAGACAGTAACAGAGGGAGATGGAAAGAGAGAGAGATGGCTAGATAGAGAGATGAGAATATGAGACAGAGAGAGAAGCGTAGAGAGAGAGAGAGAGTAAAAAACTGAAAGAGACGAGAGAAACAAAGAGAGAGAGAGATGGGTCGATAGAGAGATGAGACAGAGAGAGAAGCCTAGAGAGAGAGAAAAGCTGAAAGAGAGGAGAGAAGTAGAGATAGAGAGACAGGGAGAGAGAGATAAGTAGATAGAGAGATGAGACAGAGAGAGAAGCCTAGAGAGAGAAAAGCTGAAAGAAAGGAGAGTACTAGAGATAGAGAGAAATAGGGAGAGAGAGATGGGTAGATAGAGAGATGAGACAGAGAGAGAGAGATGGGTAGATATAGAGATAAGACAGAGAGAGAGAAGCTGAAAGAGAGGAGAGAAATAGAGATGGAAAGAAACAGAGGGGGATAGAGAGGCAGTGGGATAGTTAGGGAGATGAGGCAGAGAGAGGAAGAGAGAAAGAGATAAGCAGATAGAGAGGAGAGAAATAGAGAGAGAAAGAAACAGAGAGAGAAGCAAGAGAGAGAGAAACAGAGGGATAGATATGGAAATGAGACAGAGAGAGAGGGAAGAGAGAAAGAGAAAAGCAGACAGAGAGAAGAAAACACAGAGAAAATGAAACAGAGGGAGATAGAGAGAGAGAAACAGCGGGATAGGTTGGGAGATGAGACAGAGAGAGAAGGAAGAGAGAGAGAGTAGCAGAGGAAGGGAGAAACAGAATGAGAGATAAAGAGTAACAGAGGGAGAGAGAGAGAGAGAGAGAGATTTGGAGAGTTGGGAGCGGGTAAGGCACGAAGGTGGCGTGACAGTCATCCTCTATAAATGGATGAGATCTGTGGAGGGGTCGCCTTCGCTTAAAGACACTTCTCTTTCGCTTTCTCGCTCTAAAAGTGTTGTCATTCCAGCCACACAAAAACGTCGCGGGTCCTCATATTGCTTCCTATGACGGGTTTCCCCCGCTAAATGACGACATCTCTTGGTCCAATTGTCTGAGTGACGTCATTTCTTACTCCACTTGGCTGAGAGATGACATCTCTATCTTCTCTCTCTACATGTCTGCGTGATTCTCTACACTTGTTTGTGCCTGTATCTCTCTCTATGAGTATGTATGAATCTTTTCGTTTGCGTTATCTCTCTCTCTTCTCCCTCTACATGTATACGTGATCTCTTTCCCTTCCCTCTCTACATGTATGTCTGAATGTTTGTCTGTATCTCTCTCTATCTCTGCCCTTCTCTATCTACATGTATGTGTGATTGATTGTTTTTCTTCTCCTCCTCTCTCTACTTGTATGTATGATCGTCTTTCTGTCTCTATCTCTCTCTGTCCCTATGTCTCTCTCTCTCTGCCTTTAATTGCTATTCTTTCTGTCCGTATGTCTCTATTCTATCTTTACATGTATGATTGGGTCTCTGTCTCTAGGTCTCTCTCTCTGCCTTTAATTAATATTATTTCTGTTTGTATATCTCTATTCTCTCTCTACATGTATGTATGATTGAGTCTCCGTCTGTCTCTCTCTCTCTCTGCCTTTAATTGTTATTGTTTCTGTCTGTATATCTCTATTCTCTCTCTACATGTTGTATGATTGATTCTCCGTCTGTCTCTCTCTCTCTCTGCCTTTAATTGTTATTGTTTCTGTCTGTATATCTCTATTCTCTCTCTACATGTTGTATGATTGATTCTCTGTCTGTCTCTCTCTCTCTCTGCCTTTAATTGTTATTGTTTCTGGCTGTATATCTCTATTCTCTCTCTACATGTTGTATGATTGAGTCTCTGTCTGTCTCTCTCTCTGCCTTTAATTGTTATTGTTTCTGTCTGTATATCTCTATTCTCTCTCTACATGTTGTATGATTGAGTCTCTGTCTGTCTCTCTCTCTCTCTGCCTTTAATTGTTATTGTTTCTGTCTGTATATCTCTATTCTCTCTCTACATGTTGTATGATTGATTCTCTGTCTGTCTCTCTCTCTCTCTGCCTTTAATTGTTATTGTTTCTGGCTGTATATCTCTATTCTCTCTCTACATGTTGTATGATTGAGTCTCTGTCTGTCTCTCTCTGCCTTTAATTGTTATTGTTTCTGTCTGTATATCTCTATTCTCTCTCTACATGTTGTATGATTGAGTCTCTGTCTGTCTCTCTCTCTCTCTGCCTTTAATTGTTATTGTTTCTGGCTGTATATCTCTATTCTCTCTCTACATGTACGTACTCCCTCTCTCTCTCTCTCTCTCTCTTTCTCCCTCTCTCTCCTCTATCTATCTATTTATCTATCTGTATCTTCTTGTAATTGCTATTGTTTGTCTATCTGTATCTCTCTCTCTTCCCCACCGATTTCAAGATTCTTTACGCATTGTCCCATCAGAAAGATACTATACCTCTCATCTATCTATATCAATTTCAATTTTCTGGACACAGCAGGTAGATCATTCATGATCTCGCAAAAATCATCGTTCTAATTCGACATCATACATCTCTCTCCACCCATTTCAAGTTGATTAAACCATGATAACCATGACATCATGATAAGCATCTATCTCTCTACACATTTCAACATAACTCTTTATTATCTTACAAAAACCACTATCTATTTCTCCGTTGCCTTCTCTCTCTCTCTCTAGAAACTGGATGTCAACATACTTACAACTCTCTCTAAAAATGTCATCATTCATGTGACAAAGTGGCAACAGCTAGAAATAGTCGGGCCTTTGGAAGTGTTCCAGATCCGGGTGGGTCCCACCACCCGGTCGACGGGGCGGCCTGCCCACAAGGAATAAATAAATAATAATTAGAATAAATATACAGAATAAGCCTCAAAATATATAGAATATATATTAAATAGAATAGATATATAGAATAAGCATCCAAATATATATTAAATAGAATAGATATAAAGAATAAGCTTCAAAACATACGGAATATATATTAAATAGAATAGATATATAGAATAAGCCTCCAAATATTTAGAATAAATATATAGAATAAGCCTAGAATTAAATATAGAAAAAAAATAAAATTATGCACAAGTTATTGGAGCGGACCTGATGAAGCGGCCGGGCTCAAATAGAATAGATATATAGAATAAGCCTCCAAATATGTAGAATAAATATATAGAATAAGCCTACAATTAAATATAGAAAAAAATTAAAATTATGCACAAGTTATTGGAGCGAACCTGATGAAGCGTCCGGGCTCAAAGCCCGGCACATCTGGTGGCCCAATAGGATCGTACCGAGCGCCAGGTGGAATCCCCCTGCTCACAACCAATCCCTGTCAGCCACGTCACTACATGGGCCCACCAAAAAAATATCATCTTACGCTACGCCGCCGGGGTATCCCAGCTCAGGCCGGTCCAAGCGGCCAAACCGGGGATCATGCGGGCCTGAAATTAAGTATATTTAAGAAAAAATTAAAATTGGATTAAAAATCATAATGGCAAAGTTGTGAATTTCTTCGAGCCATACCGACAAGCATGGATCCGTCGCCGGGTCGACCCCTGCGCTAAAACAAAGGTTGACTTAGATTCTAGAGAGCGAGAGTGGTAGAGAGCGAGTTGGCGATGACCTGAGGGGATAGAACCCGGCACCAGGGCCAGGGTGGACATCATCAAACCCAGGGGAAGGAACGGGCGGATAAACAAGCCTGAGTAAAAAAATAATAAAAAATTGAACAATAAATAAATATTTCAAAAACTTATGCAAGTTCATATCAAAATAGGCGTTAACTCTGGAGATATGAGGCTTACGGAGAGTACGGTTGGGGCTCAGTGAAAGAAGTGCTTTGACCAAGAGCCTCTCCGCTGAAAAGTCAAACTGATAAGTCAACAGAGTGTTCTTTGATTATACACTATGAACTCTTGTTAGGTATTCCGGTCATTTCAACCCACAAGTGGGACGTTTCAGATTTTTTAATATAGTTCATTTGCTCCTCTGGTTGATCTTAGTGAAAGGAATTTCTTTGTATTTGGAAGAAAATGGCTTATCAGCAAAATCACAATTGGGATAGAAATCCTAAGGAAAATTGCATGAAAGCCCCTACTTCTAACAAGTATCGACCCTACCTTCCCCATTACTGCATCTATTTCTCTTCCCCACTTCCCCCCTTTTTCATCATTTATCAGAGTTGTTCAATGAGAAATCATGCAAACATTCAAAATATATTTTAGATGATGAAAGACGCTAGAAAACTAACTCTAGAGTTAGGCTTTTATATCGCTGACTCATCCTCTAGCGTTTGTTTTGATTGGTCCCATTGAGAGCCCTAACAAGACATTGAAGAAGAGATTTGTCAATGTGATCGTCATCCTGACGACGACAAATAACGGGAACAATGGCAACTCATCATCATCGGTGATGGCAAACGCATAGGTTAGTGGACTATATCAATTCTTGAGTTTTGCAGGGAGCATTAGGAGAAGAGGATCTTGGAAGGGAAGAGAGAGATCAATGGAAATACAAGATTGAAAGTGACACGATCCTTGATCTTGGTTTGTATCGGAAGGAGGGTAGAGTGCGAGGCGATGTAGAAGTTCCCGGGGTAGAGAGGTGAAACGGAAAGGACCCGAGAGGAGGCCGAGCAGAGGGGGGGTAGGGATTGGCCGGGGACGGGCCGCCTGAAGACGCGGTGAGGTAGAGACGATCTCGAGAACGAGGATCGTAGAGGGAGAGAGGGAGACCAGACCTAGACGCGGAGAGGGGAGACAAGAAGACCTTACTTCAATCTACTTCTTCTTGGCTGCCCTCCTAAAGGGAGGGCATCCCTATTTCAAGGAAATACATAATAACCATATGACTGAAATACCCCTGTGGGCTAACATGACGAAACTGCCCCTAGATAGGTTGAGGATCCTATCAGAAAGATAGCAATCGCCATAGGCGCCTTTGCACACATTGGAAGCAAAGCAGGTAGGCTTTGGCATGTCCCTACAACAATGACATTCGTATTGGTTGACGATTAGGTCATGACGTCGTCAACATTAAAAGACCTCAACATCGTTGAGACCATCAACCATCCATACTTCTCATAATTTACTTCAACGTCATCTAGGCAAGTTGAGGTTAATGAATAGGTTAATAATTGTTACATAGAATTTTGCATAACTGATACACTGTCATTGTCAATGTAAACCCGTTAACAGAAACCTCATCAACCCCATCATCATCGTTGTCGTCAACCAGACAATTCACTAGTTCAGGTCATCATAACCATCAATGTCAGGGTCGATAATGTTGACGATGACAAGTGCCAGACCCTAGTTACATGTATTTAAAGGGAAAGTACCCTAAAGGAAAATGACAGAAATACCCCTGCGATGGATTTGGAGTTGACCAATTAAGTACTGAGGAAGGTTGCCCTCATTCAAAGCTGATTAGGCTAAGTTTAATCTAAACACTCAATGATGTAGGCCACATGTCAAGATTAATCATCACCACTTATCTCCTAGGCAAGCAGATTGAAAAGTGTAACCATGAGCATGAAGAGTACAAGATGTCATAATCGTCCACATTTACAGGCCAAAAACCTCAATTCTAAGGAATATCTCAAAAGCAAAATCTAAATAAACGACGACAAAATACAATCCAAGATGAGACTCATCATCTGAGATGACGGGCAAATTTGTTTGTATCGGTCTTAAAATAGAAAAAAATACTTCAAACGATATTAAACAAGAAGTTCCCTATCATTTCCAAACGTTTCAAGATCCAAAAGGAACAGATTCTAACCAGTCGGCAATTCTTCATTCAGACTGAATTTGATGAGATTATCGAAATGTGCAAAAAAATATCACAGTGGAGACGGCAAGAACAAAGATAACCCGGTAAAACTATCATGGATGATAAGACGAACCTCTCCGAAGTAGGCGAAGAAGCGGCGATCTTCGGTTTTGGTGGTGGTTCAAGCTCGTTCAGTATACCACTGTTGAAACTCTCAACAAGGCGATTGAAATTTCGATAAACCCTCTCGTAATTCCCTCCGCTCACAGCCTCATCGCTAACAAATTCCTTCACACTGTTCAAACACCAGAAAAAATCTCAGCAGAATCGACAAAAAAAAAATAATTCTCACACAGAAAAATCCGCTACTTGATCTGAAGATTGAAAGGTTCCTTCTGATCAGATTCCAGAATTAGGGCATCCACAGCAAGAACATCCCCGACAGGAAGACACTTCACAAGAACCGTACTCGTCTTCCCCTTAGCGTACACAAAACCATAGCTATTCTCCAGATCGTTCCAGCCCTCGATTCCCACCTCTTCCACGCCTGACAAGATTTCCAGACTTAAAAATTAAGAAAAAAAAAATAGAAAAACTACCATTTCGGCTCAGGATCAAAGGTTGTATAAATCAGCTCGACTTCCTGATCGTCAGATCAACAACCATCCGATCCGACGCAATCCTCTAGCTCGATACCCACTTCCGGAATTGAATCGAGAGAAGAAAAAACAGAAAATTTCCAGATTTTAAAATTAAGAAAAAAAACAATTTCGACTCAGGTTCAAAGGTTGTATAAATCAGATCGACTTCTTGACTGTCTGATCAGCAACCATCTGATCCGAAGCTATCATCTAGCTCGATACCCACTCCCGAAATTGAATCAAGAGAAGAAAAAACAGAAAATTTGTTACCTTGAGGAGGGGTTCCGGCCAAAGCGGGCTTCCCAGTGGCGGTGAGAGAGTAGCCGGCGGCCATGAAGGCAGCGTGCAAGGCGAAAGCGGCTTTGTCGTGGGAATTGCGAAAGATTGGGCGCGACGCCCTGATCACAGCCATGACCGAGATCTCAGTCGCCATGGCTTCTCTCGCAAAGCTTCAACTGCTTCAATTTGTTCTAACCAGCCCCTTTATAAACCCCTTGTTTCTCTCTCTACTGAAGCCAAGTGGATAAAGAAATTTACTTACAGGTGGAATTTTCTATTGAATATTTGGAAAAAACATTATATCCAACTCAGATACTTCATTTTAATTTTATCAGAAGAGTAATTATAATTTTGAGGATTTTTTATCTTTGTTGTTCTGCATGAATCCCATTCGTATTGTTTTTTTTGCTGGATTGTCTTGTCTGGTGTATAAGTTGACATCAGTACCTGAGATGAAAATACTAGAAAGTTGATAAACATATTATTGATTTATTTCATTGTACACAGTTAGACATGGTAAGTTTGGGAGAATATGTAGAGTACATATGTTTCATTTGAGCTTCTGGAAACTACAGGCAGTTTTCAAGATTTTGGTTTCAATTCTCATGAGTATTTATTTTCCTCATGAAATTTATCAAAATCATACATTGCATGATAACATGATTATATTTATTTTGTCTAAGTGAGTTTCAAAACTTCTATCTTATGAAAATTTGGTCCATTTATTGGCATTATCAATGTTAGAATTTTTTGGCTTGGTTCACATGAAACTATGGTGATTCACATGGCAGAAGAAGAATAACAGAACTGTAATGAACCTTTAAAATCGAGGATCCAATTGCTTATACATGAACATGAATTAGATCCGTGATTTCTCTGTTCCTCATGAAAGAAGTGTTGGATACCTGTGTCCAGCCTCAAGATGTATCCATGTGATCCACAAAACATTGAATCTCCACCACCACGAAGACCCCACAAGTCAATCCACTATTTTTGTTTTATTATTCTGATCATCTTTGTTCAAGGCTTTCTCCAATTTTGTTCCAAGCTAGAATTCTGGCTCAAGGTAAATTTTGTGCAAGGCTTTCTTCAACTTATGCTTAACAAGAAATTTTAATTAAAAAATCCAAAAATCTAAACTTTAAGTTTAACATCTAATGTCCAAAAACCCATTTGCATACTACAGTTGAGGGTCATGTATGAGTCTATTTTACGAATTCAATGCCCCAAAAACTTTTACTGACTAAGATAATTAATTTTAACTTCAACATATTGATTAATTAATTAAGGATCAATTTATCCCAATCGATAGATTGAGTTTCCAGCACATGGGGTTCCAAGATAGACCTCATGTTTCATTCTCTCATGGAACCTTAATTGAATAGGCAACCTTGTACGTTAGGGTGATACTAACGATAACCATATCAGATATATGTTTTTGGATATATCAAGGTCCCTTATTCAAAAGAATCCAAAATTCACACGGCTATTGGATATTGATAACGAATAACGGTTTCAAGGTAGTAAAATGGCTAACGATAAAACATATGTTTAAGCAGATAATGATATCAGATAAGCAGGATAACAAATACGAATGACAAGGAGTTTGATAACCGATATCATATAATATATATATATATATATATATATATATATATATCTCTTCCACTCTCTTTTGCTCTCTATCTCTCCTCATTATCTTTATCTCATGTTCTCCCACCCTATTGCATACTCTCTCTCAGTCTCTCTCACTCTCCCTCCTCCCCTCTCTCTCTATCTCTCTTTATCTCTCTCGCTCTCCCTCCTGCTCTCTCTCTTTCTCTGTCTCTCTCTCCCTCTCTATCATTATTCCCGTCCTTCTCTTGCTCTTGCTCCCTCTCTCTCGCTTTCATGTTCTCTCCCACGGTCTCCTTCTCTCTTGCTTGCTATCTCTCCCTTCCACTGTCTCCCCCTCCATCTCTCTCTCCCTCCCACTCTCTCTCATTTGCTCTCTCTCCCTAGACCAGATGGGATATTTACTACCTCCAAAAAAATGTGTCTAATGTCTTTGAAAGGGTGATATAAATACATGTATCTTTCACATCTCAATATGCCATAGATCCCACTAATTACACATCCCTACTAGAGACACATAATCATGGCCCTAATCAATTGGTACAGGCCGATGTTGATTATTTCCACACCCTTATTACCTCTCAATTAATAGTGATGATCGAGGATTTACTCTCCTTTATCCCATACATAGTGACTAACCAATAAAAAACCATCCTCATAGTCATTCCCATGAGAGCAAGTTCAAGGATTTGGTCTTCTCACTTAATAGGAACAAGGCCCAAGTGGATAATGGCTTCTCAATAGAGTTTTATTCAGCCTGTCAAGATGTCATTGGCATTGACTTAGTAAAATCTACTAAGGAGATATTCATTCATAAATGCTTCCAAAGAAGTTGGAAATCCAAAGTGCATAACTTAGTTTCTTGTCAAAACTTTTGACCCATTAGTTTTTGTAATTTCTACTACAAAGTTGTATCTAAAATCATTACAACTAGATTGGAGACTGATGCCGGACGACGTCAATGGCGTCGTCCGACGGAGAGAATCACTAAGTGAATGTAACTACGTGATGCGATGTGTCCTAGGAGAATGTACGTGCAGGCCCCAACTCGTGATGATTTGTCAAACTTAAGCTCCAAAGTGGACAATCGGTGACGGTGACGGTGACCTTCGGACCCTCGTCCGAGCGACGATGGCGACTACGGCGCCAAACGGAACAAGTCCATAGGGGCTCGCACGTAACGGACGGGCTCGACCCGTGCCTAGGAAGACGCTCAATTTGATAGTTTTCTCGATAAATCTCTCTCACCTATCTAATCTGAGCGCGGTGGAGTGCAGATGAAAATATACTGTAGAAAGTAATTATACGGATGAGCAAGTGAATGACGTACCTCGTCGGTGATGTCTCTCATCGTTGGTATCTTCGTGGGGTGCGTGCGCCAGATGGTAGGCATGGCGAAGTGATGCCAAAGAGGCTGAGTTGAGAAGTACGGTAGCAGTGAAGTAGCTTTGGTCACAGGGAGCTTGACGGTGCAGCCTTGGAGTATCTGACGTGACCTGAATAAAT
The DNA here is from genome assembly GCF_029677425.1 of Wolffia australiana. Lineage (NCBI taxonomy): Eukaryota > Viridiplantae > Streptophyta > Magnoliopsida > Alismatales > Araceae > Wolffia > Wolffia australiana. The sequence goes on along the minus strand of NC_135843.1, from coordinate 17,288,292 downwards.
TCACACCAAGGAAGGGCGTGGCGGATAGCTACGCATCTGCTGTAATGGTGACCAAGGGGGACCTCACACAAACTGACAGGAACTAGTCGGATTGCTAGTCAACACAGATTAGAACCATGCAGTCTGGTGCCGCTGAATGCAATTCAACCGTGCGGAGTAAACTGCAGTTGAAGAATTCTGTGTTGTCCCAAGAGTGAGATAGTCCCCACGATAGATCTACGGAGGCTAATATCCACGACCAATGGCAAGGCTTTTGATGGCGTGCGGAAACCGGGTGTAGTGTCAGATCACAGTACAAACGGGTTAGGGTTGGCTGGGAGCCGTCAAGTAGAGAGAGCGTAACTTCTCACTGCAACGGATCTTAGACGGAATCACTGGCATCACTGAGGATACGGACCCGTCGTATGTAGTGTCGCAAATCCGGCAGGATATTTGTGGTTAAGGACAGCGTACCGATTTGGAGAGTCGTCTCGTGTCCGTTACGATCCTACGACCAGATTGTATACGTGTTTGTCGTTCTTGACCTACAGGAATCCAATGAACTTGACCCCTTTCTCACACCGACGACTATCACAGATCCAACGACAATACCGTAAGCGATAAATGACCATAGGCTTTCGAATGAATCAGATCTAGGAAGAGAAACAGTGCACACGGTCAAAGAAGACGTGCTACCATGACCACCAGATCTCTTCAGGACTTTTGCTCTTGCCTTCTTCTCCTCTCTTCTTCTTCACCTTTCCCTCCTTGAACCGTGAGATCTAGAAACTGAAACAAAGTAACTTCCACCAATTCCAGATCTGAGACACAACGTGGTCCCATCATGGACTTATATAGGGCCATGATGGGCCCTTACATGGAGTTCAAAAAGGAGAGTCCAATAAGGATCTCCCCCTTCATTTACAACACAAATGACAATCAACGGACAAGACGATGACATGAATTTAAAACGATATGAACGACTAAAAACAGAAATCAAGATGGCTGAAAACAAATAACGATAACACGATGATATGAACGCGGACGTGCCCTACCCGAGGTATTTAAATCCCGGCGTCTTCACGGTCGCTTTGGCGTGCCGATCGGACTAGACTAGGACCGGTGGTAGTGCTGATGACGGTGGTGATGACTCCGCTGATGGCTCGTTGGCGTCGTTTTGATGCTCTCCATTAGAGACCTTCCTTATAGACTCATATCTCATCCGCAATGTGGTTTCAAGGCTCGACAAAACCATGAAAATATCATACTAACTCATGAGCTCGCATAGGCACTAGACTACCATATTCCTAGATTTAACATCATCATCCAACTTGATATAGAGAAGGCCTTTGATAGAGTTGATTGGACTTTCCTTAACATAATGTTTCAATGCTTTGGTTTCACCAATGCATTCATCAAGATTGTCCATGCTTGTATAATAGAGAATCATTTTTGTTTCTTTGTGGACAGAAAATCCACACGCTTCTTTGTTTCCAACTGAGGGATGCAACACGACAACGCTATCTCACCCATCCTTTTCATCCTTGATGGAATAGATTCTTAGCCAATCACTCACACGATTGACCACTCAGGGTCTCATCTAACCATACTATTAAAAAAGGGTTGCTTGATCATCGCTTATTCTCTTTTCACAAACAATGCAATCCTTTTCATTAATGGATCTATAAATACAATCAGGGCTTATAATTGTACTTATTACCTATGAAAGGGCCTCAATGCAGCCTGATTAATGCCTCGAACAACACCTTTATTGTAGGCCCATCTACTGTCGCAAAATGCTCACACATTATCTAGTACAACACATTGTGCTCACAAGGATGCCTACCTTTTGATTACCTTGGGTGTCACATCTTTCATGGCCCCCCACAAGTTGGACAAGTTGAGAAAGAAACAAAAAGGATGGAAACTTTGTTTTCTCTCCTCGGGGACAAATGTAGACACCAATGCTTCATGGGAATTACTCTTGCCATTCCTCATGGGACAACTTTCAAGAGATTCTCTATGCAAGATTAGGGTCATCACATATGCCATCTAGGGATTATCAATCGTGTGTCATTCTTCCTTTGGAGATTCATGGAATGCAGACTCCCCATTCATGATCGAGTGACTCATATTGGTCACTATATTATCTCACGATGCTATTGTTGCCCCATCTCTTCCCAAGTTGAAAACTATGGAACACATCTTTTCCATAATGAGCTTGCTACTGAATGTTGGCACTAATTTATTCATCATTGGTGCCTATTTCCCCATACCCCTACTACTATGACACATCTAGAGTGTTTTGAAAGGATATTTGCATTGTCAATACACTCTAAGCTTAGCCCTTATCTACACATCACCAGACTCTAACTATTGAGGGAAATATAAACGGGGAAAGACTATTATCACTTTGTAGGTGCACCAGTGAGCTTATAGGATGTCATGTGAGACATCAAGCAATGGTTGTGGTGCATATGTCACCTAGTCCTGCCTACCACGCATTGCTTTGTATCTACATGTGAGGCTCTATGCATTTGGGGCTTCCCAACCTATTTAACCTCATAACCACCCAGGTACATATTAAATCCAATTTTGGGGTTAAATTTGTGTCATTGTTGATTTCAGTTTAATCAATAAAATTTATAAACCAATATTCACAAAATAATTCTAGCTAGTGATTCGGATGTAAGGGATTTAACACTCTAGATAATAATCCGGGTAAGATGGAAAGGGATATGTATAAGGTAAGAGGTTGTATCACAATGTAACAGTGAGATGAGATGGAAGGTATTAAGTACTTAACTAGGGTGTTATGATACTTTGGAAGAGAAATAGGTGAGTGATAACATGCATATTATGAATTCATTTACATTATCCTGAACTATATTTAATGCCTAATTCTCATGATTATGATGCATCTTATCATTATTTTGTGATATTTTCACCATTACCATGCCATTCCACTAGTCGAAAATTTTACATTCATTGAAGGTTAATTATACCTTTTATTCATGTTTACCCTTTCTCAATGTCAAACCATTTGAAATTAACCACATTGTTGAGTTTAGCTCTTTTAGGATTTAAGTGGATGAACAAGGACACAAGAGGCAAAGGCAAAGATTAGAAGCATCAATGTTTTCGTGGTTTGACTTTTCAAGTCGTACTAGTGATTCCTATAAACTAATAATTTTCCGTCTTATTATTTACATCATTAAAAATGCCATATAGATTAGAATATATGCATATTCACCGCTATAGTATTTATTTTATAATTTTAATAATTTTTACGACCTAAAGAGTAAATAGAATAATAGGTAGGGCCTCATGTAAGCAATTAACGTGGACACAACAATGTGGAGGCATTCTTGGTGGGCTCTATGCCTTGGTTCATCCATGGAAAACATGATCCTATGGATGCGAAAGAGTACATAAAATCGATCTGTAATCAATCTTTAAAACATACATCAAATGTACCTTGTGAGGAACTTGTTCCACCCTTGAATTTTTTGCTTTGAGATCGTTTTGAAGCCTTTCACGTGTCCCACCTCTAGAAGTATCCATGCGATCACTTGGCGTTGGATCTCCACCTCGTCTTCTTTAACTATTCTTGAAAATCTTGAAGATATTCTCACCATGAAGACACTCTCCTTAATTGAGTGGAGAAGATAGTGGAGAAAGGGGGGGCTCTCAAATCTAGCTGGTCTGGGTGTTTAAAATGAGTGGGCCTTCCCTATTTATAATTTACTTATGTTTTTTTCTCAAAAACACTAAAAAGTAACATATATCCACCAACGCCCTTTATGACCTTATGCGTGCAACACTCTAGGCCCATGTATCATTCTAGTTAATAAATTTAGTGGCCCGATAATAATTAATGGCCAACCTTATTAATTAACTATATCAATACATAGATTAATTAACTCAAGATTGATTTAACCCAATCGATAGGTTATGTTTCTAGCCTGTGGGGTGTCAAGCTACACCTCGTGCTTTAGAAGATACTGAGCAGTGTTTGAACTCTCTCATGGAATTTTTGTCGTCATTGGTTATCGTATATGTATAATCCATCATCTGCGTGAGACTCTTGAACGACTTAGGGCATGGTTTATCATCAAACCCTAATCCGTCATTTGATTAGTACTGATGCGTAACGGGGATCATTTGAAAAGGCCTTCTCCAATATACTCACTACCCTGGCTAGAGATTTTCTGCATTGTCTTGGGAGAATGATCTCATCTTGACCACTTAATCATCTCCATGAGCTTCTTACTACATCTGAGATATGAGTTGTTTAAATCCCATGATTAGAGGCTCGTAAGTCGTAGTCAAAATATAGTCATTCATTCACGAGATGTCCTTGGTGTCTCAGGTGAGTGGATCAGTTATACAACCATGACACGAACCAACCTGATTGATGTTTAGGTATGATACCATTCAGGGATTCATACTGATCAATTCAGTGAACTCTTTCTCTAAATAGCACCCATTATCTGTCCTTAGTATCCCCACACTAGTAGCCACATGATCAGTTATATTTATTGTATAAGTAAGATTAGTTAGTGTTATTCTATCTGGATAATTCTCTGTCCATCTCGACTATCCATCAAATATGGATATTTATAATACATGTTTAAAGACTAGTTATCACTGTATTATGATATCATCATAACTCACTAGGTCATTGCATGTATTCATGGACTTCATTATAATCAGCACACTAGAATAATAATGAACAAAATTTTTCATTCAATGAACTTAAATAAACATGGTGGTGTGATTGGCTTGATGGCCATATAATATCTATCAATTCCAACAAGCTAGTACAACCACACGGGCCTCATATTCTGCCTACACATCACAGTGTGGCCCATAGGAGCCCGAGAGGACTAATTTCATACTATCATGAAAGCAACAACCTTTTCTACTCTTCTAGGAATTGAAATATTTCCATATGGGATTATTATTTTCATGTTCTATGCAAGTACACATCAAAGAATGTGAGTCATTAGATGATGATCTTATGATCAAGACATGGACATCAACTTGGTCTTCCAAGTTTATTAAAAAAATGGATGGCTGAGATTTCTCACATTCATATGAGCTTATTTAAGTTTGTTTTCTCCCTTCACAAGATAGATACCTCATAAATCCTCAATCTATCAAGTGTGTAGACCTACTTCATTTTTCAAGCATAGAGTGACTTGCATTGTTGGCTTGGTGATGCTTGTCTTGGTTCAAAAAACTCGTCACTCCACAAAAAGGGAGAATGGTCACCAACAGGCCAGAATACTCCGTAAGTAAAAAATCAGATGATTAACACGCTTTGAACTTGATTTAAGGCCAAATTGTTGGGGATTTTGGGTTGGAAAGTTGTACTCTTTGTTGCTTTTGATTTAGAATGAGTTTGAAATTGCACTAATATTGGAATAAAATTGAGATTTTAATTGAATCCTCACCATTTTTTCTCATGTTTGCAACAAATATTTTAATATACTTGCTGATACAATTTTCCCTAATATTACTAAATCAAATCTTACAATTTTTGTGGAAATCTATTTGTCTTTGAGTCCTCTTTTAATTGATACACCATACTAGAAAATATTTTGAGATTGGACTCCCAAATATTCGTTTGGCCACCACATCTTCATATGAATTGGAATTTTTGGGTGTTGAACTACAAGATCCATATATTTGTACTCAAATCTCCATCTCATGTTTTTTCTCTATCTTTGGAACCCTCGATCGATCAGCTTTATAACCAAAACTCATTCATCCAATTTAGACATCAGTTTCTTGGTCAATTTATCCACTTTGTTTGGCTGTCATGAACTGGGTCATTTTCAAACACTTGTTTTTGAAAAGTTGATATCAATTTTATACCGTGTTGAAAAATCCCCAAATTTTATACCGAGTGATTTGAATTTTACTGAGATGGTTACCCAATTTTGATCTCTTTTCACTTTATTGGAAAGAATTTGTATTAAATTTAACAGGACAATTCTTACCTCCATTTCCTCTAATTCTACCTCATGTCATGCATCTTTGGAAAGTAGCAGCATCATTGCATAAACCAAATGTCATCTGTTTACAAGAAAATGTACCAACATGGCAAGTAAATGTTGTTTTTTATTGATATTTTCATTGATTTTGATTTGATTGTATCTTGAATATCCATCGAGAAAATAGTAAAAATTTTGTTCAGGTAACTTTTCCAGAATTTGATCAATGAAAGGAAGGGGATAGTGATATTTTTTTTTTACTGAGTTTAGCTTCCAATAGTCTATGCATACTCTTCAAGTAGAAGCTACCCTTCTTTGTACTTCCCGTTCTTCAATTTTAGTTACAATTACCCCTGATTTCTTTGCTACTGAATGAATAGGACTAACCCAAGGACTATTGTGAAATAGTATAAATACAACCAGTTTTTCACCATTTGAGAATTTTTTTTTTCTAGTTCAAGCATGTGTGAGTTTAATCTTCTTTGTGGTTGCCTCGATGGTTTAGAGTTTTCCTCCATAAACATCCTAATACACAAGTCTTAGGGCTTATTCCTTTAATATCCTCAATGCTTCATGCTATGGCTGATTTATGATATGATAACAACTTATTAAATGCTAATTCTTGATGTGAATAGTTACAATTACCCCGTTCTTCAATTTTAGTTACAATTACCCCTGATTTCAGTGCTACTGAATGAATAGGACTAACCCAAGGACTATGTGAAATAGTATAAATACAACCAGTTTTTCACCATTTGAGAATTTTTTTTTTTCTAGTTCAAGCATGTGTGAGTTTAATCTTCTTTGTGGTTGCCTCGATGGATTAGAGTTTTCCTCCATAAACATCCTATGTTCACAAGTCTTAGGGCTTATTCCTTTAATATCCTCAATGCTTCATGCTATGGCTGATTTATGATATGATAACAACTTATTAAATGCTAATTCTTGATGTGAAGCTAACAAACATGAAATTATAACTAGAAAGTATCTCTAGACCCTAGGAAATCATTGAGAGTGTAAAGGTTTAAGTTCAATATCCGTGGGAGGAAAATTTTCATTTTCTGCATTTAAATAATCAATAGAAAATAATTCCTGTATATAGAAACTAAAATTATATTCCTTAACAAAATCAATAAAACAATTGTCTACACTACTGTCCCTAGGATATTTCATAACATTCAAAATGGATAATTTGATAGATTCCCCTCGGATGTTTAGAGATATAGTCCCTTTATCCCAGGCGGTGATGACTTTCTCTGTAGCTCCCTACGATAATGGGTGTACTGCTTAAGCTTCTCATGATTTTAATGTCTATGACAACAAAAAATCTACAGAAAATTGGTAATTTTTTACTTTAACTATTATATCTTCTAATTATTGATGGGGTCTTTAATAAATACATCTACTAATCGCAAGTCTAACATTAAGGATTCTAAATCTCCAAATTAAACTTATCGTAGAGAGCTTTAGGCATCACATTCACACTTTCACCTGAATCCGGAAGAGATCTATTAAATGACAATCCCTCTACCTAACATTTTATCAAGGGTGCTCCAAGTTCTCTCCTTTTCTTGGGAATCTCATTTAGAAGTATTGAACTAGTATTTTCAGGAACTTGGAGCCTTTTAGTCTTCCTAGTAGGGGTGCATAAATCCTTAACAAATTTTGAGTATGATAGAATGTTTTGGATTGCATCTACTAAGGGAATAGCTATCTTCGAATCCTTAAATACTTTTAGCAGGTTTTGATCCCTTGGTTTTTCTTTAGACGTCCTCAAGGCACTCGGAAAAAGTATAGGTGGGCAGTAATTTTTAGGGTCCGGTTCCAATTTATTCCCACTATTTTCTGTTATCTTCTCATTATTTTGTTGAGTTTCTGAATTCCCTATAGGGTCTACTATATAGTGGTCACTTAGGGTCTTGTTACTCCTTAAAATAGTATTCGTCTCTTGTGTCTCACACACATTTAACTGAGAAAGTTCTTAAGTGAAACTACTTATTCAGCATAAATTTCTTAGATTAACTAAACGTTGAGTTGGGAGTTGACTTTGAATTCATTCATATTGAACGTTTGAATCCATTTTACCTTTCATCTGCATGTAGATTTGTGGTTCTTGCCGAAGTTTTCTGTTCTCTAGCTTGTTGATTCCACAAGCATTTGTTGCATGACCGTGTTTTGTTTTTCGATCACCTTCTATTGATTCTTCTTGTCTTCTCTTAATTCAATAACAAGGTCATTAAGAGTGTCATTAGTTTGGTTAGAACAATTTGGAGGAATAAAATATTTAGGAGAAGAAGGGTATTGTGAAGCGATTGGTCTTGGTTGGTTGTTACGCTTCCCTTGGCCATGGAATTGTAGGTTTTGTCCTCCAAAGTTTCCCTTGGAGCTCTGATTTTCCTGAGGTCCTTCCTGTCTTCAGAAAGAGTGTACTTGTTCCATCATGGGCCAAGACTTATTTTCATGATTGTGAGCAGATCAAAATGAATGATAAAGGTTAGAAATGCATGAATTTAATAAGCATAAATTTTTCATTGCATACATGCATTAAAATGCTATTTTTGTATGCTAATTAATCATTAATGACGCATTTATGCATATCTTAACATAAAATACCGCATTCATGTAAGTGATTAATTCCTATTCTCACACTTTCAATGAGAATTCGGTTGCAAGGGATAAGAAATTGACCATTATATGGATACAACAACAATACCAAGAAAGTACTGAGAACAGCATCACTTTGGTGCAGAACAAATCAGGTTTATAAGCATTTAAAGGATTATCCAACTCTGTTTAGGATGGTCCAAATATTTAAAAAGTCAACCGATCAATTCCCTCTCGACAGGGAACTAACCCTGGAACCGTCTCCACCCGATAGTTAGGGTTATGTTCATTATGAGTTAAACCCTAATTTGATGCATGCTATGTGAGGTTTGTGAGTTTAAAAAGAGAGAAAATGAAATTCTTGCTCCAACAGAGAAAAATTGGGGTTAAAATGATCTAAAATGGGGTAGATTTGAATAAAATTAGGAGCTAGACCCCAACTGATAAGCCAAAAATAGGGGTGAATTTTGAAATTTTTTTAATCCCGTGTTGTGGTTGATTTTAGCTTATACAATTAAATTTATAAAACCCTAACTTAAGATTACAATGATAAGTATGGGTATCATCCAAGGGAAGGTAGTAAGCATTCAATTAGTGATCTTCTTGGATAATTTGATCCTAATTAGAGTTAATTTAATCATCAATGAAGATTAAATCACCCTAATTAGATGAAGAATTTAGAAAGGAGGGTAGGACAGATGGGAATAATAGAAGAAGTAAGGAGCTCTAGATTGTCTTCTTTGATCCAATAAAAAGGATCAAAGGGGTCAATTAGAGGGGATAGTAAGGATATTTTGTTTTAGTTTTTTTAAGGAATTGGTTATCAAAATTCCCTGGCTATTGTATCATAAACACAATCTAATTTATCATAGAAATTAATTTTTTGTAATATTTTTAATGTGCAAATGGAATGGCTAGGTAAATTTCACTCTCTCCTCTCAATCCTAGTAAGGGCTTGTACATTCCGCTCAAACCTAGCGATTTAGAAATTCAGACCAAGATCGAGAAGAAGAACGATAAAAAAATTCACTAAAAAATCATCCAAATTATAGTAAAAATTCAAATACAAGGCAATTGAAAGCACCTAATATGGTTGATCCACGATGAAGGTCCTCTCTATCTCGCAGCTATGATAGAGCCACCTCCAAAATGACCGCCTCCTCTCGAAATTCAGCTTTATACTCATGTTAAATGCTAAAATTACCATTTTATCCCCAATCAGTAATTAATTGTTATCCATCAATGTAGGCTATCGAACCATACATATAGAAATAGGAAGTCGAGATGAGCAAATCAGATTTCAGGATAAAAAATTATTAATAAATGAAAATTGACCAATCTAAGTTGTTGGATCAATTTTCATTTATTTAATTTAATTTTTTTTCTACTTGCAATGTCGTGTCGTTTGCTGAGCTGACGCATTTTGAGCTTCAAATGACGGGTTGATTCTCGGCGCGCCACATACCCCTTAACCTGAAATAAAAATAAAGAAAAAAGGATAAAAAAATAATCACAATACATTTAGAACACACTTACCTTGAGTTGTTCCTAGCGCTGCCCAATCAGAATATGCCATGTCACAGCCTGTGCATGCACTTTTTACGCGCCACACAAACGGTGAACTTACCACCGTCTAGATAAATAAAATCGGGTAGCATTTAAGTAGTCGATTTTGCATCCGACGGTTGAGCTTTGGCCACGTGGCCACTATAAAATTTGTCTTGGAGTTTTGCGCTAAAGTCCCTCCTATAATTTGCATGCTCAATTTGATGCCCCCCAAATGTATTTATGTATATGCCCCATTGCTCTCTCCCCACCATTTTTTCCTGAAAAAGCCATTAAAAATCTTGATTAATTTCAATAAAAACCAACAACTATTTCAATTGTATCTTTATGCCTGCAATGGATGACCGAGAGCTGTTTTAAGGGCATAAGTGCAACAAAATTTAAGAAAAACCCCTCTGACTTCAGAAATTGCTTTAAAACTTTTTTTTCTTATATATATCCTCCTTCTGTTTAAAAATTCATTTCTTCCTCGAATCAATTCCCAAAACATCCAACCAAATTCTAGAAAAATCTAGAAATTTCAGTAATTAGTCCCCCCATTAATTAACATTAAATTTAATTTTTAAATCTGCCATTTTTCATTAAACAGAATTATTCCAAGCTTAAGTAAATCCCATAAAATTTATAAAATTAACAGAAAAGTAGGGAAAAATCAGAATTTAGTTGGAAAATTAATTGACATGTAATATATGACAACACTCCTATTTTAAAATTTAAAATGCATCAAATTCTGGTAATTACTTAAATTAAATTCTGAGTTTAGGGTGTTATCAGGTATCTTCCACTTTTTACTGTATTACAAACAAATAGGCACCACCTGTTGCAAGGGCTGCCACGAGGGCGCAACATGTTCATGTTGACTTGCAGGTGGCCAAGATAGCATGTAAACTTGTGTACCTATGGCGCAAACGTGTGCATATGTGGGAGAATGAGGCTCTTTAAGTGTGTTTCAGCATATGAAGGGAGCTTGTTATTATGATCTCCTGTTTTGATCAATAGGGCTGATTGGTGCTGTCGGTCGCGCCCAATTAGGGTGCGATACGTGTATTTATCAAACGGTCTATATCAACCAAAATTAAAATAATAATATCTTTTATATATAACTCTGATTAAAATGAAACTTTTATGGAATTTTTCCTACATCATGCTCTTGTAGTCATATGTTGGATCCTGTTTTTGAATTCTAAATTATGTTACAAAAAATATAACGACCAAAGTACCCTCTTAACCCCAAGTAGCCCTATAAATCCTCTATTTTCTCTCTCTTCACATTTTTTAGCTTCTTTTCTTAGCAACAGGCTACCATAAGACAGAGAGGAAGTTCAAGGCCCACTCGTGGCATTGTCTGACGCATAGGAGCATTGTGGAGGAGCCTTCAAGGCTGGAATCATCATCATAGCAAGCCTCGCACCACGCTGTCCAGGATGCACATGACAAACGGGGTTTGTATGTAGGTTTGGGTTATTCAAAGCTTGTACTTACTTTCATTGCTTACTGCAGTTATTATTTGATTTAAGTTTCGTTTGATTGAATCATATGAAAATCATCTCACATTGCATCACTATTTCATCTCACTTTCATTTCCTATTTCAAACATAAAACTCATTACAAGAAACCTAAGAAACCTCCTAATATATATAATTATATATTAAACCCATCTTCAAACTGTTGGGTTTGAAGCTTTGGTTCGTCCATGGAAATCACGTTTCCATGGATGCGGAAGTGTGGTCGATCGATTCTCAATCGATCTTTAAAACAAAATACTGAGTACCTTTTGGGGAACCTGTTCCGTGTTTGACTTTGCCACTTCGAGATTGTTCTGAAGCCATTCATGCGCCCGGCCTCTAAAAGTATCCACGCGATCACTCGGCGCTTGGATATCCACATCTTCTTCAACTCTTCTTGAAAATCTAGGAGATCTTCTCACCATGAAGACACTCTTCTTTGGATTAGTGGAGAAGAGAGTGGAGAAGGGGAGAGGCTCTTAAATTAGGCTTGCATGGGTCTTCAAATGAGGCCCCTTTCCCACTTTATATTTCACTTAAAGTTTTTCTCAAATATCTACCAAAGTAAAATATATCCACCAATGCCCTTATGACCTTGTGCGTGTGACCCTCTAGGCCCATGTATCATTCTAGTTAATAACTTTAATGGCCCAATAACATTTATTGACCTACCTTATTCATTAACTATATCAACATAGAGATTAATTAAATAAGGATCGATTTAACCCAATCGATAGGTTAAGTTTCTAGCCCGTCGGGTGCCAAGCTACACCTCATACTCTAGAAGATATCGAGTAGTCTTGAACTCTTTCATAGAACCTTTACCATCACCAGTTACCGTATACGTATAATCCATCATCCGCACGAGACTCTCGAATGACTTAGAGTATTGTTTATCATCAAACACTAATCTGTCATTCGATTAGTATTGATGCGTAACGAGGATCATTGGAGAATGCCTTCTCCAATATCCTCACTACCCCGGCTAGGGATTTTTTCTGCATCGTCTTCCTCATGTCAATCTCCTCTTATACCGAGGATGGATGATCCCTGCTTGACCACTCAATCATCTCCGTAAGCTTCTTATTACATCCGATCTATAACTTATTTGAATCCCAGGATTAGAGGCTCGTAAGTCATAGTCAAAATGTAGTTATTCATTCACGAGATGTCCTTGGTGTCTTAGGTGAGTGGATCACTTATACAACCATGACACGAACCAACCTGATTGATGTTTAGGTATGATAACATTTAGAGATTCATACGGATCAATTCAGTGAACTATTTCTCTAAAGAGCACCCACTATCTGCCCGTAGTGTCGCCACACTAATAGCCATAGGATTACTTATACTATCGTATAAGTAGGATCAGCTAGTGCTATTCTATCCGGATAATTTGATGTTTGTCTCGACTATCCATCGAATAGGAATATTTAGAATACATGTTTAAAGTCCATTAATCATTGTAATATGATCTCATCATAATTCACTAAGTCATTGCATGTATTCATGGACTTCATTAGAAACATCACACAGAAGAATAATGAACGTAAATATTTTATTCAATGGACTTAAATAAACAAGGTAGTGTGATTAGCTTGACGGCCACATAATATCCATCACAAACTCTTTGTCATCATCGCAACTTCATCATTCTCCATCTCTCACCTAAGATATCACTCTAATACTCACAGATATTTCTCTCCCATCACCGTTGAGATCACATATGCTCCCTGAGGAGCAACCGTTGCTTAACTGCTATACTATGTGAGGTTTAATAAATTTATTGCTTGATACTCGAATCACAACAACGATATAATTAAAATTCATAGAATTCAGGTTCATCACTTTGTATGCTGGTTTTTGGATTGGTGGACCATGCATGACAGTCTTGAATTTTTGAGAGAGTTCTTCCACAACTTTTTCCAGTTTTCTAATACCCCTTTGCATCTTTTCAAATCAAAATTATGGCTCTACTGCTTTAGCACGAGTGAGTCCTCCCTTGTACAGATTGCATGACTACCATTTTGTGAGAAGCTTTGTTGAGACGCCGATCTCTCTACTGGATTTTCTATAAAGTGTACAGCATCATTGACATAGGCTTCTACACGTACTCATCCACTTGCCACATCAACTAGGTTACATTATGCTTCGTTTAGACCTCCATAGAAGGTTTGGGCTAATTCCCATTGGGGTATCTATGGTGTGGGCACTTTTGGAAATAGGAGCCCTTAACATAGAAAAAATATCAAAAATTGTGGGAAATTCCCTAAAAATTGAAACGTAGTTTTCTTCCTAATTACAACTCATTTTTAGCGGAATATGTTGCATTTAATGGTGCATTACTCAAGTTTATTATATATGCACTCTTTTATTAAAATCTTGAAGTATTTTCATCATTTTTCTAAAAGTGAGTTGATGCATAATAAGTGATTTTATGTGTAAAGATCTCCTTAAATGATGATAACACGCGATAATCAAGTTATTATAATCCTGAATCTATAAATGATAATCATGTGTAGATTGCATCATATCACCCACCATGTAGGCGCGCTTGCTTAGTGGGTGTACCACACCAGCAGCGTGTAAACTGGGCCCCATTTGTGCTTTTTACCCTGAAAATTACTAATAAAATATTCAATAAATTGTAGAAATTTTTTGAAATTCAAACTTAAATATCTTTCAATTCACAACTTCTTTTAAAACCCAATTTTACCAAATTAAATCCTTTGAAATTTTATTGTAAAGAATCATAAAACCTCAAAATATAGTCATTTTAATGTAAAGAATGATGATTTAGTGAATTTATTTATTTTTGCTGAAAATTACTTAAAATGTAGGTAACATGCATAAAATAGCTTAATTTTGCTGTGAATGTTATCAAATATCATCACCTATGATCTCATTGCTTGGGTGGTGATCTTTCTATCTAAGTAGATCGATTGGAAATATAAGACTTACAGGGTTCATGGGAGTCATTCATGGACCCATTCACATTTTTGACCTCTAGAATGTGTCCACATAGTTGATCCCATCGCCAAAACTCCTTTTACCCATTACTTCTCAAGCGCTAAGAGGAGGAGGAGTAGAAAGTTAGAAAGCTTGAATGGGCACTCTCTTAGAAGACTCCAAGAATTAACTCTGAGCCATCCAAAAAACGTTTTCGCTTAATTGTCGTACCCCATTTATAGTATTTTTTTTAACTTCTTACATAAGTCGTTGGTTGGAAAACTGTATCCATCGCTGTCTCTCAACTTTGTGTGCGTGATCCTGCTAGGTTCAGATCAAACTAGTTAATGATACCAATGTCTAATAACACTTATTCTCCTACTCACTAATCACCCATATCTGATATGAAGAAATATTGAAACTATCAATATAAACCTATAGACAGGTCAAAACGCCAACATGGTTGGGAGCCAAGCTACATCACATGCTCTTTAGGATATGAAGTGTCAAGAATCTCCTTCCATCATCCTTGAAAGTTGTGGTTGGGTACGTATAATTCCTCATCTGTTCCAGACTCATCAGAGACTCAGGGTATGGTTAACTATCAAATCCTAATCATCACTAAATTAGTATAGATGCGAGCTGGAAACCATTGAGAACACTTCGCGACATTAAGATCACCATGGCCAAGGATTTAGATTGCATCTTCCTTAATAGAGTCATCTACTATTATAGTGATAGCCAAAAATCATCTCCAAGGATATCATGGCGTATCTTGTGACATTTTGGAAACCTCAACCAATTATAGATTTCACAAATCACAGTCAAAACACGATCATCCATCCTCAAGTTGGATGTGGTGTGTTAGACAAAGGGATCACATACGCTACCATGACCTGAATTCATTAATAAAAAAATTAGGTATAATACCATTAACAGATTCCTTCCAATCAATTTAGTAGACTGTGTTTGTAAAGAGATCCCACTATCTATACTTGATGTCATACATCTAGGGTCACAAGATCATATGCATTTATCTCATGAGTGGATGGCATAGTGATATTCTAACCAGATGATTTGATGTCCTACTCCAGTATCCATTGAATCGGAATATTGTTTATATTAAAATATTGTTTATATTGTTTATATTATTTTCTAAAAGGCCTCAAACCTGAATTTGAAGGACTTCAAATTCAACTTTACGATAGAGAAAATGAATTATCATACAACAATACAGTAGCCCTAGTTTGAGGAGAAAGCAGATTTCAAGAGATGAACATCACCTCTAAAAGTGCAGCATATGTCACTCAATGTGGGGGTACAATTCTCATTTCCAATAACACAAGTTCTCCTCTACAAATGAAGAAAGCTTTGTGACCAGGTCTATGTCCTACTGAAAAAAAATAGGACAATTGTTAAAGATGTGAGTACAGATAATGCAAAAGATTTTTTAAAATAACTAAAAGATTTATTGATGAATAATGAATACGGGATGAAAATGCATGTGCTTACACTCCTCAAGAGAAATGTAGGGCACTTGTGATTGAATCAAATATCCGTAAAAATCTCTAGGGTTTTTCAGTAATTTTTTCTATGCTTCTCATAAATAGGCTTCCTTCAAAAACTCTAGATATGAAGAGTATGATAGGAATCTTAGAAAATAATTTTCCTGAAATAAATTTAAGAGATGGACTGAAACCTCAAATTTTTTGTTGTGTAGGGTATGTACTTTCACATGAATTTAAACAAGATAAATTATCACCTAAATCCCAGATGTGTTTTTGTAGGTTATCCATGTACACAAAATGGGTATAGATTATTTCAACCCATAACAATAATAATCTTTGTATCAAAGGATGTTACCTTTGATGAATCAAATTTTACTATCCACCTCAAACTAGGATAACTGGACATATCTACTTCATAATCAAACTCTTCAGAAGAAGAGACGAAAGACAGAACACGCTTATTCCTATAAATACTTCTCAAATAACATGATGATAATAAAATTAGTGAACCTGCAAGTAATCTACCTGCTTATCAGGTAAGTGAGGAAAAGGGTCTCACAGGAGATTACAACTTATCCAAAACTTTATGAACGAAGAATGAAAAGAGTAAATCAACAAAACATGTCTTGATCAACCTAAGAATTCTTTTTAATGGTGAAGATGAGGCATTTATCCTATATTTACCATAAAAGGAAGTAGGATATGTGCAAAGCTAATTCCGTACAAAATGGTCAACTATCTTGAATTTGAAAAGTTGTCACCCGGTTATAAATGTTTTCTAACCAATATCTGAACTTTAAGTACACCACCAGCTCTTATAGAGACATGGAAGAACCCAACTTATAAGAAAGCCATGGATGAGGAAATAAATGCATTAGTTAAAGACCAAGAATGGGAATTGATAGAAATACCACTAGGAAAGAAACCTATAGGATGTCGTGAGGTTTTGATGGAGCGCACCCAAAGGACATCGACAAAACATCATCGGAGCTGTCTTTCCCATCAACAGCATTACTGTCGGTCCGTGCCCAGCCCGAACGACAGGCCAAAGCATCCGTAAAGATGCCCGGGTTTAAATACCCTGGGTAATGCACATCCGCACAAGTGCTCGTGTTTTAATTATCCGCTTTCGTTCGTCCTATTTTATGTTTTGTGTTAGTCATGGCGAGTTGACTGTACTCGTCGTTACGCGTCCATATCGTCATGTTTCTTATCCATCGTTTTTTATTCCAAAATCATCTTAAATTTTCTCTTTGTTTTTTTCATTTTAAGTTTTGTAAAAGGGGTCTCTTATTGGGCCCCTTATGTGGACTTTAACAGGCCCATCATGGCCCTATATACCATGATGGGCACGTTCAGAGACAGATCTGGATTTCCATGTGTGGCAGTTATTGTTCTTGTGTTCAGATCTCACGTTAGAAGGAGTAGGAGGAAGAAGAACGAGAAGGAGAGAAGGAAGAAGGAGAGGTAGAAAGCAAAGGAGGAAGGAGCCATGGGACTCACCAGCCAGCATCGTCCCATCGTCACCAATTCGCACGCCCTTATTCACCGTTGAGTCACCCTCAGGAGTACCAGCCTCGCCGTCGACCGCCTTTCCGAGTCAGTAGTTCCCGTTTGATTCTCGCATGACCGAACACGCAATATTGAAGTGGGTTCACGACTGACCCGCCACGATGTCTCTGCGGAACTTGCATGCCCTAGAGGATCCACTTTGAGTCGATCAGCCTCCGCGAATTTACCCCTCTACGTGAGTTCATGTTGACCACACAGTCTGTCAGCGATTCCCGCTACACGATCCGACCGCACACCCGTCCCCCGTATGACGACCCACGCCATCCTCGCATTCCGATGTGCTGCTACGCGACCTAAGTCTCGCATCCTTAGTGGGAGTTGCATGTGTGTCATTCCACACCATCTGTTTGTGACGACGACACATCATCTCGACTCTGCTTTGCACGATCACACAATCTAGCTGAGAAAACTTTGAGCTCCCGTCACACGGACCAGCTGATGTCGCCTTGTTCAACATTTGCACTTCCAATCAATATCTTTGTGGCCGTGCACCTCACCACTGGATCCAGCCGAGCCGTCCCAAGCTCACCGCAGCTCTACGATGCGACTGTCTCGCCTGGACGCCCAGTTCTAGCACCATCTCGAGTCAACCTGCCGTGCTTGAAACTACTTGTGCCAACATCCACTCACGCCTTCAACGCCACCGATCTGCTGCATCTTTGCACAGTCGTCTGACCCACATTTACGCCGAAGACTACGCTCTTGCTTTGTGCCGTGCCCGGCTCGTGCTCGTCTTGTGTAGCCCGCTGTTGACGCACTGACTAACACATTGTTGACTGCACTCGCCACTGGTCTTTGCGCCTGTGCCTCGCCTGACTCTGCTCGCACCGACCTACGCATAGTCACGCCGTGGAGCTCGGCCGGTCGTTCGAGTCAACTCGTCACTGTTCGACCTCTTCCCCTTGATGTCCCCGGTTCTTCTCCAGTGTCTTCCTCCAGCACCGCATTCCCACCACCTATCAAGCGCCACTGTGCCCACCTCTAAGCCTACTCCACCGCTACTGCCCACACTGGCTCATTCACTAACGAAGACTCCGACGACGAGCGATATTACCGACGAGGTACGTCACTTCCTCCTGCTCATCAGTTACATTACGTCATTCAGTATATCTTCGATTGTATCCACTGCGCGCGGGTCAGTTTAGGTGAGAGAAATTATCAAGAAAACTACGTCACCAGTGATTTCCCAAGGTACGGGTCGAGCCCATTCGTTGCGTGTGAGCCCTACAAAATTAGTCCATTCGGCACCGTAGTCGTTGTCACTCCAACGAGGTCAGAAGGTCACCGTCATTATCATCGGTCGCCTGCCCCAGAGCTCAAAATTTGGTGAATTTCCCACAAGTCGGACCTGCACGTACACTCCACCTAGGTCACGTCATCACTTAGTTACACTCCCGCTAGAGAATTTACCCATCGGATGACGCCATCGACGACGTCCGACATCAGGTATACATTGTCAATTTCCAAAGCAGATGGTAGCATATAGAGCTACAAGGGTAGTTTGGTGTCTAATGGATGTATCCAAATCTAGGAAATCAATTATCTATAAATGTTTGCACCTGTGGCACAGATAAATACAATTCGAATATTAATATCACTTGTAGTGAAATCGGAATGGGGATTGTTCCAGTATGATATTAAGAATGCTATCTTGTAAGGAGATCTCAAGGAAGAAATATAAATGCATGTAACCCCAGGATATGAAAACTTTACAATTTAAAATTTTTTAGGCTAAGAAAAGCTTTATATGGCCTACAACAATAACCTACAGCTTGTTTTTTGATATTTACTAAAACATCAAAGTTTTAGGGTATAGACAATTTAGAAGGGATTGTACCCTATTCTTCATGCTCTTCCCTCTAGAGACGATATTATTATCACTATAGAGAAAAGAGATTAGATTAGAAAATTAAAGGAGTATTTGTCTACACAGTTTGAATTTAAGAAATCAGGACAACTCAAATATTTCTTGGGAAATGAAATTTCTCGATTTAATGAGGGCACTCTAGTGTACCAACATAAGTATATCACAGAGCTCCTTGTAAAAACCAAATACTTACATAGTAAGAAAAATGACACACTTATAGAGGATAATCATAAATTAACCATAAACAATAATGAACCTAAGGTTGAAATAAATTCTTACCCAAAGTTTGTATGAAAATTTTTCTACTTATCCAATATAAGGTCTGACATATGTCATGCAATAAATGTATTAAGCCAATTTCTGCGTAGTTTGAAGATATCTCTGATTCAGTGAGCAATCTGAGTATTGAGATAATTGAAAGGTAGAGTGGGCCTTGGCATTGCATTCAAAAATATAACTAAGTTAGATCTATCTATACATATTCTGATTCCTTGGTTGATCTTGAGTCCCCCACTAGTTATTGCACACACATTGAGAGGAACTTAGTTACTTGGAGAAGCAAAAAATAAACTGGGGTTCAAATCAAGCCTTGAGTCAAAATTTAGAGAATTATCTAAAATAATTGATGAAGTTCTATGGATAAGACTTATACTGAAGGACTTTGAGATTAATTATGAAGAACCAATCAGACTTTTGCGTGGTAAAAAGTCAGTTATCTGTTTAGATCATGATAGATAGCTGACTTGTCACCACACAGAAGTCATTATAGGCATTTTTATGAAAGGTTAATGAAAAGGGAGACTTTTTTAACACGTCATGCCATTATTGGGATTTTAGTGATGGAAAATCCAAGTCCTTCATTCTTGAGATTCATATTTACTTCTACCTTTATGAGTTCATAGCCACATAAGTTCTCCTAGAGTTCTAAACGCATGATAAATTAAGCCCTATTTTTTTTCTTGGTTCAGTATCTGTATTCTTACTTTTAGAACCATAAAGATTGATAAATAGGAGAATAGTTTCTTGGAGAGATATCATAGTCATGACGTTTGACATCAACTTACATTCAGACCATCTCTTATTATATGGAGTCAACGGTTTTTTTATAGCTTGCCGACATTTTGAAAACCTATTTTGTAAACTATCTTAATCCTTTGCATATCTTTTTTTTTAGTATTAAAAGACACAATTAGGCCAAATAAGCATCTATTGAATGATTTGATGGACTGTGGGGGCTTGGAAGCATTGACGCTCTAATTTGTGGATGGACACATCATAGTCATGGTGCTCATCATGAATTTATATGAAAGTCATATTCATGGTACAAAAAAATCATTCTAATGATATATCCTTCTATTGAGCATGATGAGACACAATGTGCTGTCAACACGAGACAGGTTCCCAAGTTCATTGGAATTGGCATAGCAGTTCTTACTAGTATATGTGATATGATTACAATATCCACTATCAAACCATACCCTGATTGTGAGGGCTGGAATAAGATGGTTAGAAGGTCCACATATTTCAAAGTGGACCAGTTGTGGCTATTGGAGGTCATCTTCAAGGAGGATATGGAGAAAGTGTGTTCATACAAACTCGGCTTAGATCCAATATGAAGTTTCTTGCGGCTAGAATTAATGATGGAGGTAGAGAGTGAAATCACCAAGGAAGACAAGAAAGAAGCTCGAGATGGACCAAAGAAAGAGATCAATCTATTTTTGCCTATAGGCATAGGAATCTAACACAAAATTTTTCAATCCTTCAGCAAATGGAAGGAAAATGAAAAATCATATATTGAGATTCATTGTAGGGGGCCTCACCTCATTAGCTCTATCAATAAGTATTTTTCAATTTTTATCTAAGATGGGGAAGAAAAAATGGTTGAAGTGGTGTGCTAGGGGCACACACATTCAATGCAGATCACAAATAAACATTGATTAGACGCTTCTCTAAATGTGGATGAAGCCATGGTCAGACAACAAACTGATATTCTTATATAGGGAATCTTAAGAATAAAAAAAAGGTTCCATAAATATGAGAGCATTGAGGATTTCAGACTCATCTCTCTGTTCAACTCCATCTTCTTTGTTTCAAATGTATTGGCGAACAGATCGTGAGAGGTGATTAGGGAGACAGTCGAACCCTCCCAATCAGGATTTATATCAAAACACCTCTTGTAGTATATTGTCATTGTGGTGGGAGATATCTTAGATTCGTAGAGGAGAGGGACCAAGTAGTTCGTGTGGAAGGTCAACTGTGCAAAGGCATGCGACACTATAGACTAGGATTTCTGCGGGCATCAAAGGAAAGAAGAGATTTCCCCAAAGAGTGGACCATGTGGCTAAGGTGTTGATGGATGTGATGTGGTTGTCAAGCCAATCACACGTGTACCTTAGTTTAGGTATATCTGAATAAAATAATATTCATTATTGTGATGTCCAAGAACACATGCAATGGTTTAGTGAATATAATGAGATCATGATACAATTAACCTTTAAAAATGGGTTATTAGCATTTGTATTCGATGGATACTCGAAAGGGACATCGAGAGATCCTATGAGAATAGAATTTTCCAATCCTACTTATACGACAAGTATGGTTGGTCCTGTACTCCTTCACTTCCTCCTGAGAAGATCCTCCCACATTTCTCGTAAGACACAAGAAGGGGAAGAGGGATCCGGCACTACGTGGATGGCATGGATACTTCTAGAGGTCAAACATGTGAACGACTTCCAGAAACTCTCAAAGATAGGGAAACGGATCCATGACATAGGATTCAATCCTTGGTATGTTTTATGTGATTTATGTTGTGCATTCTTTATTATTCCATCAATTCATCAATCTAAACCTCTGATAGAACTCAAAAGTTGTTGAATTACTTCTCATTCGTTTTCAATCGTAGTGAATAAATGCCAGAAGGCAGCAGTATACAACCATAGAGGGAGTGTCAATCAAGGATGCCTTTGCCATGTGCATCATGCAAGCATGCTCTCATGAACTTTTGAAGGGCCACTGAAAATTAAGCTACACTTATGGCATCCTGCCACTATTGTATGCAGACGACACAACCTTATGTATAGAAGGCTTTGTGGAGGAGGCACATGTTTCTTTGCTGACTTTTCTAGTCTTCAAATAATCTAGACTAAGAAAAATTCCGAGTAGGGGACTCAGTGTGGAGAATCTCTGCGAACACTGATGGGGAGGCTACCTATGCGACATGTGGGTTTACCTTTGAATAGGAGGAGAATGACACGGTGAAAGAATGAAAATTAGGGATGTTAACTCATCCATAATCATGCATTTTAAAGCATAATTCACTCACTTATATGCATGTTATCATGATTATTATGTAATTTCAACTAAAAGTAGATAATTTTAAACACTTTTTTTACATTAAATTGAGTAAATATATATTCATTATCATCTAAATGAATATTATAATTAGAAAGTACTATTTTGATGAAAAATCCATTTTAAAAGGATTTAATATTAAGAGATATGTAATTTTGAATGTGAGAAAATTTGTGGGTTATATTTGATATTTTTCTAAGCATTTCTCAGGTTACAAAATGGGAAAATTGTGGCCCACTAAAGATGGATGATGTGGCATAATATGGAGGCTCTTTATTCTTATAGAACAAATCAAGTTGGTGCCCCATAAGGCTGGATGATGTGACATGCTCTGGTGGCTCCCTATTTTGTGGATTTAGTCAAACAAATGAATGGCTAGAAATTCTCAAAATTAAAATGGCAATAACTTTGGATCCCATGGGTTTTATGGCTTAAATTTCTTGGAGAGACCACCTCTTCTCCCCCTTCCTATGTCCCCTGGATCAGCCTATAAATGGATCTCTACATTAGGTTTTTCTTGTATTTCATTTATCTCCTCGACCTAGATCAAGCCTTGTGAAACAAGAACTTGGAGTGCCATTATAAATTGGTTTTGTTCATTAAAAATTGATTTTCTTCCCTCCTCTATTCAATCTTCATGTCATTTGAAACACAAAGAGCCCCCAGAAAATTTTACAGGCTCTCGAAGTGAGATTAGGGTTTTGGGAGTATCACCAAAGAAGGGGGTAACATTTGGACTTTATAATTAAAGTTTTAATTATTTCTAATACATTATCCTCATCATATCATCGTTCTTATATCCTATGAAATGTTTTCCACCTCTGTCATAACTTCATAAGACCTCATAGGAGGAATTAAGACCTTATAGACATCATTTACCCACACACATTCATCATATACCCCTAAGTACACCTTCTCTCACGCTCTATCACCAACTCCACTTTCTTAATCCATAAAATTGTATTAAAATTAATCTTTATCACATCCCCCTCCCTGTGGTTCGACCACTTTCTCACCATTTATTTTAGTATTTAGTGAATTAAAGGCATAATATAAATATCATTCCATAAGTCTTGAAATTATACATCAATTAGGTTAAACACCTAAATTTCTATGTATCGCACATACAAACCAGTTGTTGAGATGGTTGGAAGACACTTGAACGGATGGAAAGATAAGGTTATATCTAGAGGGGGAAACTTAGTACAAGTACGGTCAGTACTTTCATCCATTCCTTTTTCTCATCTTTTAGTGTTTACTATGCCATTGGGAATTTGAATGATACTCAAAGAAATGATGAGGTGCTTATTGTAGAAAGGCTCGGGACTAGGACAAAGTCACGGGCTTGCTAGTGATGGTGCTGGATATTATTTTTAGGGATACCACATTGGGAGGATTGGGGTCCTCTTTTTACAGAGCATGAACTTGGGGCTACTAATAAATGGGTGACAAGGGTCGTGAACCATTGGGACAAATATTGAGAGAGGAAGCAGCCCCGATTAAAAGCACGTAATGATTTTGGTGGATAGTTAGACAAATTTTCCCAAGTGTATGAGGTTTTTTTCCTTCCAAATTATGAGATAGCTCAACTTTTCAAGTTATGATGTTGCTGCACGGCCCTCTGAGCGGGGAGTTACAATGAGTCAACTTTGGGGTTGATAAAATTGACTTATAAGAACTAAGTTTATGCAATAATACTTATAATTCAAATCATTTATTTATGGACTAAAGCAGCTAGAAGTGGTCAAACCACAGAGATCATAGATTATTATACTTGATTATGATTTTTCACGTTTAGAAAATGAAAAATAAGAATGGTAAATGATGAACATGAGCAAGTGAATATGATGAAGTGAGTGATAAGTGTGTACCCTAAATCTCCTTTTGAAGGCATAAGAATACACGATTAAGGGGGTGAACACAGAATTAAACCTAGTAATGTTTTTTATGGTGAGTATGATGAGAATTTCGGAGAAAACTTAAAGTCATGTTCCTAAATATGTTTATCTGCTCATTCACTCATGTATGTCATCTGGGGTTTGGACATGTTAATCATACATGAGGGTTGAGTATTAGGGGGGAAGGAAAAACTTTTCAAAAAGAAAAAAAAATTATTTAACAATCCCAAGTCCACTTTTTCCATGCCTATCCATGTATATATTTTAGATTGTAGATGCCTTTTATAGGATCAGGACGGGGGATATTTATATGATGAGGAGGTGAGGCTGACATTAAAATTAAGCCAAAATTGATATCAGGATCAAAAGCTATGGTCGTTTCAATTTGAAGCATTTCTAGCTGTTGATTTCTCATAACTGCTCAATCAAAACTGGAGGCACCAGATCATGCCACATCATCCTTCCTTCATTCGGCCCAATTTTGTCTTTTTGGGCCTGAAAATTTCAAACTTTCATGAAGTTTGATACACAACTCAGTTTTCCATGAAACAGTTGCCCAATTAATCCTCATTAAATCCTACTTTGACATCATTAAAACTTCATTTTCATTATGAGAAGGGGTTCATAGATAAATTTACTTAATTTTTTCTTAGTTGTAATGAAGTTTTATGAAAATTTAGTACACGTATCAAAATTAAAGATAAATGTGAAATTTTTCATAAAAAACATGATAACATTCATTAAAATGATTTAATTTATGTCCTGAAAACAGTCAATAATCATGAGTTATCATGTATAATTCTATGTTATCTAATTCCCTCGGTTATATTGGCTACCATGGTTCTTGCAGTCATGGTGAGGGACGTCTGGGATAGCACATGGAACCCCTTGGTACATGGTGCTCTTCAAGGCTAGAGAGTGGAAGATTTCATGCTCATGCAAAAATCTTTAAGTTACATCTTCCCATGAATAGAAGATAAAGATGTTTTTGAATGG
Source organism: Wolffia australiana (assembly GCF_029677425.1). Lineage (NCBI taxonomy): Eukaryota > Viridiplantae > Streptophyta > Magnoliopsida > Alismatales > Araceae > Wolffia > Wolffia australiana. The sequence continues at coordinate 17,262,495 of NC_135843.1, read as the reverse complement.
TTCAATGATCCTTTTTTGGTTATACGGGCATATGCAAGGATCTAGGAGAGGCATGACGAAGAGAATATGATTAGTCAAGTATGTCGAGCTATATGGAGGAGAGAAGTTCTTATGAAGGTAGATTTTTTGGGGTGTTTCTATGGAGAAGGAAACTCGTGTCACACATATTTCAGTGAAGGATGTACTCGGATACATTGGTGGTGTGCGCTTTATGCTCAAGAAGAGATGAGGATTGATCAACATATTTTTTAGTTCCCTTTCTCCCCTAAATTTTTTGCCACTCATGGGTTTACATAAGTGAGTGCAGCCGTGCTATGGACAATATGGTTTCATCAAAATGCAGTAGTGTTTTGAGGGAGGAAGGCTTTTATGGACGAGCTTGGGAGGCAGAGGGCCTCATGGCAGCATGGTTTCCTATATGGACATTGGGTGATCACCATTTCACCAAGTGATTGTCCATTTAATCATCTTTAAAACTATCTTGATGGCATGATTTACCTAAAAATTAGAGATTTTTGAAAAAACTTCTTGACTTTCTTGGTTTAAAATGAACTGTTGCATGGCTAATTAATTATATGATTGCATGAGTCGCATAAATTCTTTGGATAGAACAAGTACAGATCATTCTACGATATGATTTTAAAACTAGTATACTTGAACCATATCTCATTTGATGATATCTTATTGAACCATATAAAGGAAGAATTTCAGGTGTAATGGATGAAAGAGGACAGTACATTTAGATATCCCCTAGATAGATGAAGCTTGTCTCTGACTACATCAAATATTTGGGTTGTGTTAGTATCTCCTATCTAGGTATCAAGTCCAATCAATTCATTGATTTGGACCCTAACCCCAAATCTGTAGAAGATGGAATCCATGATGTTTAAGGATGCTCTCAAAATTCTTGATTTTGGGAATTGGAGGTTATAGAGAATCATGACATGTTTCAGTACCTTAAATATGCAAGTTTATACCCTTAAATCTTAGTTGACACACAATGATGCGTCTGTGAGATATTTCAGTTATGTCTTTTCTTATTACAAAGACTCAGATGTTCTATTTTGGGACAGAACATCCAATGGTCTAGAATTGCAAACGCTCCATCTTTGAGGTTTTTACACACAAAAAAGATCATGCTTGACTTTGCACGAATTGACATTGGAAATACATGGCAAATCAATATTCAGAAGTATTTTTCTACATTTGCATCTCATAGTGGATGCTCCTCAATAGAGCTCGTAATTTCAAAATTTTCAAATTCAATGCGAAAAAAATAACATGGAACTTTAAGTGAATGCTTTTCTATTGTCCTTAAGAATCAATAATGATACACGACTTGTTACTTCACCGAATGTTCAGCTGTCCTCAAAAATCAAAATCTCTTATGACTTTTGAAGATGATCCATTTTTTCATGTGCTATTTCTGTAATTCGGTGTCGGAAACATCCAAGTTACTCAAGCGTTCAAGCCTTTCCATTGAATCTGGAAGAGACTGTAGTTTTGACTTCGATAAATCAAGTTCTTCCAAGTTTAGAAGCAATCCGATAGTGCTCGGTAAGCTTCTTATGTTTGTCCCAGATAAATTCAACCATTTTAGATTCACGAGACTGCCTATCGAAGGTGGAAGATTCTCTATTTGGGTCCCCGATAAATTTAACCTTTCTAACTCCAAAAGCCTACCAATGGTGTCCGGCAAGGTTTTCAACTTTGTATTGGAAACATCAATATCATTTAACTTCCCTAGAGTGCTGATTTCATCCGGAAAATGTTGTATTTGTGTGTTTGCCATATGTAGCAATTCCAGATGAGCAAGCGACCCAATTGATGGCAACAGATATTTTATTTTTGTCTCTGACAAGTACAAAAATTTTAACTCCACAAGTCCATCCATTGTCTTTGGAAGGTTTTCAAGTTCTGAGCATGAAACATCTAAAAATTTCAACTTTCGAAGAGCTCCGATTGAATCGGGTAAGGTAAGTAACTTTGTATTGCACAAATCAAGGGTTTCCAACTCTGAGAGGGATCCGGTTGTACTTGCAAGACTCTTTAAGTTAGTCGATGATACATCTAGCCATTGAAGTTTTACAAGCCCTCCAATTGTCTCAGGAAAGCTTTCTAACTGGGTGTTTGATAAATCAAACTCTAGTAATTCCACTAGTCCTCCAATAGTGTTCGGCAAGCTCTGTAGTTCAGTGTTTGAGACATGCAAATATTTTAAATTCACCAAGTTACCCAATGAATCGGGGAGTTCTCGCAAATTTGTGTCATTCAAATAAAGATACTCCACATTCTTCAGCAACCCAATGCAACTTGGAAGGCTTTTCAAGTTGGTCTTTGCCAGATTTAAGGTTTGTATTTTAACTAAAGCTCCAATTGTCTCCGGAAGATATTCTACTTTGGTACCACAGAAATCCGCATATGTTAAATCCACAAGATGTCCAATGCTACTCGGAATCTTCTCTAACTCCAAGGCGGAGAAATCTAAGCGTCTCAAATTCAATAGGCCTCCGACTGAATCGGGAATCGATCGTAACCTTGAAGGTATAACTGAAAGACTTTCCAAACGTGAAAGTGATCCGATAGTGCTGGGAAGATCTTCCAATTGTGTATCTGTCAAATTTAACGTAGAAAGCATGCAGAGACAACCGAGTGAATCGGGAAGGTACTTTAATTTTGTTTCAGATAAATCCATAGTCTCTAACTTGACGAGTCCTTGAAGGGTGTCTGGAAGGCTTTGCAATTCAGTCATAGAAGCTCCAAAATACTTCAATTCTCCCAGGGAGCCAAATGAATCTGGAAGAGACTGTAGCTTTGTTCGGGATAACTCTAGATGCTCCAAATTCACAAGGGATCCAATGTTATTCGGCAAATTTCTCAATTCTCCATAATAGATAACTAACCGTTTCAATTTTCCAAGGGAGCCAAATGAATTTGGAAGACATTGGAGCTTTGTATTGGATAAATCAAGATGCTCCAAATCCACTAGGTATCCAATGTTATTCGGCAAATTTCTCAATTCTCCTTGAGACAAATCTAACAGTTTCAATTTCTCTAGAGCACAAAAGCTATCAGGAATGTACTCAAATTTGTTTTTCCTCCAGTGAAACTGTTCTAGAGCCACGAGTCTGCCAATGAAATTCGGAAAGTCTTGCAATAATATTCCAGACAAATCCAAGTAGAGCAACTTTACCAGGGAACCGATTGAATCTGGAAGTGACTCCAAATGGGTATCAGATAAATCAAGAAACTCCAAGTTCACAAGGAATCCGATGGTACTCGGAAGGCTCTTAATCATTGTACACGATACACTTAAATACAACAAGTTCACTAGTTCACCAATCCTTTCACTGATGGATGTTATTTCTGTTGAATCGAGGCACAAAAACTTCAACTTTGTGAGAGAGAAAACCTCATCCGGAAGGCAATCAATATGGCCGTGCATTAAACTCAGATATCTCAGTTGACGCAAAAAATTAATGCCTCGCATATCGATCTCAAATTTTCCATACAATGATAAGATTCGAAGGGATGGCAACTTTCTGAAAAAATTATCGCGATTAAACATTTCAGATACGTAGACATCACACATTAACGTTTCCAAATCAGAGCACTTGTCAAAGACCGCTAAGTGTTCATTCTTCAATATTTCTATCGACAATCTTTTGAAGCTGGAAAACTCCAGCTTCCAAATATCCTCAATGTTTCTACTGTCGAATGATAGAAATTTCACGTACTCCAAGACTTCTCCCTTTGTCAGCCATTCACACATGTCACTCACCAAATCATGCATCTCCACCGCATCATTACAATAAGAATCATCCACTTGAATAAAACCAGACGACACGAGATCTTCGATCATTCGGTGACCCGATGGAAATCCGTCGACGAATCCTTCCCCTATCCAGAAATGTATCAAACTATCTACGCCCTTGTAATCATAACAATAGAGGAGGCACTGTCTTGTGGCGTCATCTTTCAATCTATCAAAGCTGAACTTTAGAATAGAAAATAATTCTTCTTCCGCGACTGGAACGTCTTTTATGAGCTGACATAGATCTCTTTCAGCGTCGCTCCATTCTTCATTTGACCGAGCTCTTGCCATGGTGCGAGCGATGATCTGAAGGGCGAAAGGATGACCCCCGCATTTTCTCATGATTGCCCTGGCGCTTTCAGTAACGGCGAGAGTTTCCTGGTTCAGATCTCTGCCGACTATATTTTTGAAGAGAATCCATGATTCTGAGTCATTCAACGACTTCATCTCCAAGAATTTTGTGGCGATGTTCATCACTCCCTTTACACGGCAAACGGATTCCGATTTTCCGGTTAAAATGATCTTGCTCTTGTTGTTAATGCTTGGTAGAGGAACTCCCGCTTCCCCCAGATCAGATTCCTCCCTTACTCCATCCAACAACAGCAAGAAACTGCTCTTGGACAGCTTCTCGTAGGCATTCTCTGCGCACACATCCGCTCGCGTGTCTATCTCCGCACCCACCGATCGACAAATGTCCGACGAGATATCAGGAATGTCGAGATTGCGGGCCAAGGTGACGTGAATAATATGATCGAATCTACCCTTTGCGACGATACCGTGAATATAATCTTTGATTTTCGCGAGGAGCGTAGTCTTTCCGGAACCTGCCGGTCCGTGAATTCCGAGGACAAGGAAGCTTTCATCCTCGAGAAACTCGCGAATATCTCTTGTGTAAGCATCAATCTCCTGCATCGGCATCTCTGAAAAAGGGAGGAGATGCGTGATCAAAGATTTTCGACGTGTTTCGCCGGAGATCAACGAGTAAAGAGATGAAAGAGATTAGGAGAGAGATATATTTTGCGATACCTGAAGATCGTCGGCGATAAGAATATTGAGAGAGAGAAAGATATATGGAGGTCTCACCAACCAGTCTTGATCTGGTCTCTATGTATATCTCTGATGACCGCTCTCTTTATCTCTCTATCTCTCTCTATATATAATATCTGCGCGCCGCGTGGGCGGTGGTCAAAGGAAAACGGCGGAAGACCACTAGGGGAAATTCCACGCGCATCTGTCAGACCGTCTCTCTTTCTCTCTCCCTCTCTCTCTCTCTCGCCCTCTCTCCTGCTCGCTCTCTCTCTCTCTCCCCGTCACCCTCTCTCCTGCTCTCTCTCTCTCCCTCTCTTCCCGACACCCTCTCTCCTGCTCTCTCTCTCTGTCCCCGTCACCCTCTCTCCTGCTCTCTCTCTCTCCCTCTCTTCCCGACACCCTCTCTCCTGCTCTCTCTCTCTCTCCCTCTCTCCCCATCAATCAACCTTTCTCCCTATCGTTCTCTCTCACTCTCACTCTCTCCCCATCAACCTTTCTCCCTATCGTTCACTCTCACTCTCCACCTCTCGTTCTCACCCTCCACCCTGCTCTCCCTCTTGTTCTCTCTCACTCTCTACCTCTCTTCTCACCCTCTATCCTGCTCTCCCTCTCTCTCTCCCTCTATCCTGCTCGCCCTTTCTTCCTCTCGTTCTCTCTCCCCTCTTACTCTGTTCTTCCTCTCTTACTCTCTCCATCTCGCCCTCTATCTCTCACCCTCTATCCCGCTCTCACTCTCGCCATCTCATTGTCAACCCTCTCTCCATCTCGTTCCCTCTCTCTCTCTCTTTCCCTCTCTCCATCTCGTCCTCTCCCTCTCTCTCACCCTCTCTCCCTCTCTCTCCCACCCTCTCCCTCTCCTCTTTCCCTGTCTTTCCCTCCCTCTCTCTCTAGCCCTCTCTCTCGCTCTCACTCTCTCCCCTCCCTCTCGTTCTCTTTATCTCTCTCTCACCCTCTCTCCCGCTTTCACTCTCCTCTCTCCCTCTCGTTCTCTCCTTCTCTCTCTCACCCTCTCTCCCGCTCTCTCTCTCCTCTCTCCCTCTCGTTCTCTCCGTCTCTCTGTCACCCTTCTCCCGCTCTCACTCTCCTCTCTTCTAGTCGTTCTCTCACCCTCTCTCCCTGCTGTCACTCTCCTCTCTCCCTCACTCTCTCACGCTCTCCCTCCATTCCTCCCCCACTCTCTTCCGCTCTCCCGTTCTCCCTCCATTCTCTCTCCCTCACGCTCTCCCTCTCTCCCATTCTCATCCACATTCTCTCTCCCTCTCTCATTCTCTCTCTCTCCCTCTCTCCCCCCCCTTCCCTCTCTCTCTCTCTCTCGCCTTCTCTCCCGTTCTCACTGTCTCCCCTCTCTCCCTCTCTCCCTCTCTCTCTCTCTCCTCTCCCCTGCTCCCTTTCCCTCTCTCTCTCTCTCCTCTCACCTGCTCTCTCTCTCCCTCTCGCAGTCCATTTCCTAAGCACTCTTTCCCTCTCACTTCCCCCTCTCCCTCTTTCAATCTCTCACTCTCCCTCTCCCTCTCTCTCTCTTAGTCTCGCTCTCTCACTCACCCTTTCACTCTCTTCCTCTCGTATTGTCTCCGTCTTGCACTATCTCAGTCTTACTCTCCCTATCTCTTTCTCCTACTCTCTCCTTGTCTCGCTCTCATTCTCTTCGTGTTTCACTCTCTCACTCTCACCCTCTGTCTGTCTCTCATGATATCCCTATCACCATCCCTCTTCCTCTCTCCCCCTCTTATTTCCCCCCTTTAGTGTCTTACTCGCTCAATCTCTCCCTCTCTCCTTCTCACACTCTTTCACTCTCTAATTATAGTCCTGTCACTCTTTCTCTCGTTGTTTCATTACCAAACACTACTTCACCTGAGGTGACATTCAGATGGCATCTGGTTTGATGCAATGAGTTGACCAAGTCAACCTGACATTGAATTTTACACTGACTAGTCAACGTGACTGACCAAGGCTAGACCTGACCGAGACTGAGACCGTAGCGAACATCAAGTCTTGGTTTAGGTTTTTGGCAAAACTGGACCATAGACATGGTCGTTCTGTTCAGTTCATTTAAAACGAGCAAAAAATTTGCACGAACGAGCCGCACAGCGGTCTGTTCGCTGTGCTGTTCGTTTTAGGTGCAAAAATTAGAACAGATGTTCGAACAAATTCGCACAATCCGCACAAATTTGCACAATCCACACAAATTCGCACAATCCGAACAATTCGCACAAACCGAACAAATTCGCACAATCCGAACAAATTTGCACAAACCGAACAGATTCGCACAAACTGAACAAATTCGCACAGCCGAACAAATTCACACAAAACGAACACAATTTGCACATGAAGTGAAAAAATTGCATATATAGCTTGTAAATTGCATAAAATTTCACAGAGTTGGGAAAAAATTGCTCTGTATTTGGCAGAGTATAATGAACTAAAAATATTCTAAGTTATTATATATTATACTAATATATAAAAGAGGGGGATAATAATATAAATGGATAGTTTATAAGGGTGTGTTTGTTGGCATGATGAATTAATTTTCTAAGATGTTGGCAAATTCTAGAAGATGACAAGTGTGAGGAGAAATTTTAATTAATATTACTACAAGAAGAATAGAAAATTTAGTTGTAGAGGTATTATAAATTTTTAAGTAAGAGATAATTTATTTTAAAAACATTTGAGAGTTACAATTTAAAATGAGTAAAATGATAAAGAAGCGACTGTAGTAATTTTTTCATATGTAGACTAGGTCGTGCGGAAAAGTACTTTTTACACAACTCTGGTACCTTCAAATTTACCACAGTTATTTAATTGATAAAATTAAACTTGGCAATTTTAAGTTCTAATTTTTGAGCTTAAAGTTGTTCACTTTTAGACTATTACTCACTAGAGATTAAAATGATAAAATTAATGAGTCCACGCCCAACAACAGTTAGTACGTAAACAATCATAGATACCCAACAATTCAATATTGTGTAAACCTTATCACAAACATTTATAGATATAAAAGTCCAAGTGCATTTAGGAAATATGTTCTGCAAAATTAGTTTCATAAACATCAAAGGTGCTAGGAGGCGAAACAATTGACGTTTTTCTGGACAGCATCCATCATTGCTGGAGTGAAATTACAGCGCTCCCAAAATTCGCTGTCATTCCATTGAGTACTCATGACTTCTCCTCCATGTGTCGCAGGGCTGAAGTCTTTTGACAGGATAGCAAGAATTTATGTAAGGATGCACTGGGTACCTATACTAATAAATATTTCTTGAAGTGGGGAAAATTGCTCTATATTGCCTCCATCCATATTGTTTGTGTGCGTATTGACATCATCACCGTCTGGTTCGGAGTTTGAGCTGATGACAGTAGCAGTCGGGTCTTGGGGTTGCTTTTGCAGTCGTCGTCATTGAAGTCGCACACTCCTCCGTGGGCGCACCTATCTTTGGCTCATGTGCCCTCCATTGCCTCCGCATGGCTGTGGATGTACCTGCATTTTGTGGGAGATTTCATAATATGTATGTAATGAATGATGACAATAGATGTCACTAAAAAATATTCAGAAAGAATTGTGCTTGAAACCAATGGGGAGACTAAAAGAGAGCGGACCACACCTTAATAGACAAACATAACAATCGAGGAGCATTTAAAAGATAAATAAATGAGGATATATGAACATTCTCACTTGGAACAGCAATAATTGTCAATGAACATTCTCAGCTAGAACATCAATAGTCAACATATCATTGACGTATAGATGAGTTTCGTGGCAGACTTTCTGTTAGAGGGAATTTCCTGAGTTAGAAATACTCATGTTGCAGTTCTAGGGTGCGTCGACACAAATGTCGAATGGCCCATCATCTTCATCTCCGTCTTCATCCTCATCCGCTCTCAAGTCATCGTTGTTGTACCATGACTTCAACATCATTAGGACTTCCACACTCTCTGTTGTGAGCCGCGATCGCCTGCAGTTGATTACACAGAGATATTTTGAGAATAGATGCTCACACGCCGCACTCGTCGCTTGCACAGCTACGAATTCCTTCGCATCCAACGCTAACGTGGGGTACGAAAGCTGAACTGTTATGGGGGTAAAATTAAATCAGATATGAAATCAGGAAAGCAAGAGAGTAAGAATATGAAAAATGCAAATTTCATGCTACCTATCGTCTTCCACCAATGCAACACCTCTGTGCTGAAAGCTGGGGGGGTCGTCATATATACATCGAGCTCCTCAATAGGATCAACTCTTTGTAGTAGTTCAAAGGGATCTAGTAGTTCTTCTAGCTCCATTTGTATGAAATCACTCGTCGCTGACAGAGCAGATCTTTCAGTGGATCGACTCCCAACATTCCTGGATACTGAATGGGACTCCATGATATTGCGAACGGTAGAGAGAACATCATTCTTAGCATGTGGATCAATCAAGCGACGCTTCATGGATGGGCCGAGTTGAGAGGCAATAGTGAAAGCCTCATTTCGTGTTAGTAAGGAGACATATTTTTCTAACTTCGCCCGCATATAAGGAGACATACATTGGATAAGGCATTCCTTTGCCTAGCGGACATAGCATGCCCAACAGAAAGCATGGAGGAGTTCGTAACTCCCACTCTAATATGCTCAAGGTGCCTCATCAGACCCTTATTAATGACTATACCCTCATTTGACGTCGGTGACTTGCTCCAAATAGCGACAAAGGTACCGTGCTAGAGTGGTTTGAGTAAGTCGACAAAATTTTCAACGAGATCCCATTCTGCATCAAGTAAAGAACGTTTGCGAAGAACGTTTGACATCATCATATCGATGACTAATTTCTTCTCAATGCACCCACAGAGCATTTTGAAAGTTGAGTTCCGCCTCATAGGGCAATCTATCGAGATCCTCCTCGTGTTTGACATATTTAACTGTCGGCAATAAGAAAAATATTTTGCCTCTTTCTTCGACGATCCTCGTATAGTGACAACCACCTCTCTTAGGTGCCAAACAATGTCCCCTAAGGAAACTGCAGGAGCTGACTCTTCCGCATCGAAGACGTTGTCAATGTTTGTGAGGTTTACTTCATCAATGAAGGTTGCCTCGGGCCCATGGTCGACGACATCGAGCGCCTTCAGTCCGGCCTGCATGACTAAGTTGATCACATGCGCAATACACAACACATGTCTCTTTGTAGTAAAATGGGGGTTCACTGAGTGCAACTCTAGTTCTAATGTCGCCATCATTATTGAATTATTCGACACATTGTCCGTCGCCATTGCGCAGACCTTTGCGCTCAACTTAAAATCAGCAAGAACCTCCAACACAATCTCACTCAAGCACACCCCACTATACGAGCCCTCCAACTGACGTATAGCGAGGACACATTCACACATCTTCTATTCTGTATCAATCCAATGAACGGTGAGTCCTATAAATGAGATTCGATTGGCAGAAGTCCAACAATCTAGAGTAATGGCCACTTTTTTGATACCCTCCAGTCGGTCGCGAATACCAATCTTCAACTCTGTGTAAAGCTTGAAAGCTTTTTCCTTCACAACCGTTGTCAATGGAATCAAAATCTCCTCCTTTGCGATGTATCGCAGTAGTCGTACGAAGTATTTCTTACATACAATGTTCCATGGTGCGGCTTACTGACAAATGAAGCATGCAAGCTCCTCTTTTGTCGTCTCTGACGTGCGACCAGTGAAGTTCTGTACTTGGTCGGTCAAAGAGGTTCGCCACTAATAGTTGGTTGGAAGAGCTCCCTTCCTTAACCTTCAGTTCGTTGTACTCTTTACGGTGCACATTTAGCAAATGTCGCCATAGGACCATACTACAGCTATACTTATTCTGCTCTACTGTCACTGCACGACCCCTAGTACGAGTCAAACATAAATTGCATGTGAAAACCCTAGGCGCCACCTCTTGTGAAGTGTATCCGTGCAGCGCATTCGTTCTTTCTCTTCCTCTTCTTTTGGCAGTGGCCAACACTCCCCTCGGTCAATGCAAAGCTCTCAAATGAAGTAGAGGTATGCAATCGATGTGTTGTAGGCATCTTAAATTACAAGTTTATCCTAAATGACGAGAAAGGTAGATAAATCAATTGGGAGACAACAATAGAGAGAAAGAAGCAGAAACATTTGGAAGACATTTTCTGATCCAATTTTATGCAACACAGGACAGATTCGTTGGTTTATCCAAGAGATCATTATTTTGTGGGTCAAACATAAATACCGTGGTTCTGAAATTTTAGTCAAGGGTTCACCAACCATTCCTCTGTAGTAAGACAAAGACATCAGAATTGAATGACTTCAAGACAGCACAAAAGTAGAATCAAGAACAAATAACTTACTTTTAGCATCTTCTGTGACAGACTTGTAAATTATTTAAGATGCCTAAAATTAGGCGATGAAAGTGAAATTTAAGATGCAAGTTTATCTTACTAAGCGATGATCAATACAACCATAAAATTAGAGCGAAGGAAATTATTTGGAGAAACATTGGCAAATCAGCGAGAAATAAAAACAAATTCAACAAGGAACACTTACCAAGAACTAAGCAACCCGAATTATGGACGACTTCAGAAATGCTCCCTAAGATCCTCAGCCGAATCCGTGCTAGAACAGTGAGTCTGCCGGGCACCAACGCAAACCGTACAGCGAGAGTGACAGTGTGGAGAAAACGTGGGAGAGGGAGAGGGAGAGGGAGAGAGAGAGAGAGAGAGAGAATGTGTGTGAAGAAAGAAGAATAGGGAGATGGGGAGGGAGAGGGAGAGATAGAGTGAATGAAACAGGGGGAGAAAGAGCATTGGAGAGGAAGAGGGAGAGGGAGAGGGAGAGACATAGAAATGGAAAGGGAGGGGAAGAGTGATTGAGAGGGGAGAGACAGAGAAATGGAGAAGGAGAGAGACCGTGAGATGGAGAGACAGAGCAATGGAGAGGGAGAGATAGAGTGAATGAGAGAGGGGAAGAGAGAGCATTGGAGAGGAAGAGGAAGAGGGAGAGGGAGAGACATAGAAATGGAAAGGGAGGGGAAGAGTGGGAGGAAGAGTGATTGAGAGGGGAGAGACAGAGAAATGGAGAAGGAGAGAGACCGTGAGATGGAGAGACATAGCAATGGAGAGGGGAGAGGGAGAAATAGAATGAATGAAAGAGGGGGAGAAAGAGCATTGGAGAGGAAGAGGGAGAGGGAGAGGGAGAGACATAGAAATGGAAAGAGAGGGGAAGAGTGGGAGGAATAGTGATTGAGAGGGGAGAGACAGAGAAATGGAGAAGGAGAGACATAGCAATGGAGAGGGAGAGATAGAGTGAATGAGAGAGGGGGAGAGAGAGCATTGGAGAGGAAGAGGAAGAGGGAAAGGGAGAGACATAGAAATAAAGAGGGAGGGGGAGAGTGGGAGGAAGAGTGATTGAGAGGGGGGAGACAGAGAATTGGAGAAGGAGAGAGACCGTGAGATGGAGAGACATAGCAATGGAGAGGGAGAGGGAGAAATAGAGTGAATGAGAGAGGGGGAGAACTCGCATTGGAGAGGAAGAGGGAGAGGGAGAGACATATAAATTGAAAGGGAGGGAAAGAGTGGGAGGAAGAGTGATTGAGAGGGGGGAGACAGAGAATTGGAGAAGGAGAGAGACCGTGAGATGGAGAGACATAGCAATGGAGAGGGAGAGGGAGAAATAGAGTGAATGAGAGAGGGGGAGAACTCGCATTGGAGAGGAAGAGGAAGAGGAAGAGGGAGAGGGATAGACATAGAAATTGAAAGGGAGGGGAAGAGTGGGAGGAAGAGTGACTGAGAGAGGGCAGACAGAGAATTGGAGAAGGAGAGAGACCGTGAGATGGAGAGGGAGAGGGAGAAATAGAGTGAATGAGAGAGGGGGAGAGAGAGCATTGGAGAGGAAGAGGAAGAGGGAGAGGGCAAGACATAGAAATTGAAAGGGAGGGGAAGAGTGGGAGGAAGAGTGATTGAGAGGGGGGAGACAGAATTGGAGAAGGAGAGACACCGTGAGATGGAGAGACATAGCTATGGAGAGGGAGAGGGAGAAATAGAGTGAATGAGAGAGGGGGAGAACTCGCATTGGAGAGGAAGAGGAAGATGAAGAGGGAGAGGGAGAGACATAGAAATTGAAAGGGAGGGGAAGAGTGGGAGGAAGAGTGACTGAGAGAGGGGAGACAGAGAATTGGATAAGGAGAGAGACCGTGAGATGGAGAGACATAGCAATGGAGAGGGAGAGGGAGAAATAGAGTAAATGAGAGAGGGGGAGAACGCGCATTGGAGAGGAAGAGGAAGAGGGATAGGGAGAGATAGAGTGAATGAGAGAGGGGGAGACAGAGCATTGGAGAGGAAGAGGGGGAGGGAGAGGGAAAGATATAGAAATGGAGAGGGAGAGGAAGAGTGAGAGATAGAGTGATTGAGAGAGGGGGATACGGAGAATTGCAGAAGAGGAGAGACCGTGAGAGGGAGATACATAGAAATGGAGAGGGAGGGGGAGATTGAGAGGGAGAGTAAGAGTGATTGAGAGAGGGGGAGACAGAGATTTGGAGAAGAAGAGAGACCGTGAGAGGGGGAGACACATCAAAATGAAGAGGGAGAGGGAGAGATATAGTGATTGAGACAGGGGGAGACAGAGCATTGGAGAGGAAGAGGGAGAGGGAGAGATAGAGTGATTGAGAGAGGGGGAGACAGAGCATTGGAGAGGAAGAGGGAGAGGGAGAGGGAGAGAGTGAGTGGATGTCGATGAGAATAAAGAAGATTAGAGAGAGGGGGAGGGACGAGAGCGAGAGGAAGATGGAATGTGAGAGATGGAAAAATGGAGAAGAATAGGGAGAAGGAGAACGAGAGGAAGAGACAGTGAAAGAGAGAAGAAGAGGGAGAGGGAGAGGGAGAGAACGGGAGAGTGCATACCTCGCAGATGGTGAGCCGACTTCCGGAAAAACGAGCGCGGCGGGGGATTGGGAGAGTGACGGTTGATGAGGAACGGAGGGAATGATGGCGACAGTGGATGGAGGGAGAAGGCGAGCAGCCAGGCAGGGGCCAGGGAGGGCTGCAAGCCTGGGAGAGCGTCGAAGAGAGGAAGGGGGCTGAAGATTGAAGAAGACCTAAAATTTGAGAAGGGCTGGGAGAGCGACGTTTTGGAGACCAGTGGAGACTGGAGAGGAAGAGCTGAAGAGGTAGAGAACTTTAAAAAAAAAACATCACACAATTCACACAATGCAAACCGCACAGGGGTCTGTGCAAAGTTCTGTTCGTTTTCATTTTTGTTCTGTTAAGAAATCAGAACAGAACGCACAAATCGCACATATTCACACGAAGCAAACAGAACGACCATGTCAGTGGACCATGATCAGACCCTGTCCTTCCCTAGCTACAGCTAGGGGTCGGGGATTACAACAATTCCCAATCTGATCGTTCAAATGTTCGGATAGATTGGACATTCCAATGATCGAATCCAAACCCCGACCAGACCCATTTAAAATTTGATCCAAACCCAATCTTCTCATCGGGTTGGGATCGATTTGTTTGAACTGACCCAATGTTCAGACCCAATGAATCAAAATTTGTTTTGATTCAAACGTGTTGTTCAAATCGGATCAAATCGAATGTTCGAATCTGAAAAGAATGATTTTTAACATTTTTGACTTCTCTTCAGGCCGACACGGCAAGGCTTGAACTTGGTTTTGTGGAGTTTGTGGAGATTGGAGAACTGGAGTTTGTGGAAATTGGGGTCTTCTCTTCATCGGTCAATACCTGTTGGATTTCTAAGCTCCGCAAGGTTGGGTTAGTCTCCTTACTGTTTTTCATTCTGAGTTTGTAGTATAATGTCTCTCGATTTAAATGACTATTAACTTTAGAGCAAGTTGTGAAATATCAAAATTAATTCTTTGTGATGACATCAAGTTCTTCATCTAGTTAGGCTACAAGATTGAAATATCTTAAATTTCTCTGATAATATAAACATTAAGACTGTAGTCTGACCCATGGAGATACGTGGATCTAATGTCCTGGTTGATAAATACCATCGCAAAGGGCGAGATATTAATCACCATTATTTTATTGACTTCTAGCGTGGACTGTTATAGAGTGGATCAGAGACAAGAACTTCGAGGAATTTCCAAAATTAGTAGTTGCAGTAGTCTTTTGAATAAACGAGTTCAAGAACATGATATCCCAGTGAGGTAAGAACACAAGGAAGGTGCTGAAGGTAGGACCTCCCTACAACGGATGAGGAAACAGGTCAACACATGAAGACACGAAATAACACAGATCTCTAGAACCAGCCCACTATATATGTCTTTCTGACTAAGAAGAAATGGGACTTTGACTCATCAAAACCAATTAAGATCTGAAAATCATCAGATTTTGTTGATGCCCAATTGACATTCTTCCTAGATGAACTTTGAACATCTGGAAATGTCAGTGACATCTCGGTGCAACTTTAAGTCAGCTTCTAGACTCGCTGTGATATTTTGATGTGGACTAACCTCCCACTGATTATTGGAGGAAGAAGCCACACATGAACAGAAGTAACCCTAGTCACAAGCATATTTGGAAATTATCAGAAATAGTTTTCCAATAGAGTAGTGGCAAAATATCAAACCAGGCCAATATTGGGCCTGGCTACGTAGGCTGAGTTGGCTGAGTTGGTTATTTTCCAGACCATGCCAATAGAAGAGTAGACTAACAAGATTTTTTGGGTGAAAATTATCTTTATAAATAGATGATTCTCTGTCTCATCTTTGAACTTTCTCTATTCTCTTGCCTTCTCATTCTTTCCCTCTTCTTTGCTTTTCTCATTTTTCTTTCTCTCTCTTTGTCTCATCCTCATTCTTTCTCTCTTCTCCTGGATTCTCATTCTTTCTCTCTTCTCCTGGATTCTCATTCTTTCCCTCTTCTTTGCTTTTCTCATTTTTCTTTCTCTCTCTTTGTCTCATCCTCATTCTTTCTCTCTTCTCCTGGATTCTCATTCTTTCCCACTTCTCTATTTTTCTCATTTTTCTTTCTCTCCCTCTCTTGCTCTCATCCTCATTCTTTCTCTGTTCTCTCTTGCCTTGTAATTCTTTCCCTCTTTTCTACTTTTCTCATTTTTTCTCTCTATGTCTCATCCTCATTCTTTATCTCTTCTCCTGCTTTCTCATTCTTCCCCCTTCTCTGTTTTCTCATTTTTCCTCTTCTACTTCTTCTTCTTCTTCTTCTTCTTCTTCTTCTCTTCCTCCCTATGTTTCTCTCTCTCATCCGCATTCTTTCTCTTTTCTCTTGCTTTCTCATTATTTCCCTCCTCTCTGCTTTTCTTATTTTTCTTTCTCTCTTTCTCTCTTTCTCTCTTTCTTTCTTTCTCTCTGTCTCATCGTCACTCTTTCTCTCTTCTCTTGCTTTCTCATTCTTTCCTTCCTCTCTGTTTTTCTCATATTTTCTTTCTTTCTCTGCTTTTCTCTCTTATCCTCATTCTTTATCTCTTCTCCTGCTTTCTCATTCTTTCCCTCCTCTCTGCCTTTTCTCATTTTTCTTGCTCTCTCTCTCTCTCTGTGTCTCATCCTCATTCTTTCTCTCTTGTCCTGCTTTCTCATTCTTTCCCTCCACTCTGATTTTCTCATTTTTCTTGTTCTCTCTCTCTGTGTCTCATCCTTGTACTTTCTATGTTATCTTGCCTTCTCATTGTTTCCCTCTTTTGTGCTTTCCTCATACTTTCTCTCTTCTCTTGATTTCTCATTCTTTATATCTTTTTCAATAAATTTTACTTAAATTAGCATAGGATCTAAATGCTGATTGCATTATTATGTTGGTCTGAGAGGATTCATGTGAGGCTTTTATTAAATGGCAATATGGTTAGTGTTCCCAGTCTTAGTTTGAATTTTGAAGTTTAAATGTTATATTGGTGTGGTGTGTTTTCAATGATTATTTGGCTTATTACCATGGCATGGTTACGATTCATAATGTAATTTCTTAATTCTCGGTTTGAAATGTTCCATTTTATTGTGTGCCTTCATGCTCGACTCATTGATCACAAAATTAATTAGAGCATGTTTGAAATGTTCCATTTTATTGTGTGCCTTCATGCTCGACTCATTGATCACAGAATTAATTAGAGCATGTTGAAATTGTTGGTGGAATATCAGTCAGATTGCATCACGAAACCATACACATGATAATTTCATATGATATCGAAGTGTAGGAAATATTATAGAGTGGTTATACATTTTCTCATTTACTGTAAAAATTAGTCTTCTATTTTTAATTTGACCAAAACCTTAACATCGATAGATGGTTAAATCCATTGCTCCACCTTTTGATAGATGCTTAAAATTGTTGATCGACTCCAGTCCATTACCAGGTGCAATGGATTCCATCGAGTCGCATTTTGATAGACATGCAGACTCATCTCTTGGATAACCATCTATTAGCGACGAGGAGGCATTTGAAAGCTCATCTCCTACTGGTTCACATCTCGATGGTGAGCACACGGGTGATCACAGATATGACAATGCACTAACCGATGGTACAACAAGCAAGGAGACAACACGCACGTGTGATCCCTAGGGGTTGACCGTTGCAAGCAGGCACTATGCACTAAGGTCCAAGGTATTCCAGTACCTTAGGAAGACAAGACCTCAACTGATGTCGAACAAATGAGTGTCCGGTTAACACCGAATATGATGGTTTGGTGCCTATAAGGGATGATGGTATCGAACGTCGACAATGTCATTGTCCGACGGATGTAACCCTAACGGGTTATGCGACTATGATGCAATAAATGAGTGTCCTACGTGCCGTACGTGCAGGCTCCGACTCGAGGGAGACGCCGAGCTCCAAGCTTGGATGGGGTCACCGGGTACGGCGACGGGGGCCTCTCAAACCTCGTCGGAGTGACGAAGGCATCTACGACCAAACAGAATCTATCCGTAGGGCTCGCACGTAATGGACATACTCGTCCGTACCAGTAAGACACTCAGTTGTTCGTAGTTCTCTCAATTCGTCCTCTCTCACCTACCTAGCCCGAGCGTGGTGGAGTCAAGACGATGATATACTGCAAGTGGTAAATAAACGAGCGATGGGAGAGGACTGCGTACCTCGTCGGCGGTGGCTTGTAGTGCAGTGTGGTCGACGGTCAGCGGCGATTCAAAGCGGGTGGGGCAGAGAGTTGCCGGAGAGATCACGGCAGCTCGACAGGCGTAGTGCTGGAGTTGCTGGAGGGGGAGGGAGTGAGGAGTGTTGCTTATCCCAGCACACGCCAAGCAAAGATTCCTAGTGGACAAGGCTTGGCTGAGATGGTTGATGACTCCAGTAGTGTTGACCCTTAGTTAACGCAAGCGCTATCGGATCCATCTCCGCCGAATTTGCTTCCATAACGAATCGGTTAAGGGTGGGGACGAATGGGGTCATAACACCTCCGCTGGGCCCAATAGGGTTGTCGGCGAAGCCTAGGAACCAGTCTAGGCTGTTCTGGTCGACTGTCCTTCGGCAGATGGCCGAAGAGGCACGGGAGTTGCAACCAGTCGTAGGGCTTTCTGCAACGTCGAGCAAATTTGCGGGAGCTACGGTTTGACCGATCGCCCGGTGAGACACCCGCGTACTGATGCCAAGGGACTGGGGGGAGGGGTCGGATCCGGTGTCAGCAAGTTCCACCTGCTAAGGCCTGGCGTTGGAAGTTTGCTCACCTAGGGCGATGGGGCGATTCTGGGATGATGCCTGCATGCACGAGGCGCCTACGGCACGTCCACGCGCTGCCCAAGGAGAGGGAGAATACTTGAACAAGGATGGATCCACACCACATGAAATTTGCCAAATAATCACAGCGGCAGTGCCGCGGGAAGAAGAGGACGAACGGCAGTGAAAGTTTGCTTTCTTTTCTAGGCGACAAACTCTGTGAAGAGTTGGGAAATCTTCTCCAAGGGCGGCAGGGAGAAGTGTGAAGGAGAGGATCGCAGATTGAGCGGTCTCCTTCCCTTCTCAGACGAACTCTCCTCCAAAGGGCCTAGTTTCCTCCTCCTTTTCTTACCTCGTTCTATCGTTCATGGTGAGACCAAGAGAACAAACAATACTTCATGATTTCTTTTCTTCTTGGTCTAAGTTCTTAGGGCGCCCATCTCCTCCCTTATATATGGGCCCCTAATTGGGCCTTAAAAGGGTCCACTTGGGGAGCCCTTATAAATGGGCTCCCCTTATAAATGAGCCCTTATAAATGGGCTCCCCTTACAAACAAGAAGAAAACAAGAAGATAAAGGGGAAATTAAAGGGGAAATAAGAAGAGAAAAAAGGAAGAGGCAAGGGGGGAAGGGTTGGAGAAAGGCCCATCCCCCTCGACGGCAAAACGATGGACGGACGAAAGACGTTGCGAACGCGACGAAACACGATGAAAATGGGATGGTCAAGATTGGAAAAAGAGACAAAAACACGAGATAGAGAGACGAGAAAACAAAAAGGATAACTAGAGCAGCTTCACCCGGTCTTCAATGTCGAGGGCGCGCGGCGCGAATGACGTCGATGAAGAGTTTTGATGGCATGCACCATCATCAACAGTATGTATGTAAGGTATGTATGAAGGTCACCCCCAGAAAGGCCATCATCAATAAGAACAAGCACGGGAGCACAACTTTTTTTGGAGGCATCTCGAGAAGTTTCATCGTGCTATACATGATGAGTGGAAGGGGTCACTGAAGAAGAAGAAATCAGTTGTTGATCTATTACGTGTTGGACCACACACTGACAATGACCCTTGATGGACTCGGATTACCATGAAAGCTACTAAAGTAGAGCTTGGGTGGCTTGTATGTGTCGAGGACCTACCATGGAGCATGGCGGACAGCGAGGGTTTTGTGTGATGGTCTCAGTTCTGCACAGAATTTGACATGCTTATTTATGGTCGACAATCGCGAAGGAGTCATTCTTCAAAGCATATCGTGAAATGAAAAATCAGTTTGCCCAGGAACTCACAAATGTCGACCCTATCTTTCTGACTATGGATGTGTGGAAATCGAAGAATGATATTGAATTACTTGGTATCACTGTGCATTGGATTGATGATGAGTGGAAGATGAGGAATCAGATTTTGACTATTTGGGAACTACCCAGGGCCATTATGGGAGAAAATGAGCAAAGTTGTCATGTTAGTGCTCAAAGAATTCAAGCTCACAGCTAAGGTATATCGTGTACCTCCACTTCCAAGATTCAAGTATTCCAATGTTTCGTCTTGTGTCACAGGTCACTGCAATTACTACTGATAATGCTTCGTGAAACAGTAGAATGATCAGAGTATTGGCAGACAAAGTACTGGATATGAACCCATGCTTCACACATGCATGTCATGTTCAACGTTTCACACACATCGTAAACCTAGTCGTCCAAGAGGGGCAAGTAAGGCTTCGCATTTGAGAGTAGGTGTCGCTAGAGGATGACGATACCCACATGACTCAGGAGCACCATTCGATGAGGGAACATCTGTTACAAGTGATACTTCTATTTCTCTTTAGCAAGTTGTGTCATGACTGTGGGAGTTGATCATTATGGTCACGGGGTCTATGGCAGAGCTAAAAAGTATCAAGAGATATGTGCAACCCTTGGGCTTCCAAATTACAACAAATCGCCCCTTGACATGCCAACAAGATGGAATTCCAGCCATGACATGTTGGAAGTAGTGGTAGAGAAGAGGCAGGCCTTGTTCACCATGGCCCTCATCCTCAATCCACAATATCGGAACCTTCACATTGCTGATGACGAGTTGGACATGCTCACTGAGTTTGTAAAAATTTTGAAGCTTTTTTTGTAGAGGCCACATGATCATCCTCTTGGAAGACCATGTGGAGAAATACCTGCACTTGTAGATATCCTCACATTTTTTTATGCCCACCTACAAATATCACTCATGTACTTTGAAACTATACTAGGACCTTGACAGAAGTGGCATGTGGTTCGATATTGGCTGTTAAACCAAATGGCGACAAAGTTGTCAAAGTATAAATTTATGCTAAAACGCAACATAGTTGTAAATGTTTTCACCCAATAGTGGAATAAGCATCCAAGGATCATTTATGACATAGTCATCTTGAGCTAGGTGTGCCATATGCTTCAAACAATGGCAGAACGAGGAACTGCTAGTCCATGCCGAATTGGTAGCACAAAAGCATTACCGACGTCAAGCCTCTATAGAGATATTTTCTCGCAAGTATTGAATGCATGATTCACATCATGGGTTTGCATGTTCTATGAATGAGTTTGACGACTACATATCTGCTTCTTCCTGACCTATGATAGATACATTCTCATGGTGGAAGGAAATTGGGGAATGACAGTTCCCACGATTGGCGAAGATAGCAAAATAATTTCAATTGGTTTCGCCAACCTCTGCCCTAGCAGAGAGACTGTTCTCTGCTGATTGTGTTGTCATCACATACAACAAAAACAATCTGAACGCAGAAAGCATCATGGTATTGACAAATATGAAATGCTGGTTTTGGCTATACAAAACAAAATGGAGGGCGCAGAACAGTATCACTGACGAAGACCTATGGGACGACGAACTTGCACCATCACGGTAAACTACCAAATCTTTGTAATGCCTATCTATCTTTTCTAAGATAATTAAATCATCAAATTCTTGCAGATTTTCAGACCCCGAGTAGTGCCGTAGGGGAGCATGGAGTGAGGTAACCACAGAGAAGACTGGGGTTAGCTGATTACTAGGGAACGTTTTACGAATATAAAATACAATAACCCTTTCCCGAGCTTAACAAACTTTTTTGACTTGTTCGCACTATCATAAAAGGAACGGTTTACTTACAGGCATAGTGTTCATCTATCACAATGTCACTTGCATGTGACGACAAGTCATCTTTCGGTCACGACATGTCTTCTTGACTGGTCACAAACACAACATGTGTCCAGATCATGACACGTCATCTAAGTCTTGATGGAGAATGTCACCGGTCTGCATGGTCAGCAGCGTCGCCGTCATGACATTTGCTCACTCGGCCTCGTCATGTCGTGTCAATTGTCACAACAAGTCATCTCCTGCAGTCATTGCATGTCATCCCGTTTGGTCATGACATGTCGTCCTCTGGTCTCTATCACAATCACGACATGTTGTCTCTGTCTTGACTTTGATTGCCAATCGGCCGTGAGGCCAGTGACGCCCCTCTCAAACGTATGCTCACTCGGTCCCATCACATCTCTCAAACGTATGCTCAGGCCGTCTCATGCGGTCACAACACGTCATCCTCTGGTCACCATCGCGATCGCAGCATGTCGTCTCGGTCTTGGCCCGGGATGACACCCGACTGTGTGGCCGGCGACACCACCGTCATATGACGTCCTATAATGCCTATTTCCAAGCTTAAGCTCCTGTATTTCAAAATAATTAATCATATTTTATGTAAATCATTATATATATATTTAAGAACTTAAGAGTTCCCTCATAAGCTCAACTTCAACAAAATACAATCAAATTCAGCATATTTATTTTATTGGCAAATTGTTCGAACTTCTTTGAACTGTTCGAACAAATGTTTGATCTAACACAAATGAACAAGAATATTGGTCAAATTATTTGTTCTAACACGATCAGACTATTTGTTTGATCAAAATATTTGAACAGTTCAAATCGAATCTCCAGTTGATCATTCAAAAACTTTGATCTGGATTCAAATGATCTGATTTTATCCGAACCCCGATTCCCTAGCTACAACTATGGAGATTTAGGTTTGGTAGAGAGAGAGACATGGCGGCGGTAGCAAAAGGTGAGAGAGAGCCGCCAAGAAGCAGAGAGAGGTGGCTTCCGGAAGGTTGGGGGTGAGATCTTCATCAAAGACTACTTTATCTTAATAAAAGTTTCACATTTCACATGACTATGCAGTTGTATGAACTCACTTGCAATTTTCATTTCTGTTTCAGTGATTTCCGCCATGAAATAAAAGGGGTTAACTTTTCCCAAAATGATGGCAGTTCCTTTTAATATCTTGTCATTTCTACTCTCTCTCTCTCTCTCTCTCTCTCTCTCTCTCTCTCTCTCTCTCTCTCTCTCTCTCTCTCTCTCTCTCTCTCTCTCTCTCTCTCTCTCTCTCTCTCTCTCTCTCTCTCTCTCTCTCTCTCTCTCTCTCTCTCTATATATATATATATATATATATATATATATATATATATATATATATATATATCTTGACAGGAGAGAAATTTATTAATAACCCTTTTAATGCAGGGATTTGGAGGGGATGGAAGGAGGGGAAGGTGGGATGAGCAGGGGTAGAAGAAGATGATGAGTTTGAAGTTTACAATAATCCGAGAATTTCCAAACAGCAGCACCATGAACTCCTTAAGTAAGCATAGAGATTCAGTTTCCGTTAACCCTTAACCTGGATTAGCCCGCTCGGCTCCTGCTGTTACCACTATTTAGAGCAATTTAATAATCATTTCTCTCTCTCCTATTCTTTGTTTCACCCCCCTTCTCTCATTATCCTTTTTCTCTCATAGTCTCTTGCAAACACTCTCTTTCTCGTTTCCCTTCTATTTTATTATCTCTCCATCTTTACTTTTTTTCTCTCTCTATCTTTGATCTTCTCTATCTACACATATGTGTGATTGTTTTTCTCTCTCCTCCTCTCTTGACGTGTATGTATGATTGTTTGTTTGTCTCTATCTCTTGTCTTGATCTCTCTCTCTCTATCTGCCTTTAATTGCAATTTTTTTTATTTGTATATCTCTATTTTCTCCGTACATGTACATATGATTGAGTCTCTGTATATAGGTATCTCTGTCTATGTCCCTCTCTCTCTTTGCCTTTTATCTATTTTTTGTCTGTATATCTCTATTCTCTCTCTACATGTACGTATCATTGAGTTTCTATCTCTGTCTCTCTCTCTCTCTATCTATCTTTCGATCTCTGCTTGTAATTGCTATTGTTTGTCTATCCATATATCTATCTCTTCCCCACCAATTTCAAGATTATTTACGCATTGTCCCATTGGAAAGATACTATACCTCTCATCTATCTATATGAATTTCAATTTTCCCAGACACATAAGCTCGATCTCTCATGATCTCCCAAGATCGTCATTCTAATTTGACATTATATATCTCTCTCCGCCCATTTCAAGTTTATTACACCATGATAACCATGAGATCATGACAAGTATCTATGTTTGTACAAGTTTTGCCATTACCTTTATCATCTTACGAAAACCTCTCTCTCTCTCTCTCTCTCTCTCTCTCTCTCTCTCTCTCTCTCTCTCTCTCTCTCTCTCTCTCTCTCTCTCTCTCTCTCTCTCTCTCTCTCTCTCTCTCTCTCTCTCTCTCTCTCTCTCTCTCTCTCTCTCTAGAATTCTCTCTCTCTCTCCCCCTCTCTCTCTCTCTCTCTCTCTCTCTCTCTCTCTCTCTCTCTCTCTCTCTCTCTCTCTCTCTCTCTCTCTCTCTCTCTCTCTCTCTCTCTCTCTCTCTCTCTCTCTCTCTCTCTCTCTCTCTCTCTCTCTCTCTCTCTCTCTCTCTCTCTCTCTCAACAGCTAGGGTCTAGGAGTAGTCGGCCCTTAGAACTCTAGATCGAGATGGGATGGGTCTCATCACCCCGTCAACGTGACAGCCTGCCATCAGGAAATAGAATAAATAATAACTAAATAAAATATACATAATAATCCTCAAAATGTATAGAATATATATTGAATAAGCCACCAAATATGTAGCATAATTATATAGAATAATCCCAAAATTATATAAAGAAAAAATTATAATTATGCACAAGTTATTAGGCCGAACCTGATGAAATGACTGGGCCAATAACTTCTTTTTATAATTTTCAATATATTTTCACTTGTATCATTCAACATTTAAAGATAAAATGAGAAAATTATGAATTAGTTTCATAAACTGTATTTTATTGGTTTTTCAGAGTAACTTCATTTGACTCCTAGAGTCAAGTGAATTTTTCACATCTTCTTGGACTTTTATTTGAAATAAAAGACTTAAATAAAAAAATGATGAATTTGGGATGCAAATGTGAGGAAAGGAGAAACCCTAGAAGTCTCCTAGATAACAAGAAGAGGCCAAATACACGAGAAGCCTACTCTATAAGCCCGTTTAAACATCTTTAAGAACTAAGTCAAGTAACAGCAAGAATTATTGCACTTGATGGATATTATGCGGCCGTCAAGCCAAATCACACCACCATATTTATTATTTAAGTTTATTAAATAAATATTAGTTTATTATTATTCTATTGTGATGTTTGTAATGAAGTTCATGAATATGTGCAATAACCTAGTGAATTATGATGAGATCATAATATAATGATCGTATGTTCTTTAAACGTGTGTTCTGAATATTCTATTCAATGGATATTCAAGATGCACATCCAAATAGCCAGATAGATCAACACTATCTGATCATACTTATATGATAAGTACAATTGATCATATGGCTACTAGTGTGGTGACACTACGTACAAATTGTGGGTGCTCTTTGGAGAAAGAGTTCACTGAATTGACCCAAAGAATCTTTGAATGGTATTATACCTAAACATCAATCAGGTTTATTCAATCATGGTTATATCAGTGGTCCATTGACTTGAGACACCAATGACATCTGATGGATGGACAACTACATTTTGATAATGACTTATGAGTCTCTAATCATGGGAATTCAAACAAGTCATGGGTCGGATGTAGGTAGAATCCGTTAGAGGTGGTTGAGTGGTCAAGATGGAATCATCCACCCTTGGTATAAGAGGAGAGTGACTCAAAGAAGATGACACAACAAATCTCTGACCAGGGTCATGAGGATATTGGAGAAGGTGTTCACCAATTTATCCTTCAAGAATTAGTACTATTTGAATGATGGATACGAGTTTGACGATCAACAATACCCAAATTCATTTGTGAGTCTCATGTAGATGAAGGATTTGATGGAACGACAATGGTAAAAGTTGAATGGAAATCGATGATGGTAAAAGTTCAAAGAGAGAATTCAAACATTACGTAGTATCTTCTAGAGCACGAACTTGGCACCCCACATGTTGGAAACTGATAACATGCATTTTTAGTACCATATATGATCATATTTACATGTTTATCTGAATTAAATTACTCATATGTGCATGTTATCAAGCTTAAAATGATTAATTCTATTTTTGGAATAAATTTCTGAATTTTCTGCATTTTTTAGGATTTTTCTAACAATAGATTCTAAAATAATATAATTTTTGAGATAGAATATGATTTTTCTGGAATTTTTGACATTAAAATTGGAAAGATATGATTTTTTTGAGTCGAAATATATATCTATATGTGTTTTTTTAGACTCTTATTTTATTTTATAAGAATATTTAAATGTTATTTAGTTTTTTATTTTATTTTATTTTGCACCGCCACATGTCGCCGTTCGATTTGTCAAAAAACGACGAAACAGGTTGTTTTATGATGATTGGCGCCAGCCAATCATTAGTTGAGTTAATGATTAGCAGCAGCCAATCATTACGAGGCAATCATCGTTTCGCGATTCACGAAGCAATGATTGATGTTATTATTAAATGATTCTCTTATTTTAGTTAGCGCAGGAGTGAAGTGGCGCGATCGCATCCACATGACTAAAATAAAAAAAAGAAAATTAAAAAGGAGAAAGGAGAGAGAGAGAGAGGATGACATGGTGCGCACTGAAGCGCCGCCACATCATCCCCTAAAAGTAACTCATTTTTTATGTTTTTCATTCTTTATTTTTTTCTCTTTCTTTATCCTTTTCTCCTCTATCTAGGAGCACGTGCATGGAAAAAGACAAATGCGCATGAAAGACCAAAAAGCACTGAATATGAGGCGTTTTGACTTCTTAACATGCACGGAAAATGAGGAAGCCGACAAGGAGAGAGAAAAAATCAAAGGCTAGGATTGCTCCAACTTCAAATGGCCATATCTTTTGATGTAGATTGACCTGAAATTTTTAGCACTACTTCGTCTTCCCCTCCTCTTTCGATCCCTCTGATCTATAAATAGAGACCTGGATAATTGTGAAATTCATCTTGAACTTGCTTCCTACTTGTGTGGGCTGATTGAAATATAGTGAGTTTTGAGATCCATCAAGTGTGTTCTTGGTGTCCTGGGTGTGTGGGGAGAAGCAGTGGAGAAGTGGGGGAGCTTATCGGCACTCGTAAATCACCGTGATCCTGTCATAACATAAGGATCTAAGGTAAGTGTCTTTGCCTTACGTTGCTCCTTCTCCAACGCCATCGTTATCATAATTAAAGTTTGTTATCATCTTTTCATTTATCATTTCACTTACTTACGCCCCCATTATCTCGTCTCTATCTTTACCATCCTACCATTCACGCATTCGATCACTATCGTATCCGTCACTCCCTCTATCGTATTCTCGTAACACTTCGCGTAATTCTACGTATATTTCGTTGATTGGGTTAAATTGATCCTTAGTTGATTAACCTATATATTGATATATTAATTAATAAGTTTTTCTAGTAATTGTAATTGGGAAACTAATGCTATTAAGTAGAATGATTCATGGGCATAGAGGATAGTATGTATAAGATCATAGGTGCATTGGTGAATATATTATACTTGATAGGTTTTTTAGAAAAATCTTAAGAAAAATATAAAAACAGAAGAGACACCCATTTCAGTCACCCAGGCCAGACAGAATTGGGAGCCTCCCCCCTCCCCCCTCCATTCTAATCTCTTCTCCATTCAACCAAGGAGAGAGTCTTCATGGTGAGAAGATCTTTAAGATTTTCAAAAAGAGTTTAAGAAGTAGTAAAAATCCAAGAGCAATTTGATTATGTGGATACTTCTAGAGGCCAAGCAAGTAAAGTGCTCCAAAAAATCTCTAAGTGAGCAAGTCAATAGTGGAACAAGTTCCCCTCAAGGTACATATGATGTGTTGATTTAAAGATCGATTATGAACCGATAATCGCTTCCATTGCATAGGAAAAAAATTTTCTAATATTGAATCATGGCTCCATAGCCCAATAGAACTAACCCACGATTTGAGTTTTAAATGCTCTTTTTCAAATCTAGAAAGGAGGAAACATGGATCTAGGCTAGAAATCAAGCAATCCAACCCTCTAAACCCATGGAATTAAATCCTAACTAGGAGAACTAAGACACTTTTATTTAATATTTTCTCCCCTCTCTTTGAAACTAATCTTAGGTTTATGCTCTCAACATATTTCTGGAGGCTTAGTGCATGATATTTTGTTGATCCATACTTGTTTTACAAGATTTTGAGAAAACAAGTTCAAGGGTGATCAAGATTCTTGGAGAAAAGGCACCACTTGGCCCTTGGGTAGTGACAATAAGGTTTGTGTGATCTCCTCCATTTTTATTTTAGTTTTCTCAATATTTTATCTAAATAATTATTTCACTTATAGCCTAGACTTCAAGCTTTTCAACGCATCAAAACTCCTTCTTTAGCAAAATTTACGACATTTATTGTTCACCGCCCCTTATTGCCCCATTTTGTCGCTAAGCGATGTACTACTGCTTGCTAATTACATACCGGCCATCGCAAGTGCTTGAAAATTTCAGTACCCGAAGGGCAGCCAAAGGTGCTCTTTAACCTTAAATTTTATTTCTTTCCCTAAAAATCTCATAAATTCATTCAAAACACATTAAATTATTAGAACTTATCTAATATAAATTTTAATACTCTTTAACCTTCTCAGCCGATAGTGATGATCGAGGATATACTCTCCTCTATCCCATTCCTAGTGATTGACCAATAAAATACCATCCTCACAGCCATTCCTGTGCGAATGAGTTCAATGATTTTGACTTCTCACTTACTAGTGTTCAAGGAACATGCCCCACGTGGATGATGGCTTCTCAATAGAGTTTTATGCAGCCTGTTGAGATATCATAAGCACTGACTTAGTACAATCTACCATGGAGATATTCATCTGCGAATTTTTCCAAAGAAGCTGGAAATTCAAAAGTGGGTAACATAGTTTCCTTTCAAGAATTTTGACCCATTACTCTTTGTAATGTCTGCTACAAAGTTGTATCTAAAATCATAACAATTATATTAGAGACCTTCTTTGATAGAATCATATCTCATTTGTAATGTGGTTTTAAGGATCGACATATCCATTAGAATATCATACTAACTCAAGAGCTCGCACAGGCACTCAACTACCATATTCCTAGATCAAACATCATTCTCCAACTTGGTGTGGCAAAGGCCTTTGATAGAGTCGATAGGACTTTCCATAACATAATGTTGTGATGCTTCGGTTTCACTGATGCATTCATCAAGATTGTCCATAATTGTATATTAGAGAATCATTTTCTTCTCTTTGTGGACAGAAACTCCACTCACTTCTTTGCTTCAATCGAGGTCTACAACATGACAACCTTATCTCACCCATCATTTTCATCCTTGTTAGAAGAGGTCCTCAATCAATCACTCTCATGAGTGATAATCTCAAAATTTTATTTCTTACTTTTGTGATTATCAAGATGAGAAGAGATAGTTCTTTGTATGAAGTCAAATGATGAGAAAAGACTAGGCGAGATAGTGATAATTCAAATTTGAAATGAACAATCAAAAGGGGGAATGAAATTAGTGTTGGGTTCTCTACATTGGGTCAACCATGGAAAACAGGTTTTTTTTATGAATGCAAAAGCATTTATCAATTCAAAATTGATCTATGAAATTATACATCACTCATATGCTATTGGGAACTTGTAACACCCCTGACTTGCTCACTTTGAGATCGTTCTAGAGCCCCTCATGTGCCCAACCTCTAGATGTATCAACGCGATCACGTTGCTCTTGGATCTCTACATCTTCTTCTTCAACTCTCCTTAAAAATCTTGAAGATCTTCTCACCATGAAGACACTCTTCTTGGTTGAGTAGATAAGAGAGCAGAGTGGAGAAAGATAGGAGGGGAGGTCTCAATTATGGCTGTCTTGGGTGCTGTAAATGAGTGCCCCTTCATTATTTACATTTAACTTAAGTTTTTTTATCAAAAAAACTCATCAAGTATAATATATTCACCGATGCCCCTATGGTCTTATGTGTGTGACCGTCTAGGCCCATGTATCATTCTAGTTAATAACTTCAATGACCCAATAAAAATTATTGACCAATCTTATCAATTAACTATATCAACATAAAGATAAATTATCTAAGGATCATTTTAGCCCAATCGATAGGTTAAGTTTCCAGCCCATGGGATGACAATCTGCACCGCGCGCTCTAGAAGATACCGAGTAGTGTTGGACACTCTCATGGAACCTTTATTGTGATCAATTAATGTATATGTATAATCCATCATCCGCACAAGACTCTCGAATGACTTAGGGTATGGCTGATTGTCAAATCCTATTCCCTCATTCGATTAGTACTGATGTGCAATCGGGATCCCTAAAGAATGCGTTCTTCCATATACTCACTACCATGGCCAGGAAATTTCTACTTTGTCTTCTTGACAACACAATTATCTCTATGAACTCCTTACTACATTTGATCTATGACTTATTTCAATCCCATGATTAGAGGCTTTTAAGTCATAGTCAAAATGTAGTCGTCCATCCATGAGATGTCCTTGGTGTCTTAGGTCAATAGATCACTTATACAACCATGACATGAATCAAGCTGATTGACATTTAGATATAATACCATTCAGGGATTTCATTGGGATCATTTCAGACAACTCTTTCTCGAAAGAGCATCCACTATCTTTCCTTAGTGTCACCACACTACAAACCACATGATCAAATATGCTTATTCTATAAGTAGGATCACTGCATGATATTATATTTGGATAATCTGATGTCCATCTGAACTATACATTGAATATGAATATGTAGAATACGTGTTTTAAAACTAGTTATCACTGTCTTATGATATTATCATAATTCACTATGTCATTGTATGTATTCATGAACTTGATTATAAACATTTCACTGTAATAATAATGAATATAATGTTTTATTCATTGAACTTAAATAAAATATTGTGGTGCAATTTGGCTTGACAACCACATAATATCCATCCATCAGAAATATGACAGGTAGGACAGGAGTAGGGTAGAGAACAAGTCATATATGATAATGAACAAGTGAATTGTTTGACAATGGTAAAACAAGGTTATGTGGATATATCGAGGTGGTGTGATATTAGAATGTGATTGTGGAATCAAACTGTGCTATCAATGATATCGAGAAACAATAATGTATGGTGAATATTCTTACCATGGATCCTTACGTTCCACTAGGATCACGGAAATTTGTGAGTGCCAGTAAGCTACTCCTCTTCTCTAATGCTTCTTCCCACACACCAAGAACATGCTTGATGGATCTCAAAAACTCGCCATCTTTCAAATAACACACATGAGTGGGAAAAAGTTTAAGGATGATTTTGATAGTGAACCAAGCCTCTATTTATAGATTAGAGGGGATGGAAATAGGGTGAGACAAAGCAACCTTGAAAATTTCAGCTCAATCAGACCTGTGGATCATCAGATATAGCAATTTTAATTTGGAGCAATCTTTGCCCTTGATTTTTTTCTCTGTCCTTGTCATTGGCGTTGCGGCTTCCTTTTTTTCTATTTTGGTTGCACTATCAAATTTTCAAATAATCTACATTGCCTCATCTTTCGCATTCGTGTGCTTCAAAGCTTCCACATATACTTGTCGAGAAAAAGGACAAAAGCCACTTTTTGATTAATCGATTATTCCATGATGTGGTGTCGTGTCGCAGGCCGACAGTCCATTGAATAGTCTCCTTTTTTCTCTTTTTAAGTGAATGACACGTTGACACACATCATTCTTATCATCAAAAAAGGAATAGTACCTTGTCATTGTCTGACACTGCACGTGTTTTCATGTGCTGCATCAACTTTTGTCGATTTTAATGATTTGTGGTGGTACACATGCGCGCCATGTGTATCGTCCAAATTAGATTTATTTTTTGGATTTTTGTTCTATTTTTTTCTCAGTTCTTGATTGCATTTGCTGTGATTGAAATGGCTTCCTTTTTTCATTCGTCCACATTGCCTTCTGCAAAAAAATGTGTTATCGTGTCACATTATGATTGGTACATTATGGCATTGTGATGTACGATGACATAATTGTGCCTTTTTTAAAATGATTGGTCACGATGGGATGAATAAAATGGCAATGGGTGGCTAGCATATTTTAAATCCAAAAAAATGATTAATAAATTATGTCATAAAATATATATTTTAATAAGAAAATTAAAATCTCTCTAGATATAAGTCCAAAAAATTTGGACACAAATATATTCTGAATTGTAAAATTTATTTGATTCGGAATATGATGTAGGAAAATTCCTTAAAATTTAATTAAATCTGAAAAAATTAAAATATCAATCTAAAATTAGATTTAACTGTCCTAAGCTTGATAACACACCTATTTAATTATTTTAATGCATAAAAATGTGTACATATCACAAAATGAATTATCAACCAACCTTTTGTGTGTTATCAACATGCGACCACTCAGTATCTCATATAACCATACTATTCCCAGATTGTCTCACTTTTCCTTAATGGATCTGAAGATACATTCACAACTTATGAGTGCACATATTACCTACGAAAAGACCTTTGATAACATGCATATTTAGTACTTTAATATGATCTTATTTACATGTTTATTTGCACTAAATCACTCATATTTGATGTTATCAAGCTTAAAATGATTAAATCTATTTTTAGAATGATTCTCTGAATATTCTGCATTTTAATGCATTTTTGGAGATTTTTCTAACAATAGATTCTATAAGCAAATAATTTTTGAAACAGAATATGATTATTTGGAATTTTTTACTTTAAATTTGGAAAGATATGATTTTTCTTAGTCAAAATTTATATTTATATGTATTTATGGGTTAATATGAATTTTTAAGATATTGTTTACCCCTTTATTTCACGCTGCCACGTATCACCGTTCAATTCGTCAAATGGCGATGAATTATAGCCATGATGATGATTGGTGACATCCAATCATTAACTTAGTTAATGATTGGCATCAGCCAATCATTTTACCGGGCAATCATGGTTTTGTGATTCGCAAAGCCATGATTGTATTTATGACTAACACAGATTTGCGAGTTTTTCTGGCGTAGGGTGACGTGGCCCAATCAAAAAAAGGGACGCATTTTTTGCAATAAATGCCACGTGGACCGAGGGGCACGAAGACAAAAAAACATTTTTATCCTTTCTCTCTCCTCATCAGCGACATTGATAAGGAGAGAGAAGGAAATGAAGGGCTATGCTTGGCTCAATATCAAACGGCCATAACTTTTGATCTACAACTCCGATTGAGCTGAAATTTTCTGTGTTGCTTCATCTTTCCCTTCTCTTTCTATCCCTCTGATCTATAAATAGAGTGATGTAACAGGACGGTCAGAAAGTCATGTCGTGTTACGATTGGACTGTAGACTTTAAATGTGATGAGATGACATGAAATAAGCGTATACGATTTAAGAAAATATTAACGAGAAACACGACAGTAGTCAGATGAAATGAGACGTAAATCAACAAATGACATGTGCCGGGTTTTTTTACAAGCAAGCTCCCAATGATCTGTGTGAGCAGATCGAAAGACGATGTGTGGGCAATGATCTTGTCCGAGAGTGTCCACGCCACCAACGTGAACGAGTCGGTCCGATAATTCCTATTCCTAGTACGGTGGCTAATTCCTATAACCATGTTTAGAATCTCTCGAGGCAGCAGAACAGTCAGTAATCGGCACTGAAAAAATGTAATGAAGCTATAAAGGGGTTAAGAATATGGACCTGGTATATTGAGCCAATTCACCGGACGAGTGTGATCGGAGCTGTATTTAGGGCTGGTAACAATTCTGGAAATTTCCGATCTAACTTTGGAATAGATGACCACGCACTCCAAAGGCATCTTCAAGTGTTGGCTAGAGTGTTGTAATACTCGAGTAGAACTTGGGTGCAGACACCGTGGTCAATAATATTCAAGCGAGGGGAATCAAACAAAGTGTCGACGGCCTCATAATCCAATCAGCAGCGTCGATCGGGGTGTCCGTGGCCTTATTCAAATCATTGACAAGAGAAAATCCAAATGTATGCAGTCCTCTCGACGGCAAAATCGGATGGAGGGTCATTTGCCGATGAAGTTCATCGTTGTAGATATCTATAGACAATTTTGACCATGAATCTCTAGTAACAGGCAAAGACACTTCAATGGACAACTCAAACAGTAGCAGTGGTTGACAGGGGCATTGAATTAATCAGCAGTTGGGCTCAGCAAATCTGCTTGACATCAACACTCTGATGAATTAGTGCCCAATCGAACTAGCAGTACCCAGGTGGAACAACGACAATAAGAGTTTGGATTTTCTTCATCGGTATGAAACATGGAGATAGATTGATGTCAACAATAATAAATCAGAATCAGGATGGTTGAATTTTCAATCAGCAGAACCACCAAATCAGCGGCGGAGGATCAGTGACAGATTGGATTCCCAGGGAACTCAACGTCGCTGATTTGTGCACAATGCTTAATCAGGGGAGATAATTCTTGTGTTGAAGACAAATTCGTTCGAAGATGATCCTGCTTGAAGAAGATGGACGGAGCTTGAACTTGAGGAATTATATCGCCGACTGAGTCATTCACGGTTGATCAGCTCCACAATGAAGCAGAGATTCAATTCGGCCAAATAGATTTCAAATTCCCCTTGAATTGATGAAATGTCAAAAATGGCAGTGATGGATCGAGTCTTCAGCAGATGAGTGCTGGTAGGATCTGGAGATGGTTAACACCAAGAAACAGATGAGATTTCACAACTTTTTCCTCCTCGAGGAGTTCTTCTCTTTCAGCAACAAGGTAGAGCGATGAACAAAGAAAAAATAACTACCATACAACACCAGATATGGAATTTCAAAAAACAAGTCTGAACTTCCCACGTCCACCCTTCCTCCTTATAGAGAGGACATGGTGGTTGTGGGAGGCCCAATTGGGCCCCTTTTTAAGGGGAAAGCCTGCTGTGCTTCCCCTTAAAATGAAACTTTAGGGGTGAGAAGAAGCCCAATATGGATTCCCTCCCCCTAATAATGATAGCTAAATCACAATTAAAAAATGAAAACAAATGCAAGAGGCCGGTGCTGATGCAGGAGGGGCCTCCGATAATCCACGGATAATGAAAAGAAAAAGAACACAAAGACAACTCGAGATGCTCCAAGACAATGCAAATGTTGCCTCAAACCTGATAGTGGAAGTGTTGGTTCTTCACGTCAGCTCGGGCTCCGCGTAGGGGCTGGCAACGAGTCTGGACATGATCAGCTGGATGGTCCTCCATCATAGAGGCCTGGATAATTGTGAAATTCATCTTGAACTTGCTTCCTACTTGTGTCGGCTGATTGAAAGATAGTGAGTTTTGAGATCCATCAAGTGTGTTCTTGGTGTTCTAGGTGTGTGGGGAGAAGCACTGAAGAAGAGGGGGAGCATACTAGCACTCATAAATTGTCGTGATCCTGGCAGAACGTAAGGATCTAAGGTAAGTGTCTTCGTCATACGTTGTTTCTTTTTCTGGCATCATAGTTCACTTAATTAGGGTCTTTCATCATATTTTCATTAACATTTTACTTCTTTATAACATCTCATCTCGTCTCTCCACCCTCTCCATCTTACCGTTCTTCATTCCAATACTACCATCGTCCACACACTCGACCACCATAGTGCCCCGTCACATTATCTATCTCATCCGCATATCGCTACATGAAATTCTACATTCACCTACTCTTTACTAAGTTAAAATTATGTCCTTCTACTCGATTGCTCACGCATTTTACTCTCGCCTTCATCTCTTCTAACGTTGACCATCAGTACAATAAGAAATCAATTCCTTAATCATCGTTCCCTGTGGAGACGATCCGTCCTCATCACTAACTTTCTTTAGTTGGTTAAATATATTTATATTGAATAATCTCAATTATCAATGAAAAATCAAAACCCCTAAATTTGATATTATCAGCCTTGACCCAGCCCAATTAATGCCTCAAACAACATCCTTATCGTATGCCCATCTACTATCACAAAATGCACACACATTATCTAGTACTATACATTAAATTCACGAGGGTGCCTACCTTTTGACAACCTTCGATGTCCCATCTTTCATGGCCCCATACAACATGATTATATTGATACCATGTTGGACAAACTGAGAAAGAAACTTAGAAGATGGAAATTCTGTTTTCTCTCCTTGGGGACAAATGAGACACTACTGTGTTATGGGAACTACTCTTATGATTTCTCACGGGAAAAATATCATGAGTGATTACATACGCAAAATTGGGGTACATCACATATGGCATCTAGAAATTATCACTCGTGTCTCATTCTTCCTTTGGAGATTCATGGAACACAAACTCTCCATTCATGATTGAGTGACTCGTATTGGTCACTACATCAGTTCATGATGTTTTGTTGCCTTGTCTCTCCTCAGGTTGAAACTATGGAACAGCTCTTTTCCATATTGAGATTGATGTTGAATGTTAGCACTAATTTATTCATCATTGGTGTGTAATTCTCCATACCCCTTACTACTATGACACAACCCAAGTTTTCATAAAGGATCTTCATCCCGTTAATACACTCTAAGCTTAGCACTTATCTACACATCACCATAGTCTACATACTATGGGGAATAGTGAAGGCGCAATACTATTATCACTTTTTAAGTACACCAATGAGCACATGGGATCTCATGTGACATGTCAAGCAATGGCTATGATGCACCCATCACCTAGTCCCGCCTACTGCGCGTTGCGTAGCATCTATGTATGAGTCTTTTATGGATCTAGGGCCTCCCAACCACTTTCACATACATAACCACCCGGGTACATATTGTTAATTGGCACCCCAACTGATAGACTCAATTTTGGCTCTAAATTTGCATTAGTGTTGATTTGAGTTTAATCCATAAAATTTATAAACCAACACTCATGAAATAATTCTAGCTAGTGATTCATATCTTAGGGATTTAACTATCTCTTGAAAGTGATTTGGGATAAGATAGAGAGGGATGCCTAATTACTTCTTTATATCATCCTTGACTATCTTTGATGCCTAATTCCCATGATTATGATGAATCTTATCATTCCTTTATGATAATTTCAACACTACCATGTCATTCCACTAACTCCAGTTTTTACATTAATTAAATATTAATTATATATTTTTATTCATGTTTAGCCTTTCTCAAGTCAAACTGTTTGAAATTAACCACATTGTTGAGTTTAGTTCTGTACAAGTTAAATAGATGAACAAGGATGGAAGAGACTAAGGCGAAGACTAGAAGCATCAAAGTTGTCTTAGTTTGACTTCTCGAGTCAAATTGGTGATTCCTATAAAATAATACTCTTATGTCTTATTATTTATTCCTATAAAAAATACCTTATAAATGAAAAGATACACATTTTCTGAGCTATATTATTTATTTTAGAATTCTAATAATTTTTACAACCT
This sequence comes from Wolffia australiana, assembly GCF_029677425.1. Lineage (NCBI taxonomy): Eukaryota > Viridiplantae > Streptophyta > Magnoliopsida > Alismatales > Araceae > Wolffia > Wolffia australiana. Next base: position 17,225,255 of record NC_135843.1, on the reverse strand, counting down.
AAAAAGTAAATAGAAGTATAGGCAGGGTCCCATGCTAGCAAATAACATGGACACAACAATGTGGAGGCATTCTAATGAGCTAGCACAACCACACAGGCCCCATACACTGCCAAAATGGCATGGTCTGGCCCACAATGGCCCAAGAGGATTTATTTCATACTAACATGAAAGAAACAACCTTTTCTGCTCTTCTAGGAATTCCAATATTTCCATATGGGATTATTATTTGGATGTTCTATACAAGTACGCATTGAAGAATGTGAGTCATTAGATGAGGATCTTAATGATCAAGACTTGGAACCCACAGCATGCATCATGTGGCATTTCTTGTTATGCCACGTGGCTTCAACTCGGCCACCAAAGATTATTATAAAAATGGATGCCTGAGAGGTATCACACTTATATGAGTTTATTAAAGCTTCTTTTCTCCCTTAACAAGAGAGATACCTCCGAAATACTTGATCGATCAAGTGTGTAGTAGTATTTCTTTTGTCAAGAATAGAGTGACCTGCATTATTTACTTGGTGTTGCTTGTCTTGGTTAAAAAAATCTCATCAATCCACAAAACAAAATGGAGATTCATTACCGACATGCCAGAATACTCCAAAAGTAAAGAAATCAGATGATTAATGAGCTGTGAACTTGATTTAAGGCCAAATTTTAGAGAATAATGGGTTGAAAATATGTACTCTTTGTTGATTTTGATTTAGAATGAGTTTTAAAGTACACTAATATTAGAAAAAAAATGAGATTTTTTTATTGAATCTTCACCATTTTTCCTCATGTTTGTAGTGAATGCTTTTACTCTAATTGCAGACAGAATTTTCTCACTTTCTACTCAACCAGATCTTACAATTTTTTGTGGAAATAGAGCTGCCTTTGAGTATCTTTTCATTGATATACTGTAATAGAAAATATTTTGAGATTAGACTCCTAAAATTCATTTGAACATCACATCCTCATGTGAATTGCAATTTTTGGGCAATGAATTACGAGATCCATACGTGGGTGCTCGAATCTCCATCTTGCATTATTTTTTCTATCTTTGGAATCCAGTATTGATCACCTTTCCAACCATAACTCATTAAAGCCAATTTTGACATCAATAGCTTGATCAATTTATTCACTTTGATCACATGTCATGAATTGGATCATTTCCAAACCCTTGTTTTTGGAAATTGATACTAATTTTGAACCATGTTGAAAGATTCCCAAATTTGTATGATAATTATCCTTCATATATCTAGTTTCTGAAATATATTTTTTGTAAAATTATATTACCATTTTGACCTTGAGTTCACCTAAAGTGAATGGATTTGTTAATGTCAGTACTTTGAACTATAAATTTCTCCCCTGAAAATGAATCAATTCACTCAGTCAATGCATTTGTGTGAGTCAATTTTTTTATTGATTTTCAGTTAGATTGGTACCCGATTTTGATCTCCTTTGATTTAATTTGAATATAATGTGTATTGAATCTACTAGGATTTTTTTTCTTAATTCTGGCCTCCCTTTTTATCTAATTCTACCTCATTTGGTTAAGTCAACCTTTTCTTTTGTATGGGTTAGATGTGTACCCGTGGTCATACAGATGAATACACATTTGAGTAAGTTCAGAACTGTATATGTTTTTAATTTACAAAACATGAGCTAAAAGGAGTCCCTGTTTTGTTTCCATTAATGAGACAACATGAATAAGATGAGTGGAAATGAGGGAGTCAGAGAGGTGAAGATGTAATGTGAAGATGTTGGATGTAGGAGATGAGTGAGGAGATAGATGAATGAAAATAGTGGTTTAGTGTTTATGATTTAAAACTAGAGAAGATGATGATGACATAAAAGATATGGTGATGGATGAAGGTGGATGGTTCTGATTCTAATTTGTGTTTGTGATGGAGAAAAACCAATGTTACGAAAGCGGCTAACCTTAGATCCTTACGTCCCGCTGGGATCAGTGCAATTTCCTAATGCATAAAAGTGCCTCCTCTTCTCTGTTGACCTTTTCCGAATACTCAGGACACCAAGAAAACCCTTCATAGACCATCAAAACTTCACTCTCTTTCAATCTGCCTTTGTGATTTTTTTAAAAATTCAGTGGCGCAATGTATAGATACAACCATATGGATGGATAGAGGAGATATAGTTAACCTGAAAGTATCAGCTCGGCTGACCTCTTGGATTGTTGGATATTAAGCCCAAAAATTAGATAATTCCTAGCCATTGAATTAATCCAAATATTTCTCTCTCACCCTCATCAGCACCATCATGTCATTTTTTGGGTTTTGTCTTTAGCACTCCATTAAATGTAACGATTGGCTTGGATTGTCACGCGTCACACTTGATCAACAGCTCTCGTTGCCCATGTGTCACTACCTGAAACAGATGAAAGGAAGGAATGGCGGTATGCATATAAATAATAATATCAAATAAAGGGGGAGTGTGACGTGGTGGTGCATCAAGGACATGTCAATATGTTTTTTAAATACTCCAATGATAAATGGAAAAATAAATGCCACGTGTACACAACGTCCCATGTGTCCTGTGACATATCATTGGCCTTGCATATTTTTACCATTCAAACTGTATAAAAATTTATCTTTTAAAAATTCGCTGGCCTTGATATATTCGCACATTTATTACATGAAAAACTCTCCATTTTTATTCGTCCACATCAGCGTTAGCAATAAAACATAAAAAATAGTATTATTTAATGCCATAAAATTTTCATCTTAATGATTGCCATATGCCAATCATTAATGGGATTTAAAGATTCGTGGGCACCAATTATTAACAGGAATCTTCTTTGCCATTTGATGAATCAAACATTGATACAAGTTGCGGTGACTTTCAAACCTGGATTTCACACATGGAGCATCATTTTTGCTCCTTCTAACTTTTATGGTGTTCATATTAACGCTACATATGAAGTTGTATGGATACATCGATGAGTTGCTCCTTTGTGAGGAGCAGAACCTTCATAGTCCAATCATAGCATCAAAGATGTAGTTGCTAGTTGATACGTTATGTGTAGGCTAGAGCTCCTTGTGGCATCTACACAGTGTCATCTGAGTATGGCAAGACATTAGACAATGTAGAATAGACCTTATTAGTATTTGCCACCACCTGCGAGAGGGAAACCAAATGGCCAACTATGTCATGCATCCTCACACCCATTCCTTATTTACAAGTTAGTAGAACCTTCCCTGGGATGCACGAGGCAGCTATCACATTGAACGCCTCGTATTTTATGTTTTTAAAATTTTAAAATATAGAATTGTGCAATGATGGGCGCAAATCATGTGGTAATTGTAACAAATGATTTTGTACCTCACTCCAGTATAGACTATGATGATGAACACCACTCCAAAACACAAAGAGCTAGATTTAACCTTTTTAAAATTGGTTAATTGTATCAAATTAAAATAGATTAAATTTAGCAAGTATCCAAATCTAGTTAACTCAAAAAAGATAAAAATATAAATAAAAATCTATGATCGAGTAACATCTTGCCAATCTCTCTTTAATTTTTAAGAGAGAAGATTTAAAAATTTTATATCTTTAAGAATTAGGTGGTGAAAGTGTTATTAAAAGTACTTTTGTAATTTATAATGTTGAAATAAGAAGAAAACCAATTGGCAATTCAAAGCATTGACTTTAGCCAACCCATAACTTTAGGTGAATTGAGACTTCAAATTAGAGAGATAAATGATAATTATCATATAACTAAGGAATTTTTTGGGATAAGATGAAATTAATATCAAGTTTTGAATTCTATGCTTTGAAAAATACCTGATTAATGGCGTCCAGTCAAACTCAAGAAATTGACAACACAATTGATATCAGAATCAGATGAATGAGTTATGGGTGGAAAGTTTGGTAATAGAGGATTACATTAAAAAATCATGAAGGTTCCAAGTTATGGATCTAAAATGTCCATTCCCAAAATCACGACTTGCATGAGGATGTCGTGCTCAAAGAAAGATTTGGGAGCCTATTCTCAGCATAATTCGCATTATTATATATCAGTGGAAATAGGGCTAAAAATCCATGATTCTCACAAAAATTGTGAGATTTGGTTGAGTAAAAAATGAGAATTCTGTCACCAAAATTACCATAAAACTTGAAACAAATTTTAGGAAAAACAGTGTTGATTTAATCAAAATATCTAAATTTTTCTAATATAAATGAGAATATAGCTGATACTAAACAAAATTAACATAGATTACATATTTTTAAAATTAACATATATTTTCTAATATAATCAACTTCAACACTTGCTAATCACCTCATTCTTCACTTTTGGAGTGTTTTGGCATGTTGACCACGATTGTCCCTCTTCTTTTGATAGATCAACCAAGTAAATATGAATACACTCTTGACCAATTGAGGTTTTCTCAAATATCTCTAATATGACAAGAGGGAAAACCTTAAGTAGATTCATATGAATGTGAGAGATCTCGGCCTTCCATAACTTTTAATAAAATCAAACGGCCAAGATGGCACTACATGGTATCACTAGAGAAGCCAAGTCTCTTACGTATCTTGGGTCCATACTGGTTTCCTCTTCTAACAAGTCTTGATCATTAGATCATCCAATGACTCATGTCTTCCACCTGTATCTGCATAAAACTTCAAATAGTAATCTCATATGAAAGTATTTTAATTAATGAAAGAGTATAAAAGGGTGGTACTGAATATTGTTATGAAATAACTCCACTAGGCCACCTATGGGGCATCCTGTGCCACATAGGTAATGTGTTGGACCCTTGTAGTTGTGCTTGCTAGTTGGAAAGCCTCCATAGAGGTTTGCCCTGTGTCTATATTTTTTTAAGTTGTCATAGTTTTACATTAAGTCGTACTAGTGATTTCTATAAGCTAACCCTTTTGTGTCTAGTAATTTATTCCATACATATTTGAAGAAGATGAAACTTATAAACTAATGGAGAAATTTAAATTAAAAATTCCTTAGGTTATTAACTACCAAAGCCAAGAAAAGGTTCTGCAGGAAGGGTACTACGAGCCCTCATTCCCAGATTTCCTCCTTGCCAAGAAATCTAGACATTGATTCCTCTAATCTTCGACTCATCTCATTGCTTCATGGTTCATCCATTTAAGTCCTGAAAGCACAAAACCCAATAAAAATGGTTGCTTTCAAACAACTTTGAGGGATGGTACATCGCTATCAATCCAGTCACACGTCCATGATTTACATAAGTTAATGGGGAAAAAAATGTTTCTTCATTATCATTATTTCATGATATTTATGATAAAGTTTCTGAATTCATCAATGACCTAATGAGTTATGATGAGATCATTATATAAGGATCAATAGTCTTCAAGTGTGTATTCAAAATATTCATATTTATTGGATACCTGATACGGAATACATATTATATGAGTAGAATAACTCTATCTACTCCTACCAATACTATAAGTATGGCTAATCCATGCCAGGGTAGTAGGGATATTGGAGAAGGTGTTCCCTAATGATCCATGTTATGCATTAGTACTAATTGAATGGTGGATTAGGGTATGATGACTTATCATACTCCAAGTCATTCGGGAGTCTTGCGCTAACCAATGTTTATAAAGATTTAAAAACAAATGACAGTAAACTTTCCATTAGAGAGTTCTTACAATTCTTGGATCTTCTAGAGCACGAGATATATTGTGGAAAACCACGTGCCAAATAGTTAACTAATCGATAAATTGACCCTTGATTAATGGATCTAAATGTTAATATAGTTAATTGATGAGGTTAGTCAATAATGGACCTCTAAAGTGATTAAATGTTCTGATGTATTGGGTCTAGAGTGTCATGCACATAAGATTAAAGGATGTTGGAAGATATACTTTATTAATGAGGAATTTTATGGAAGTTCAAAATAAGTATAAATAAAGGGGGCATCCATTTTAGGTGACCATGCCAGACAGACCTGGCCACCCCACCCTTTCTCTCATTCTTCTCTCATTTCGCAAGTAAATCTTGGCGGTGAAGAGATTAGCAAGGTCTTCAAGAAGAGTTAGAGAAGAAGGAGAAGATATCCAACAGTCCTCTGGTCGCCATGGATATTTCTACATGCCAAGCAGGTGAACGGCTTCAAGACACTCTTCAAAGGAGCAAGCCAAAGGTGGAATGACTGGTAATGGTGAAAATATCATAAAATAACGTAAAAATTAAGACTGTGGAATGGCATCGTAATGGTGAAAATATCATAAAATAATGATAACATGCATCACGATCATCAGAATGAGGCATTACATGTATTGTATGATGATATAAATTAACATCCATCATGACCGTCAGAGAATCATTAAATTTACTGTATGATGATATAATTTAATGCATAAGATACATGTTCTCTAGAACTTTATATTGATATTCGATCTTTGGATTCTCTACCTCTCTTCAATGCACCTTCTTCTCCTTGGAAGTTTGGTATTCTCGTTTGCTTCTTCCATGCTCAGCTCTCATTTAATGATTTTAATTGGTGTACAAAAGGAAGGCAATCAAGGACTGTACCAGGAGGAAGTTGGATGCTCAAGTTATTCCTCCTACAATGCTTATGGGAGAGAGAGGATTGGAGAGATCTTTGAATACTTGTGAGAGTCTTCTCTCTTATTTTTTCTTTCTCTTGCAGGTGGCAATAGCTCGACTTAGGGTTCTTTCTTGAAGAGAGGTGCCCTAGGATGTGCCCATGATGGCCCATAAATGGGAAGAGAATGGGACAGATTAAGATGATAAATCACATTATTACTGGTGCAACTTCAATGTTTAATGCCTACGCTCATTCATTTGTGAATAAGAAGTGTATCTTTCTTATTTTCCCTGTTGGCTCCTTAATTTCATAGTTAACCATTTCATTCTGTGGCTTACCTAGAATTAAAGTATCATGTTGTACCTTTAAGACCATTCTATCTCTCACCAGGTCATAAATGTTCTGGTGACACTTCTGGTACACTTTGGAGGACCCTCTGACATCTCCAAGATGATGTCATGCCTTCCATGTTGTCAAAAAAACTTTATATAAAATGTTTAAAATATCATATTTCAATTTGCATGTAAAAATCCAATCAGTAAAGTTTCATTTGTAAACCTACACATCAAAATATGTGTCATAAAATTCCAAAATAAAATTTCTACAAAAAATTATTCAAATTTTTAAAATTTTGATTATAAGATCAGTTAACAATGTATTTGGGGTTCTAGATGTATGATAATCTATTTGGATATAATATGATTATGTTTCTAAATGTCCTAAGATTATTTTGACCATGAATTGATCATGATTTGACCACAAGTTGACCAAAGTTATGCGTGCAATTAAACTTTTGTATTTCTGCCATGAAGTGACATAAGTGGTCTTCCATCTTTGGATTAATCAAAATCACTTATTGACTTGAAGGCGATGACCCCACTTTTCATAAAAATTTCTATGTTGTATTCTTTAATGCATATATTAACTTTACAATTTTGAAATAGAAAAATAAAGGTTTCTAAGAGGATTGAAACGAGGTCAAACACATGGATATTTGATCAAATATTAACCATCTTTATGCCATTTTTTTTGGTGGGAAGATGTACAAATTTTTCAGGAATTGAACCAAACTGGGTGTTCAAAGTTTTCTAATCACCCAAAATTTAGAAAATAATAATAATAATGATTAATCTATGCGTACAAGTGGTTTTTAGTCTACATTATGATATTTATTGAGGGTAATTGAGTTAGAAAAAAAACTAACATGGATGCTGCTGGAAAATTGATGGGATGGCACGAGATCTCAACTTCCTATCAATTCCGCTAAATGGTAGAGGCCTTGATTCAATCTCGATTTAACAAATGACCAGTTCACACAAAATTGCACCCAAAAGAAAGGCATGGATCTCAGATTTCCATAAAAAATGTTTTACAAGGTTTGAATTTGTTTAAGTCTATCACGTAAGTATGAAAGGTGAGAAACGCTCTTAATGTGAAAAATGTGATTGTCTGATCAGAATTGTAAGACCCATATTTATTGCATTTGTTAAAACCCTAGACATTGTGATGTAGTCCCATACTCATGGACAACTTACCTCGTACTCTTACAATTCTGATCTAGAAATATATATGACATATAAGCCAATTACACATTCCACAACTAGTTCAATATCCATTGATGCAATATATTCATAATAATACATGTGTGATGCTAATAATTGATGTCCATGAATACACACAGTAACTTAATGAACGATGATGAGAGCATAATATGTTGATCACTTGTCTTTAAACATATGTTCTAAATATTTCCATTAAAGGATATTCAAGATGGACATCAAAATATCCAAATAGAATCATGCTATCTAATCCTCGCATATTATGAGTACGGTTGATCCTATAGTCATTTATTAATGTAGAGACACTAAGGATGAATTGTGGGTGTGCTATGTGAAAAACAATTAATTGAATTGATCTACATGAACCCTCTAATAGCTCTATACCTTACGTTAATCTGGTTGATTCCCAGGATGAGGTCTTCTATAAAAGTTTCACAAAGATTATAATAGGAGGGGGCACCCTCTTCTCATACCTATGCGAGTCATCTTAAGTGCTCCTTATTTTAAGATCAAACTTTGATTTTATACTCCACTATAAGCAAGACGATGGAGGCTGTGATTCCCTATAGTAAGTGAACCAACCGACCAATTGAAGCCTGGTTTCCATTTTTGTTGGCTGGCTTTTGAGAAACTGATCAAAATCCACATCTCCCATTGTTATCCATTTGACCCTCTCCTGCTGGCCCATTATCCAGCTTTCATTAGCCCACTAAGCATGCTTTTTTCTGGCCCAGTAAGCATCAATATGCTATCACTCCCCAACCTACTCAAGGATCTGATATGATGGTACGATTAACCTATAATTCTATAAAAAAATTGAAGAAAGTATTTATACTAATTTGATATTCATCTATATGCATAATATTTTATTATGCATTAAACTAGGACAATATAAACAAATAACAAATATTTTTTATATTTGTTATCTAAAACAATATAAACTAGGACAAAACATGTTTATGAAAGAATAAATAGAATACGTATAAAATGCTTTATTCCACTAATTCTCATTCATAATATGGTAAAAAATGAGGCACACATGCTTGATATGAGTTCTTGTGTTGTAGACATGAGAAGAGGAGACGGTAGTTCCCAATTTCTAGAAGAACTAGATTCATGTTAGGGAGATAGTGTAATAACAAGGATCTAGGATAAGATATCTTGTTTCGGATTCATATTTATCTCAAACTAAAAATATCAAGGATATGCATATCCATCTGTTGATCTCTTATCCAAGATCATTATCCTAGAATAACAAGAATCTAGGGATGGGAGAAAAAATTCCTTCCAAAGAGTATTAAGAGAATCTAGGATGTGCATTAAAACTTTGTCCCATATCCATATTTAATCCTCCACTGCATAGTACATATATATATGTACATTATAAGATAGACAAGCATTAGATCAAGTGATTATCCTCTTCATTATGGACTCTTTCTCCTTTTCATAAAAATATATAGACCCACAGTTTTAACCGATGAAACTAAGATCTCACAAGTTGGATAAGCCCAGTCAGAAATTATGATTCATTACTAATGATGATAGGGAATCTATGATATCTTATTCAACGACTTTTAATTAGGGTTATTGTATTCTAATCTTGATGGGACTGTCATCATGAAAGGGAAAGGCATGTTTCAAAAAAAGACTGCCTTTAAACTATTGGGGCTGTCTGTCTGTCTATGTCTGTTCTATGGTTCCAAGTGTCCCACTTGTCTTCCATGTGTTGTGGGGGCCCAATAATAGCCCTTATTTATGTTCAGGACAGTTTAATAGACATTTCTTTAATAATAATAGTTCAACGGTATGCGTAATAAAACCGGATATAAAAAATACTTTATTTAATCTTTATTCTGTTTTAAAAATATTATTCCCTGTTTCAAAATTCTCTGCTGGCCGGAAACTGGAACGGTAATCTAACCGCCAATCCCACGTGGCGCCACCTGGACAGATCCTGGCCGTTGGAATGATGCATTGGACGGTAGGCCCGGGTCCAACGGTGGTCCTAGCTGGCCGGCTAGCCGTCCAGCTGTCATGTGGGCCCCACATAGCACGGCGGACTTTATCCGCCGTCAGATCTAATACGCGTGATCTACGCGTCAAAACGGACGGTCCAGATTAATCGCAGATTCCCAAATTAAAAACCGAAAAACACCGTTATTACGCTAAATCAAATTTTAAATTTTCGCCAACGCAGGTCGCATGTGGTGGGACCCGCCTGAGAAATACCATAAAAAGCCAGATAAAACAATTAATAGCAAAAAAACACCAAAACGTAACTTATTAATTTAAACCACCGCCTCCAAAGAGCTTTTCAAGGGACGACGTTGAATAACTAAAATGAAAGGTAAGGAGCGCAATTAATGTGAAAAAAGAAGGGTTTCCTGAAAAATAACAGTCACATTTTCTGACAGTCTTCCTCCTCCGTCGTCTATCTCCTCTTTCAATTTTTTCTTGTCTTCTGCGGAGATCGCCGGAAGACAGTGACAGAGATAGAGAGAGAAAGAGAGAGAAGCTAGAGAGAGGTTAGAGAGAGAAGGGTAGAGAGAGAAATCGTCTTCTTCCTCGTCTTCTCTTCAATTGGGTCTCCGTCAACAGTGGCAGTCAGCGTGCAGCCCCTGTTGAAACCGCGTACTGGGAGGAAGATTTCCGGTTCCTTCTTTAAAAGGTCCAATTTTGAGCAATCGAGAGCGAATTTAGTATTGGGTTGTAGTCAGATCGAAAAAGGGTAGTAGGAAGCGAGCTTTAAAGGTTTGATTTTGATCTCGAGCTTGGTTTTAGGTTGAACTTTGTGCTCAGTTTGAAAGAGGATTGGTTTTTGAAGACCAGAGGGATTTCCATGGGAAGTTGGGAATATGGTTTCTGGGTTTATTTGAATTAGTATGGCAGTGGTTCGGTTTGGTGGAAATGACGTTTTACGTTGCTCGGGAAACTTCCAAGGTTTGTAGAATTCTGTTGTTTCATTTTATTTTAATCGAGTTTTCCTCTGATTGTTCATTTGTCGGTCTTTTTTTTTCGAATGATTAGATTTGGCGGAGGATTACGACTGAGTTGACGGTGGAACTGCAGCATCTCTCGGAGAAGTGGAAATTCATTCTTGCTGGACTCATCTTCCAGGTTTTTTTTTTGGCAAAAGTTTCCTCAAGTTTTCTTTTCTATCTGTTGGATTCGTATAAGGGAGTTGTAAACCCCATTTATCTCAATCCCTGAATTGCTCTATTTTTTGTCCTTTTTTTTATAGTAGAAATAGAAATGATTGTCTTTTCTCACATTTTCTGATGATCCTTGAATGCTGACTGTATTCCTTTGTTTATTTCATGAAAAGTTCAGCGACGTAAAGTAGTTTTGTTTTGAGGAAGAATGATCTCCGCGAAGCCTGGGATGATTATTCACTTACAGTCGATTTATTATTCATTATTCATTCTCTAAGGTCTAATTTTGGTATCCTTCAAGAGTGTACATTTTGTGCTAATAACTTTTTCTTGGATTTTAATTTTTCGTTTCTTATACAATTAATCTTTTGCTTTTATCTCTTTTTCTTATCGATGCTGAAATTTTAATCAACTGACATTTTTGTTGACCATTTTATCTTGTGATTATCTTCTTATTATGAACGCGCATTAAAATGATTGTAATATTTTCTAACCAAAAAAAATATTGCAGTATATTCATGGATTAGCTGCTCGTGGAGTTCATTATCTACACCGCCCTGGCCCCCTACTCCAAGACATCGGTTTTAAAATTTTACCGGTCCAGCAGAATTTCCATCTGTCTTCATTTAAAACTTAATCATTTTCTTGCTTAATTAGATCCTTAATTGTTCTTATGGATGTTTCAGGAACTCGGAAAAGAGAGAGGTTACATTAGTGAAAGCCTTTTCAGCTTCATTTTTTTTTCATTCTTTCTGGTAACAATCACACTTCGTTTTTTTAATTGTTGTTTCTTGATTGCCAATTTTCAATTGTGTCATCATTTCAAACTAGTTTGTTTGAAAAAACATCGAATTTTCAATTATCCATATTCTTGTTTGTATTAGGTTCTGGATTACATACCCTTATGATTCTATTTTCCACTGCAAAAATTTTATTTCCTCGTATTTTGACGAAAGCTTTATTGATTATTAATTTTGTTCTGACTCATCATTCGAAACCAAACTATTTTACAGGAAATCGATTTTTTTATACTCGTTAAATAATTTCTATTCAGCAGTGGATGAAGTGCCATGATTATTCTGTTTTTCCATTTATTTTCCGCAGCTATTGCTTTACAATGGCTTTATTGATTATGGATTTGCAAGTGACCCATCATTTGAAAGTAAATTACTTGAATGTTCTTAATTTTTCGATTATCTGTTGTTCGATATGAGTGAAGCTGTAGATTAATATCCCGATTCTCTTCTTTTCATCGCAGTGGACATTCCATCCATTTATTTTCCACAGCAAACGCTTCTATACGGTCCTCATCTGGTGCCGTGTCTTAGCGTTCCTCGTTGTAAGTCTCCCCGAAACAAATGCATTGGCTGTATTGACTCTTCTTCCAATAGCCCTGACATGTTGACACGTGTCACAGGTCTCACAGGTTCTTCGGATCTTCACCTTCTACTCCACCCAGCTTCCGGGCCCCAATTACCATTGTCGAGAGGTAAGTAATAAATTTGTTAGGTTGGCACCATTTAACGGTGGTCTTCCTTGTTTTCTTAAAAAAAAAGTAATAAATTTGTTAATATTTGTATTATCGAAATGGGCGTTGACCAATTTCTCATCGGGTCAACTTTTAGGGCTCCAAGCTTGCGGTTCTACCCCGCCCGGAGAATGTTATGGAAGTTCTCCTCATCAATTGTCAGTATCTCCCCCTCAATATTATGCATCGTAAATTTTATTATATCTGTAAATGGAGATTTATCTTCTCTTAGAGTTTTTTTAGATAATGATTTTCTTCTCATCAATTGTCAATATCTTTTCTTCAGAAATTAAATTAATTTTCTGCCATATTTTTTAAAATTTATGGAAATTTTTCTCATCAGTTGTCGGAATACTCCCCTCAAAAAGTGTATTAATAATTTTACTATCACTTTTAAAACGAGATTCATAGTCCGTTTTGGTATTCATAGTCCGTTTTAATTTTAATGGAGGTTATCCTCATCAATTTTCAGCATCTCTTCATAAAAAAAGTAATGGGACTCTTTTATCTTTGTGAAATTGAAAATTATCTATTGTTTGTGAATGTTTTAAAAATATGGTATATCTTTAATTTAAGAAGGCACTTTTTTTTCGATTATTAGTATCTCTCTTAACAAAATACAGTTAAGACAAGATAAATAATTTTAAAATTTAATTATATATTTTTGTGGTACAGTTCCTCGCGGAGTAATTTATGGGTGCGGTGACCTGATATTCTCGTCTCACATGATATTCACGTTGGTTTTCGTCCTCACCTATCAGAAATACGGTTCTAAAAGGTGAGAATAAAATCTGGGGAGACTTTGACCATCCTACGTGGCACCTTCTTAGCCGTTCGATTCGTCTATCACAGGATCATCAAACACATGGCCTGGCTGGTGGCCATCCTCCAGAGCCTCCTCATTGTCGCCTCCCGCAAGCACTACACCGTTGACGTCGTCGTTGCGTGGTACATCGACCCTCCTTGACTTTCACATCATTTTAACCGTGACGTTGACTTTGACATCGCCTAGTATGTTGACCCTCGTTGACTTTCATGTCATTATTAATGTTGACCTCGACGTTGACTTTGACGCCATTTGCCAGGTACACGGTAAATTTGGTAGTGTTCTTCGTCGATAGGAAGCTCCAAGGCGAGTTTTCTCTCTCCCAGCCTGCAGATTTTTCACTTGTAACCAAAATTGAAGATTGTTTTTGGAATTAATGGCGTGCTTGTCTTTTTCTGATTCAGAAATGCCGGACCGGAGCGTCAGTTCGCCGGGGGTGTTACTACCGGTGAGTTTGAGGGATAAGGACGAAAATCATCGAATGCTGAATGGTACATCCTTGGAGACAAACGATAGGGTACTCATTTTACTTTTGACTTTGGTCAACGATAAAAACCTTGGTAGACTCTTGAAATCTGATGCTTTTTGCGTTGACTTTGGTTGACCCAGAGGGGGAGGAGTCAGGTCAACGGGAAGACTCTGGATGATGGGGCCCACTTGGGTTCAGAACCCACTATGAATGGCAAGTAAGCTTATCATGGGGCTTGCTTATGTTGTCTTCCTGTTGCAAAATTTTTAATCTGAATTCAAATATTTTTAAATGAGTTTTTGGCTTCCCAGCTCCAAGGTTTGATCCTATATCCATCTTCCAATACATAAATAAATCAGGAAATGTGTTTGTCGCTCCCTGAAGCAATCTGCCATTCAATATTTCAATGAATCAATCAACATCTCATCTTTCCCATTTATTATTCAACAAATTGATTAATCTATACATCTACGTATACATCTAGCTGTCAATAAATGTATCTATCTAATTGGCTTCATAGTTGACTTTCTCTCGATTTCTGCATGATTATTCATTTAACCATCTTCCTAATAAATATATCAATAAATCATATTTTGCAGGCTTACATTCTGTTGTCGATGGTTATCTTTATTTTTATTCTAAACATTTTAAATGATTTTGGCTCTCGGACCCAAATTAGGATTACGTATTCATCTATTAGGGAATCAATAAATCAATCTAAAATGAAAAAAATAAGTCACGAAGTATATCTATCAAACTATCAACAACCCACTTTCTTTGTTAACCTGTCTGTCTTTGTCTGTCGCCTTTATCTTTGTTCTTTTTTTACTTTATCTTTATGCCACCTGTGTTTGGATAAGCACGAAGATAAATGTTTATCATCAATTATATTTTATTTTCCATTTATTGATAATTATAGGTATAAATAAAGAGTATCTTCATTTATCTATACACTGAGATATACTTGTCTCGTCAAACACCCAATTTTACTTGAAATTGCGCAAAAAAAAAGAAAGATTAGTTTGTTCAATATACTAAAAAAATACTTGTCCATTTTTATATTTATATGTACCAAGACTTATGTTCGTCCAGTTTCGCAATTTAGAAAGTTTCAGGGCAGTTTATAATTTTTAAGAGCCGGCAGCTAGTATCTATAGGCCCACACAAATTGTTAGCATAATCCCAGTTTGAGAAGTAGTTTGCTACAATTTGGGAGATTAAAGGGTCAAAAAGGGAAATAAACTAAAAAAATTATTAAAAGGAAAATTCGGCAACTAGTAATATAGATTTATATTTGAGACTCACTAAAACTCTGGCATAATTGCAATTTGTGAGGTAAGATTGCCACAATTTGAGGCAAGTTTCAAATAAAAAGTCAGTGGTATACACAAGTATAGTGCAGGGACGGGGACGGGACGGTTTTTTTGTCCCAGGATGAAAAAGCCGTCCCGTCCATGAGATTGGACAAAAATGGGGCGGAAATTCGTCCCAACACCTTCGAACGGGATGGTTTTCGTCCACTCGGACGAAAAGAACATCACGTCCGGAGGTTTCGGATGAAAATACCGTAATGTCTGCGTCCCTGCACTGATTCCGGACGTCGGCCTCGTAATCTTTGTCCCGTCCCGTCCATCCTCCACGTTCTGGACGATCCTGAACTATACACACAAGGCGTGAGAGGGTAGATACAAAATTTTATGTGTTACAGCCCCCACAGTGTATGTTGGGAACTATTCTAAATTAGCTGACTGTCAACTCAAAACTTCCAAATTTGTCCATAATCACAATTTATGAGAATTCAGGACAATTACAATTTATTTAGTAAATTGAATATCGGCAGCTACTATTCTACATTATATCTATCCAGACACTGAACTGAGACCAAAATTGCAATATGAGAGGTTGCATTACCACAATTTGAGAGATTTCAGGGGCTAAAAAAGAAACAAACTTCAAATAAAAACTCATTTATAATTTGAGGGAAATTTCGAATTTCCATGAGTAAATGGAATATTCGTCAGCTACTAATATACATTTATATCTAAATACAATAAACTGAGGGGTAGAATCACAATTTGAGAGATGTCAGGTGCTAAAAAGGAAAACAAGCTTCAAATAAAAACTCATTATATTACTCTGCTAATTTATACTGTTAACTATACTGCTAATTTAAACTCACTATACTGCTACTTAAATAAAAAAAGCGGCCCTCAGAGAGTAGATAAACAATTTAAGGAGTTTCAGGTGCTAGAAGTGTAGTTCGTGAACAGCATAAATAGGCAGACTGCTCATTCAAATCTTGCGAATTCCTCAATAAACACAATTTAGAAGAATTCAGGGCAATTTCGAATTTTGATGAATAACCAGCTAATTTTATACATTTAGGGCATAATCCCAATTTGAGAGGTAAGATAACCATAATTCAAATAAAAACTCATTTATATACTAGAATAATGAATTTTTATTTGGAAGGCCTGAGAGAGTATATAAACAATTTAAGGAGTTTCAGGTGCTAGAAGTGTAGTACGTTAACAGTATAACTTAGCAGACTGCTCATTCAAATCTTGCGAATTCCCCAATAAACACAATTTGGAAGAATTCAGGGCGATTTCGAATTTCGATGAATACTTTTTTATAAGGAATATCCGGCAGCTACTATTACACATTTAGGGCATATAGCCCAATTTGACAGATATCAGGGGCTAAAAAAGAAAACAAGCTTCAAATAAAAACTCATTTCTATACTAGAATAATGAGTTTTTATTTGGAAGGCCTGACAGAGTATATAACCAATTTAAGGAGTTTCAGGTGCTAGAAGTGTAGTTTAAGAACAGTATAAATACGGATCCGTAGTTAATTCAAAATCTTGGGAAGTCGGCGATGGGGGGAGGAGCGGCGGCGAAGGCGGCGGCCGGCGCCGGTCGGGCGGCGTGGTTCGATCGCGCGGCGGCGATGGTGGCGGGGAGCAGATTTCCAAGGCCGACGGCTGCTGCGATCTCTGCGGGAGGACAGATCGGGGAGGGATCGGTTACGTCTTCTGCGGTGGCCGATCATGCCCCTGCGACGGAGAAGAAGGGGAAGGTTGAGCTCGGGGAGTGGGAATTGGCTGGCATCGCCGATGATCGAGTAATTTTCGGGCCGGTGCCGACTTTGGATGAGGCCAGAGAGGCGACCGCGGATTTGAAGAACGCTTTTGAAATGTTTGTGCCTTTTTTTTATTTAATTTGCGGCGTTTTGTTTTTTTATTTGTGTTTTTCTCTTTAATCGTGGATTAGGTACGGATTTTTCCTATTTTTCTATGAAATTTCTATCGATTTCTGCTTAATTTTCGTTCTTGAGCTTCGAGTTTATCCGCTGTATGAAGCGGTGATGCACGGAACACACCTGCAAGAGTGTTTTGTTCTCCGATTTGAAACCGCTTCTACGTACGCTTGTTTTTCGTCTTTTTATGCTCATTCCATCCTTGTTATGGTGGCGAGCAGTCAACACGTGGCTTTGGGAGTGGAAATTGGCTAGCGTCGCCGATGATCGAGTGGTTTTCGAGCCGGTGCCGACTTTGATGAGGCCAGAGAGGCGACCGCGGATTTGAAGAACGCTTTTGAAACGTTTGTGCGTTTTTTTTCATTTGCGACGTGTTATTTTTTTTATTTTCTTGTGTTTTTCTCCCTATTTTATGGATCTGGTACGGTTTTTTTGTATTTTTTATTATTTTTTCTATCGGTTTCTGTTTAATTTTCGTTATTGAGCTTTGAGATTATCCGCTGTATGTTGCGGTGAAACAAAGAACATATCTCCAAGAGTGTTTTTTATTCTGATTTCAAGCCGCTTCTTTATATAGGCCTGTATTTTCTGTTTTTACGCCATTTTTGTACTTGATATAGTGGCGAGAAATCAACACGTGGGTTTGGGCTTAAATCAGGGGAAACTTGAATCTCTTTGGGATTTTTTCTTCCAGAAACTTTTTCACAAAGATTTTTTTTTTTTTCAAATATGCTTCGTGATCCTCGATTTGAAGTTTGCTCTGTTAGAAAGTTGGCTAAATTTTCTGAATATGCTTTGTGAGCATAATTCACAGATATTAATTTATTCTGGTCCTTAACAATTGTGATCCTTGATCATCTTTCAACAAAAAATGATTGTGGTCCTTGATTCAAACTTTAATCTAGGAAAAAGTTGAATACATTCTTGAATATTCTATGACTATGCTTTTTGATCCTTGATTTGAACTTAAATCAGTGGAAAAGTTCAATAAATTGTGATTATGTTTCGTGAACAATCTTCCCAAAAACATTATTTTTTTCTCATTTTTTCTGGCAAAGTATGCTACATGATCCTTGATTTGTACTTAAATCAAAGGAAAACTTGAATAAATGTCTGAATATGCATTGAGAACAGTTTCCCCAAATTTATTTATTTTCTTTCTTCTGGACAAATATGTTTAGTGATCCTCGATTTTGGTTCTCTCAGAGCGTACCTCACTCCGGCTGCCGGTTATAATGGCTCAGCAGATTGTACTGTGGTTTCTTCCGTGGATACCGGCTGCTTGGAGAATTCAAATTCTGGAAAGGAATTAATTGGGATCTTGCCTTCCTACCCTAAGCACGTCTTTCAGGCATTTTCAATGCTCCAGGAAAACCCTAAAGCTCAGGTTAAAGACTGACCTATGCAAACCATGAATAAATTTGAGGTTTTTTAACGTAATTATATTTCTGGAAAATTCTCGGTCTAATTCTCTTACAGGATTTCCCGTGTCATGGGCATTTTTATTCCTGTATTTTCAGATTTCGGTTAAATAAGATTATTTTTCGAAGAAAATGTTCCTATTTTTGGAAAATAATGGGCGTGATCGAGTTTGAATAAAACAAGAGAAATCCGTACTTTTTCTAAATCAATTTATAGTTTTTGCTTTTTTCTTTCCTCCACAAAAATCAAAATCTGTTGATTTGGGCGGATCTGGGGTAACTAGTGTTCACCAACAATGAATGGTTCATCATTTTACAAGGAACAATGACGAGAACAAGTCATCGCTGTCATCATCTGAAATAGTAAAAATAGAAAAAGTGATAAGAATATTTACGAGTTATCATCGTCCTCTCGTCCTTGTCCCCGTGATGGAGAACCCTTATTACTAACCATGAATAATTTTTTAGATTTAACCTGGTGGTTTTACCAGGTAATTCTTGGTCCGCATTACAATGTTGCATTTTGCTTGAATTCCAGATAATTCTTGGCACTGTGCTCTTATGCATTCTCATTTTGAGAACTCAAAAAGTTTTGATTTAATCTTTATGGTTTTCTTTTTCTCGTCATAAATTCAATGCATAAAAGTATCGAGATCGTATCAGCTCGCCAGGCCAACAGTTTTTCCCCAGTGAAAAAAAAACTTTTCACCGACTTCTATCGATATGTTTTTGACATATTTTCTCTTTTTTCCTTTTTTTTTCATTTTTATCATTTCTTTCCCTTATTTCTTCTTTTATCACTTTCTTTCTCTCCGTGTTTTTTTCTTAGAACTTTAAGTTTCTTTATGGTATAGTCGTTCGTTGATTTTCGTGTTCATATCTAATTTATTTTGTTGTTTTCCTGTCATTTTTTTTTCTTTTTATTGTTTTTACATGGTCATTGACAGTCAGTGTCCGATGCAGGAAGTTGTTGCCTCTCTCGCTTGTGATAAGAACGTCTGGGATGCTGTGATGAAAAATGAGATGGTTGTAGAATTCTACAAGACCCACCGCATTGGTGAGCAGCTTCGTCTTTTCTGTTATCTCTCTTACATCTCTCACTCTCTCTCTCTCGTCCTCGTCTCTCTTTTCTGCCTCTCTCCTCTTTTCGACTCTTACCCTTCTCCTTCTCTCTCTTCTTCTTCAGTCTCTCTTTTCTGTCTCTCTCCTCTTTTTTACTCTTACCCTTTTCCCTCTCTCTCTTCTTCCTGCCTCACTCGCCACTCTCCACTATGTCTCTATTTCTCTCTCTTCTTGACACTCTCTATCATCTCCCTCCCCCACCATTCCTCTCTCTTTGGACTGCTCACTTGTTCCCTGTCTTCTGCCTCAAATCCTATTCCTCTCTCTATCTTCTTTTCCTTTTTCTATCCATTTATTCCGTTCTCTCTCCTCTCTCTGACCCTATATCTTTCTCGCTCTTCTCGTGTCTAGAACACTATTCCTCTCTCTCCCTCCTCACTCTATACTCTCGTGCCATTGCCCTCTCTCTCTCTTCTCAAACCCACTGCACTCTTCTCAATTTCTCTTTCTATCTCCTCATCTGTATACATCTCTCCTTTTCTCCTATATCCTCATACATCTCAACCAATTCTTCCCCCCCCCCTCTCTCTCTCTGTGCTCGCGCTATGCGCACTCTTCTTGATTTCTCTTTCTATCTCATCATTTGTATACATCTCTCTTTATTTCAAAAAAAATCTGTATACATCTCTCCTTTTTTTTATATTCTCATAACTCTTAGCCTACTCTTCAATCTCTCTCTCATCTATCATAAATCTGACATTAAGCCCCATTGTTTCACAGAGGCTTCTCCAGAAGAACCCGAAACCCCGAAAACAGGTACGCACTCGAAAAGAATCAACAATCTGATTTTAAGTATCACTCACCTGATCTCTAATCTTTTTCTCTCTCCTGCAGAGACCACTCTCAACACCCCAGAACCCACAATTAAAACTCAAAACCCCGAAGAAAATAACCTAAATGAGGAAAAAATACAAAACCCGGGGGACGCCCGTGCCCCCGGGTTGATGGGTTTCGTAGAGTTCATTAGGGTTAAGTTTGAGGAGATGGCTGATAAGCTATCTGGGTTTGTGAAGGATATCATGGGTGGGTCCCACCCTAACAGCCCAGCTGTTAGTTCCCTCAGTGGTAGTGCTGCTGCTGCTGAGTTCTCTCTGGGGGCTTCCTTCATTGCTCTGGCCATTGCCACCATATTAACCATCCTCTTCAAGAGGGGTTAATGAGGGGGATTATGCTTGTTTATAGCTTAATGTTGTAATATATTCTAAGGCAGATGATGGACAGCTTGTCTCAGCCAATGTTTAGAAGAACGTATTGTTTTTAGTATAGTAGCCTTGAGAAAAACTAGATCTGAGAAATGGAGATTCATTGAGATGTAATCTGATTTCTTGGGTATTGAACAAGGATAATGTATTATATGTGTTGGAGGATTTTTAAAAGTGTTTGTGTTGGTATTGTTTCTTTGATTTAGGGTGATATTGTAAACTAATGCTGTAATATATTCAAAGGCAGATGATGGACAGCTTGTCTCAGACTGTATTTAGAAGAACATATTGTTTTTAGTATAGTAGCCTTGAGAAAAACTAGCTCTGAGAAATGGAGATTCATTGAGATGTAATCTGATTTCTAGGGTATTACATGTGGGAGGATTTTTAAAAGTATTTGTGTTGGTATAGTTTCTTTGATTTAGTGGTGATATTAAAGTATGACTTTAGAAGAACATGCTACTTATAGTATAGTAGCTCCTCAGCCTAGAGAAAAACTAGATATGAGCTGTGTCGAAATCATTCACAAATAATGTGGCATTTCATCCTAAAAGAAGCTCAGTAATGGAGGATTTTTAAAAGTATTCGTGTTCCAGTTTATCATTCCCATGGTTTGCACCAGGATATTTCATACATATTGGAGGATTTTTTAAGGTATGCTTTGGTATATTTTCTATGAATTTTTGGTGACATTAAAGGATGAATTTAGAAAAATATTAAGGTATTTATGGTTGTGCTTGATATGAAAGTATTTATGTTTGTCTGCTTTATTTGAATATGTGATGATATTAAGGGATGAATTTGTTTTCATTTAATACTGAAGTTGAGGATAAAGTATGGTTGATGAATTGTTGGGCTGATTCACCTTTTGAACTATTGATGGCATGGATAAAATTATCACAATTAACATGAGCAAACTGATTAATAATTTTGAAATAAATTTATCACTGTTGGTGCAGCATGAGTTGTAAAGTAAATGTTTAAAACTTAGGGAGATTGGAGATGTACCCATTATATTGTTGAAATTTTGTCCTGTGTCAAAAAAAGCAATTATTCTCCAACTTAAAAATCGAAAATTCTTTTGCCAAATCAGGTTGGGATCCACAAGAAAGTGGGGTTAACTTTCATATCTCACTTAGAAAAAATGTGATGGAATTCAGTGAATCTTGTATGATAAAATGAAGAGAAATAGAGGAAAAGAGACAGATATGAAGGTTAATCAAACCATATACAGTGATTAATTGGAAGATAAACAATTGATTAAAATGAAATTTAAGAATTTGAGGGGAGTTGCATCAACATTTAAAATTAACCTAATAGTTTCATAGCATAACCTAAGTTTATATCAGAAATGAGCATAGGTACTAGCAGATGATTATCAGTGGAAGGATCTTATGTGGCATATTATTAAGGCTTGTGTCAATTATTCTGGCTAGTACTGTCCTTTGTATTCAAGCTGCTATCCTTGTGAATGATAAATTCAGAAGGCTGAGTTTATCAAGGTATATTTGAAATTGTCTCTGAAGGAGAGGAAGGGTGTGAAAATAGAGGAAAAATGAAATAAAGGAAGATTTTTTCCCAGGTGTTGAATATGGCCTAACTGATGATCAATCTTCCAATAGGGGACAAAAACATCTTCTACATATGTGATGCATTTGGGCTCATGCATGGCATCAACATCAAGTAGCACATGTTATTTTTCTGTTCTGACAAAGGTATAGCATGGCTAATGCATTAGAGTAAGCAAAGTTGGATTTTTCCTTTTTATGCTAGGAAAAAGGGAATGAGAGTCTACGGAGAAATACATGATTTTGATTTTTGGTATTTCATTTTTATATGTATATTTTGCCTTGATGCGTCTATCCATGATTTGTTTTATTATTAAGTTTCTGCCTTTCTCTCCAATTATTTCTACTATTATTTGTACTATTTTTCTGTGATATACAAGAGACTTGATGTTTCATTGGTGCTTTTATCAATAAGGGGTTTTCATATTTAAGCTACCATGGGATTGTTTGATAAATACCATGGATTTATATTAATTATGACAATGTTATTGATTTCACGAAATTGTCACAACGTGAATCAGCCCAACATCAAAACTTTCGCATCAAGTCATCAAAGAAATTATAGCAACAAGTACATACCTTAAAATATTTTGCATTATGTTTATGATGTTATTCTGCATTTTATGGCTTTTCCTGTGACACCATAATAGTCTTCATTGTCTGTGTTGTTATAATTATCTTTTTTATCTAACCCACTGATATTGTTGTAACATTTTTTTTTCCATAAGCCTAGATTTTTCTAGGGAATGGTAAGGTGACTTCATATTCTCACTTACCCAGTAATTATCAAGTACAACCTCTTAAGTAAGTCTTTAAAATTTGAAACCCCTATCTTTTAGAGATTCACTAAGTCATCAAAACCTATAAATAAATTTTCTTCATTGTGAAACGTTTGGAAACTGTGCACAGCTTTTTATTAGAGAGAAAGCTGAGCAGTATGGAAATCATCCACTAGTAGACCCATTGCATTATTAATATATCCCAATTTACCCTGAAAGAAGCTTGGTAATAAAGAAGCAGGGATATGGAATCCAATTGTGATCCCACTACACCTGAATAATATTGCAAACATATTAGAGAAAAATTTAAAGAATGTATTTTGGTAATTTATTTTATTTGTGGGTGATTTTAAGAGATGAAATCATTTTCATTTAATTCTGGAGTTAAAACTAATGTCTGGTTGATGAACTGGTGTGAAAGTTTTAATGGTTTGGGATGATTCACCTTTTTGAACTCTTGATTAAATGGATAATATTAACACAATTACATGTTGGATTCTAGGACTATAGTTTTAATGTATGAAAACTGAGTTTCACTAGCAGGAGTAAAAACATTTCGTAAATGATCTATTAAAACATGTAATAGAATGATTACCTTGTTTCCACCCTTGAGTTGCTCCTAGGGAGATTTTCTACAAGGCGATCAGTTGCTGAACCTCCAATAGTATCCATGAGTCTAGAAGGTTTCTGGATCTCCTCTACTTTTTTGCCACTCCATGAAGATCTTGCGATTCTTCTCACCATCAAAGAGACTTGAGGAATTGATAACCCAGAAAAGAGTACAAGTCATCATTAATTCTTGGATTAAAAAACAAATATATAATGCTTCCTTACTAAGTATAGATTTGAGTAAGGGTCAAACCACAGAGAACCAGAAATTAATGAGAATATTTTTCATGTGATTATATTATAGTTTTTTAGATAAAAACAAAAACTGACTCTAAGAGAAGCAATAGTTTTCTTTTTTTTAAAGAAAATGCAATGAAGGAAAACCTAAATAATGTTGAGAATAATGTCAAAGATAAACTTTATTTGAATCTTATAATATTAATAAATCAAAGAATAAAGTATTTTTTCGCAGAGGGCACCAGGGTTTCTCACAAGAGCACATTGGACTTGGTGTGATGGCGTCGAAAAATGTGTGGCGGATCTCCAGTTTTTAAATTCATTAAAAATACAATAACTTGAGCTGTAGGACATTTTTTAGCACCTTTTGCAGCATTGGAAAGCCTTGGGTATTGGCTATCGTGTCATAACCAACCAGAAAAAATTGAGTGTGGGAGGAAGGAACCTCCAAGAATGCACGAACCTCTGGTGTCACTCCCATTCAGGCCAAGGATGCATTCTTCTTCATTTTCTTCCAAAATTGACATGTGATTCCTTTATTCGCTCAACCTGACACTCAAAAAGAGTGGATCAAAGAAACACTACTATTCTAATCTGTCATAATAGATTTTGGGACAAAAATTCAAGAATAGTTACAATGTGGAAGAAAAGGGGTATACATAAGGATCCTATATTCTCAATGTGAGAAACCTTGAATGTGTGGTGAAAATTTGACAATTTGGACAGTCAATTACGTGCCGCCCTTTATATAAAAGAAACAACAACCACCCACTTAAATTTCTCCTTAAAAATAGGCCTCTCTTTTGATTGAGCTTAAGCTCCTTTTGGGATACGGATTGGGCCTGCTCCATAGCGGGCTTCATTGTGCTTTAGGCCCCTCTCTTCTCCACCATTAATATTCCAATTAACTAAGTCATGTTATAAATGAAGCTCCGAGGAAATCATGAGAAAAATATACCACTTGATTCAAGGTAATCAAGTGGGGTTAGTTCATGATTCGCTGAACCATATTAGTTAGAACAAATTACAAAACTGAATATTAATTTCATTTTTGACATCAAATGAGTGATAGTTTTTGTGCATATTATTGGTATAAGTAGTAATACAAATCATGAAAACACATATCACTACATATTTGATGTCATGAAATGCCCCCCAACTTAAATAATTGCTAGTCCCTTATCAATGTGCCTTAATTATACTTGAGAATCCAAACTATTCTTGTACGCAAGAAAGGTATGAGTGAAGTAGTGTAAATATCATCACCATCTTAATGTGTGGTACCTTTGAGTACTTAACTCATTCAAGGCATGTAAGTCAACTCCTCTAACTTTGGGGAGCGCTCAAGGTGTTGATATGGGGAAATCTACTTGTATTTGTGGGGTATGATAGTATGGGCAGATGTTATCTCACAAAACTCATTCAAATATGGGCCTCACTGCTTAGTAGAATCTTGCTCTCAAGGCACGATACTTAGCACTAGACATCTCCACTATCTGTCATCCTAGGTGAATGTAGGGTCATACAATTTTCCTTTCCTGTATTAGTACAAAATACCAAATTGCTTATCAAACAAATAGAAGTGTTCCCCACCTACCTAATCTAAGGGTAAAGATAGAAGAGAATGGAAGGACGACCTAACGGAATGTGTGATGGTAGATATATGATAAATTTTTGGAAATAAATTTCTACTACTAATAGACTACACAAATATTTTTGAACGAAGTCGAGGATGGTAGAAGTAGAGACAAAAGAAAGATGCGCTCAACATAATTTTCAAGAAAGAACGAATAAAATGATAATAGAAAAAAAGCAAAGCAGTCTCATCATTTTATTTTTATTACTTTTATTTTTTACTTTTCTCTTATTTTCTTGTTTTTTGCTCCTCGGATTTTTTTCCTTGATGTTGAGGACAACCATATTTTTATGGGGTAGAATTATTGTACATCGAGACTAAATTGAAGAAAAAGATGTGAAACATGATAAGGTGAGAATATGATAAGATGTTGAGAAAATAAAGTGTAGTAGATAGAAGAATAAGATTAGGAGATGAAGAGTGAAAACTTAATTGATCAAAGAAAAGAGGATTGACATCATAAGAGAGTCACAAATAGGGAGATATATGGAGTTGGGATGTAGGCATACTAGTAGTTATAAGGGCAGGTATAGAAGTTTCCTCTCGTGCATACACAGAAATAGGATAAAGGGTGAAGGGAAGGTGTTAGATAGTTGAGTGTAGAGGATACATAAACAAAAGTGCTCAACAATATATATTTATGTCGCCAAAGAGAATAAGAATTTTGAACTTTTTCATGCCCCTACCCCACTTTGGATTCCATTCAATTAAAGAGCTAAATACATAAGCAGGATCGGATATCCACCATTTGACTGTAAAATGGTTCTTATCTAATTCACTCACAATCGTCACTTTCCACCCATACCACCCTATCCTTCAAAAAATTTTCAGCCCCCAAATCGAACCATTAGATATCCTGGTTATGTGGAGAATCCTACTCAAGGAGTACTATGCAACAATAAGATGTGAGAGGCTGCACTCTAAATATCCTAGTTTTGGTGTTTATCTTTGGAATGTTCATCATTAATTAATTTTATTGATCTTGATTTTATTTAATTCTCTCAGCAAAGTTGTACATTTTTCAACTTTGGCATGTCCTTGACAAATTTTTTTTTTCATATTTAATTGATATTGCTCTGGCCAGGGCGACCTCATATTTAAGCTACTAGGGTTGTGTTGATAGATTTCTCACATTTACTTGGTCAGAGAAGACTTGAATAGGCCTATTCATGCTCAATTTGAAGACTTGAATAAAATAGTATTTAATAAATAAGTAATGTGACTTAATTTATCCTTGTTGGGAATAAACCTCCAGAATATAATTTTTTTCTAAAGGCTTGAATATAAGGGTCCACTCGTAAACTCTCGCCTGTTGTTGGACCTTTCTTGCAGAATAGTGTTTGCTCCTTAAGTCGCTCCCATAAGAACCTTAACTTACTGCTTAAAGGTGGAATAGTTAATTGAGGCACCTACCAACTTTATTCACTATGTCAATAGAGGACCATAATAGGCCTATTCTTCCACCTCACTTATTAATATTTTAACTCTTCTATTTTCAATAAACTACGAGTTGAGTTCACTGGCACTCTGCACATTCATATAATAATGAGTCGTGTTTACTTTATCTCCCTTTATTTTTTGCTAATATGAGTATAAGAAAGCAAGAAGATTTGAAATTTGATATCTTCATTTGTTATTGGGTGGAATATTGGATACATGTTGAAGAAAAAAATAAGGTATTCAATAATATAGGTACAATAAATGTCAATAAAAAATGAGGTCCTAGGATACATTATTAAAAATTCAAGAAAAAGTTTTACGGGGAGGTGGTAATTTTATATTGGGGGATGTAGATAGCGCATGAGGTTTATCCCATCTAGATTTTAACTTCTCTCAAAGGAGTCTCAGGATTAAGTTATATATCATATTTGTATTCTCTTAAAATCATGAGAATCTCAAAACAAAGTGGAGAAAACCAATCCACTCTGAATCACCTTGAATGCAGTAATTTTAGAGTTGAAAAATACCAAAATAAGACGAATATTAATACTCTAGAATAATACTGTGTCTATATGTCTCTATCTTAATCTCTATTTGTGTCTCGCTTTCTATCTTAATCTCTTTCCTGTCTCTTTTTATTACCATATCTACTATGTTTCTTTTTCTCTCTCTATCTATACCTCTGTCTCTCTCCCTCTCTTGATCTCTATCTCTATCGATATCTCTATCTATCTGTATCACTATCTCTATCTCTACCTCTGTCTCTACCCCTTTCTCTATCTCTATCCTATCTCTATCTCTACCTCTACCTCTGTCTCTATCCCTCTCTCTGTCTTTATCTCTATCTCTATCTCTACTTCTGTCTCTATCCCTCTCTCTATCTCTATCTCTACCTCTGTCTCTATCCCTCTCTCTATCTCTATCTCTACTTCTGTCTCTATCCCTCTCTCTATCTCTATCTCTACCTCTCTCTCTATCCCTCTCTCTATCTATATCTCTATCCCTCTCTCTGTCTATATCTCTATACCTCTTTCTGTCTCTATCCCTCTCTATATCTCTATCTCTATTCTCTCTCTATCTCTACTTCTGTCTCTATCTATCTTTGTTTCTATTTCTATCTCTGTCTCTATCTCCATCTCCATCTCCATCGATATCTCTATCTCTGTTATTAAAGTTTAACCATAAGTGAGACTAATCATGCACCTAACAGCTCAACTTAACATAATTCAAACAAAACGCAAGTATACCGCATACGCCTACATGATATAGGAACCGGAATTCGCCATAAAAGCCAGCACAAACTCTACGAGAAAGCGAAAGTTCACGAAAGCTCGAACAGAGATATTTCATTTTATTTTTTTTTATTTCTATTTCATGAAGAACACGTAAAACAAGCTACTGCAATGGCAAAGCAGATGAAACTCCGATTAAGGCAATTCAGGCGGCGCTCTTGAGCTTCTTAGCTATGGTGGCAATGTACTTACCTTGGTGGAAGGCCTGGGCGAGTTCGAGCTCTGTAGGGGCCCTCGAGCCGTCCCCCGCGTAGGTTCCGGCTCCGTACGGGCTTCCGCCCTTCACCTGCTCCATCTCAAACATCCCCGCCCCGAAGGTGTATCCGATGGGGACGTAGATCATCCCATGATGTGCAAGTTGCGTGATTGCCGTCAACCTGCTCGTTCAATGGAGAGACGAAAAGTCAACGGTCTGGTGAAGTTTCATAATTAGAATAATTGAAAACTAATAAAAAATCAATTAATAAACAAGGACTGAGCAGAAAGACGAGACAACAAGTATTAGAATAGTTCGTAATTAAAAGTCGAGGCATCACGGGTGACGAGAATTCATTCGATGGAGAGACGAAAAGTCAATGGTCTGATCGAGTTTCATAATTAGAATAATTTAAAAATAATGAAAATCAATTAATAAAAAAGGAGTGAGCAGAAAGACGAGACAACAAGTATTAGAATAGTTCGAAATTAAAAGTCGAGGCATCACGGATGACGAGAAATCATTCGATGGAGAGACAAAAAGTCAACGGTCTGGTGAAGTTTCATAATTAGAATAATTGAAAACTAATAAAAAATCAATTAATAAACAAGGACTGAGCAGAAAGACGAGACAACAAGTATTAGAATAGTTCGTAATTAAAAGTCGAGGCATCACGGGTGACGAGAATTCATTCGATGGAGAGACGAAAAGTCATAGGTCTGATCGAGTTTCATAATTAGAATAATTTAAAAATAATGAAAATCAATTAATAAAAAAGGAGTGAGCAGAAAGACGAGACAACAAGTATTAGAATAGTTCGAAATTAAAAGTCGAGGCATCACGGACGACGGTAAATGGCGAAAGACGAAATCAAATAATGTCAGCTAACAGTCAATGTTATCATACAAAAACTGAGCAGTGGAAAAGTGTAAACTAATTATGAAAAGTCATTGCCTCTGAAGGAACGGTCAACGCCTCTGAGGGGAAAAGTCAACAGCCAAGACATACGATGAAGACGCATGAGAGGAAAAGTCAATGGAGAAAAGATGAAAATAAGTAAAAGTAAGTAATGAAAGAAGAACAGAAAAGAGATGTAAGAAGAAAAGTCAAGAGAAAGTCAAGAGAACAGATTACGAGCAATCGGATCAATGGAGACCAACTATAAGAGAACAAGTGGGCAAATGGGGTGATTCAGATAAGCTATAGAGAAGGAAAGCAAGATAGTATAAGACCGTAGCACGGAGAAAAAAGGCGTGGTCAACGAGGATAGAAAAGTCAACGGAGGGAGCCAACGAGGATTGAAAAGCAGAGTCAATGAAGAACGGTGAACGGTCAACGCCTCCGAGGGAAAAAGTCAACAGCCAAGAGGTACGAAGAACACGCAGGAGAAAGTAAATGAGAGGCCCAAGGCAAAGGCACGACGAACAAGGAAAAGTCAACAGAGTAAAGAGGAAAGCCAAGGGACAATAGGTAAAAGTCAGCAATGAAAGAAAAACAGAAAAGAGATAAAAGAGGAAAATCAAAAGAAATAAGAGATGGATTTAGAGCAATCAGATCAACGGAGACGGACTACAAGAGAACAAGCTAGAGAAGGAGAGCAAGATAGTATAAGACCGTAGCACGGAGAAAAAAGGTGCGGTCAACGAGGATAGAAAAGTCAACGGTGCTTACGCGGTGGTCTCCTGGCCGCCGCCCTGCGAGCCAGTGCAGTAGAAGATGCCGGCGGGCTTGCCGGCGAGCTCCTGGGTGCGCCAGAGGCCGCCAGTGCTGTCGAAAAATGCCTTAAACTGCGCCGCCATCATACCAAATCGTGTTGGGAACCCGAAAATGAGCCCGTCCGCTTCCGCCAGCTCAGCCGGACTGATCACCGGCACCTCGCTCTTCGGCGGCGCCCCCATCTTGCCCAGGATCTCCGCTGGCAACGTCTCAGGCACCTGCCCGTCTCCAATTTGAGAAAATTTTTTTTGAACTATTGTTTTTTTTTAACTTTTTGCTCAATTGGCTAACATTCACAAGCCCTGGGAGGCTATTTTAAGAGATCTCCGCTTCTGGCTAAAATCAATTTATGATAGGTGCAATCAAAGGAAAAAAATACTCATCAATTTCGGAAATTCAAACAAAAAATTGGCTAATTTCAACATTTATTATTATTTTTAAAACTTTTTGCCGTGTACTTTGATCAGTTGGCTAACATCCACAAGCCCTGGGAGACTATTTTAAGAGATCTCCGCTGGGTAAAATCAATTTATGATAGGTTCAATCAAAGGAAAAAATACTCTTCAATTTCGAAAATTCAAACAAAAAAAAACTAATTTCAACATGTATTATTTGTTTAGAACGAACAACAAATGTAGAATAACTCCTGCATCCTAGTTCATGATGCAACTTATATAGAATAAACATTACCGGTAAACAAAGAGTGATAAAGTTTTAAGGAATTGGACAATTTTTCAAAGTTCTATCAAAACTTTTCTAATTACTTTCTCGAGAGATTATTTAGAAAGGATTAGTTATACATTTAATTGGCTTGAAAATATCAGCGGTGGATAATGTATATAAATGAATCATAATTTAGAAATGGTTTCAACTAAGAGTTGGCTGACCTGCCACAGCTTGGCTTCCACCCCTTCAACAGAGGCTGCGCCCTTTTTGATCTCCTCGGCGAGCTTCTCTACGTGACCGTACGTAGAATAGTACCTGACAATAGGCAGCACAAGACCAACTTATTAATTAAAAAACTTCCCTGAGTTTTCAGTAAATGGCTAGATTTCTATGTCTACTACGAAATTAAAATATTTCAAGAGGGTGTTCTAAAGTTCTGATTGTGTTTTCTTATATTATAGGGCAAAAATCATTTACAAAATTGTATCTATCAAGCAAGATGACGGATGAATAAATCTATGGAGTTTCTGGTTATCCATGAATGGACTTGTATTTTTTCCAAGATAATACGCCAATCATATTTTTCTTGCACATATATGCTATGGCAGGACGCCATTTTGACTCTTGGATTAAATGACACCGAATTACCGTGTTCCCAAGGCCTCGTAATTTAGGAAGTTTATATACCCCGCATGGCTTTAAATAATCCATGAAGAAATGGCTCAATAAACATAAAAGTCAGAATGTAGACATTTCCTCAAAGATTAGGTACTTAATTCAAAAGTTTTCAGACTAAATCATTGACCCATATGTTCTCCTTCTTGAAGTTATTTCTAAATTTTCTAAAGTACACGAACGAGCTCAAAGACTCCTTTCCCAGAGAAATATCGTTTACATATTTTGATTTCTAATCAGTGCTGCGAACTAATAACTCAAAAAATGTCATTTTCATTAGAGAGTAAAAAATGCTCTGAAATTTGATCCGAAGTTGAACACCACTTTCCCCCACAAAAAAAGAGGAAAAACTTTACGCCGGGCTCAACATTTCATGTGAGAGGAATTTCAGGCCTTAAACGCTAGGAGCGTAATGTAATGTAATAATGCGAAAGATTTGATTCTTCAAGACCAACAATTACTGCGGCGAATTAACAATTCAGAAAATCAAAATTTCTATTCGAGAATAAAATAATACTCTGAAATTGATCCGAAAAGATCAATTTGAATTCCAAAAAACGAATCAGCACATAAAATGTCCCAAAATAGAGGAAAATCTTTACGCCGGGCTCAACCTTCAAGGTGAGACATATTTCAAGCCATAATCTCTACGAGCGTAATTTAATCCAATAATGCGCAAGAATCAGAACGGCGAACTCAATTCTTCAAGACGAAGAATTACTCCGCCGCAGTAACAACTCGAAAATAGAACTCTGAAGTTGATCCGAAAAGATCAATTTAAATTCCATGAGACGAATAAGCATATAAAATGTCCCAAAAAAGAGGAAAATCTTTACGCCGGGCTCAACTTGTAAGGTGAGACATATTTCAGATCATAATCACCAGCAACTAATGCAATGAAATCTAACGATGCGAAAGAATGACAACGGCAGGTGTGATTCCTCAAGCCAAGATCGCATTTCTATAGAAACAGCTTCGTAGATTACACGAAGAACAAACAAACAAACACATCGGCAAAGATCACATACACTATGTAAACCTTCGTCGCCATTGCAAGACGCGACAATCGAGATCTGCACAGGAAATGACGTTATCTTCTCGAACTGAATCCCCAAGAACTGAATACACGAAGTCTGAGTCTCCATTTCCCGTATTTATAGCCACTTACCACGTGAAATCGCGCTTCCACGTGGCCGTCTCCGAGCCGTCCGATCAGGATTTTCAAACTTTCCGCCCATCCGAGTTAAAGTCAACAGCGGGCCGTTTTAAACCGCTGACGTCATTAATGACGTGATATCCTTACGTGGACCAATGATAGAGCGAGGGGAGGACAGCTGTTTGGGTATGACGTAGAAAAGTCAACGGATTTGTTTTGGCGGTAGCTTAGACTCTCTCGTCAGCTTTGCGTGGCATAGACGTCAGCATTTTAAAATGGCCTACCGGTTCGGCCCAGTTTCAAATAATAGAGGGATCAGGCCCATTAAGATGGGTCCATCCAATCGACGGCTATATTTTCCTTCAGTATCTCGATCACTCAAATCGGACGGTGGAAAATTATTGCAGCCCATTAAGACGGTTCCATCCAATCGACGGCTATATTTTCCTTTATCGTCTTGATCATTGTAATCGGACGGTGGAACAATGAACTTCCCATCTCTAAGGGACGGTGGAAATCAGGGCAGTACACTGTCCTGGTCCCACCGGTATTAACATCACAAAAACCAAAAATAATGTAAGCATGATGTAATCTATGCATTGAATCACTAAGGAATCACACCATTGGGACCATCTACACATGTCAAAAATGTATTGACCTGGGAGTTCGAGGTAAGGAGAGCAATATACTTTGAGAGTGGGAGGGAATAATATTTATCATTTACGTCAAAGGACATATCAAATCAAATGATGGAATGGCAAAGATGACGAAATCGACATGGATGACGATGAGGATGAAGTGTCAGTGGCCATTATAGTTCCGGACGTGGACGATGGACGGAACGGGACAAAGATTGTCCCGTCTGACATCCGGATATTTCAACTTCGTCCAAACCGTCCCATCCAGGGATTCCTCCATTGAAGAAAAAAATCGCCCACGTCCCGACTTTGCCAGATTCGTCCCGTCCGGAGAAAAGCTGTCCTGTCCCATCCCTTGTCCTGGACGAAAAAAAATCACTTTTAAAAATTTTAATATACTTTTCCAAGTTTTTGGGAAATATGGAGGGAGAAAACAGAGGGACATGTGTAAAATTACTTTTGGGCGGCGTCAGTGTGCGCGCATGACAAAAAGCAGGGACTTTGATGCAAAATGTCGAGGAATTAATTAAGCGAAACCATGTGGCAAGATCTCAACCGTCAGTAGAGAATCCAACGGAGTTTCGTCCATCCCATACTGCCCGTCGTCTGAGACCTCCGGACGGGATGGTTCTTTCGTCCGACGATAGGAAAACCGTCCCGTCCGTTCGTCCCTGGACGAATTTCCGTCCCCGTTTTGTCCAATCTCGCAGATGGGATAACGGCCATTCAGTCTCATCCCGTCCGTGTCCCTGCACTAAAACGGCCATTCAGTCTCATCCCATTGTCCCATCGTCCCTCACCGTCATTCGTCATCCCTCCGCTATCCCTACCTACCACGCTGGCAGCTTGTACCGGATAATTGTATAAAATCACTTAAAAAGAATTTTAATTTCATAAACTACCTCTAGTCGGTCTAAATACCTAAATAATCCATCAGAAAGGGTTCATCTAATCGACGGCTATAAACGCTTCAATCGTCTCATTCCATGTAATCGTACGGTAGACACAATCTGTATCACATGACGTCAGCATCCAGCTGCATCGAGCCTTTAGATATGAACACGTGTCAAGTATTTTTATTTTGTCACCTATTCGTTCACAAAGCTAATTAATTTATAACTGAAGGGAAAATGTTAATTACCGTTGCCAGAACGCATCCCGAGGGCGACCTTTGTCCACGTCATCCTACCCGGTAACCTTACCGCGCTATTTATACCGACCATATGAATACAGGGATATTTCCGGTGTTTCCTCTTCGTCCTTTCTCAGGCGACTGAAGTCTGAGGGAAGAACTAGAGAGAGAAATAGGGAAGAACTAGAGAGAGAAATAGCGAAGACGTAGAGAGAGAAAGGGGAAGAACTAGAGAGAGAAAGGGGGGGAGATGGAGTACCCAGACGATTTCCGGTGCCCGATCTCGCTGGAAGTGATGGCAGATCCTGTAATCCTCTCTTCGGGGCACACGTTCGATCGAGCTTCGATTCAGCAATGGCTGGATTCCGGAAATCGGACGTGCCCCGTAACGAAGATCGTTCTTCCCGAGAAGCCCTCGCTCATCCCCAATCACGCCCTCCGCAGCCTGATTGATCGAGTTCGAGGCACTTATACTTCGAATCGATCGAAAACCGCGGCGGAATCGCTCGATTTGGTCGCCGGATTGACCTATCCGGCCGATCCTCGGCGTTTGGATCGAATTCGAGCTCTTACAGCGTCGGATCCGAACTTTCGCCGCCAGATTTTGGATTCCGGCAAGGCGGCGACGGTGGTGCTCCGCCACGCTGCCTCCGCTGAGTCGTGGCAGCTCCAGGAGACGGCGCTTCGCGTCGTGCTCGATCTGACCTTGCACGGCGACGACGCCAAGGTCGGCCTCGTCGCCGATGGCGCGACAGAAGCGCTCGTCGCGGCTCTTCGCGGCGGTTCCTCAAACTGCCAGGTACGTATATAATTCATACGATTATTCATGGCGATGTATGAATCACAAGTTCATATAATCTCCCAAATTCATATAATTGTCCTCTCATATGTCTCTAGTATCTTGATTCAATTCTAGTTTGCGAGGACTAGTTGCAGAAATTATCCATCTTTTTGAGACTTTACGGGGTGATATATGGATGTTGAATTCATATAATTTCCCATCTCTGGGGTGATTATTGTCGTTTCATCTGATTTAATTCTGCTTTGTTAGGATTAGGTGATGCTATTCATCCAACTTTATGTGATTACCCGTATTGAATATAGAAATTATGCAAGGTGATGGATGGATTGATGGGAAATTCTTTCGATTCCCAATCTCTGGAGTGGTTCTTTTCCTTTCATGTGTCATTACTGTCATGATTTAATTCTACTTTGTAAGGATTAGGCGCCGAGTTTTATCCAATTATGATAATTTAATAGAGACATTATGCAAGTTGGTGGACTGATGGCAAATTCATATAATTCCCAATCTTTGAGGTTATTATTGTCGTTTTATATGTCACTACTATCGTGATTAATTCTACTTTGTTAGGATTAGGTGCATATATTCATCCGACTTTATGTGGTTACCTGTATTTAATAGAGAAATTATACAAGGTGATATATGGATGGCAAGTTCATATAATTCCCAATCTGGGGTTATTTTTGTCGTTTTATATGTCACTACTATCGTGATTTAATTCTACTTTGTTAGGATTAGGTGCAGAAATTCATCCAACTTTATAGGATTGCCCGTGTTTAATAGAGAAATTATGCAAGGTGATGGATGGATGACAAATTCATATAATTTCCAATCGCTGGTGATTATCGTCGTTTCATATGTCACTACTATCGTGATTTAATTCTACTTTGTTAGGATTAGGTGCAGAAATTCATCCAACTTTATAGGATTGCCCGTGTTTATTAGAGAAATTATGCAAGGTGATGGATGGATGACAAATTCATATAATTCCCAATCGCTGGTGATTATCGTCATTTCATATGTCACTACTATCGTGATTTAATTCTACTTAGTTAGGATTAGGTGCAGAAATTCATCCAACTTTATAGGATTGCCCGTATTTAATAGAGAAATTATGCAAGGTGATGGATGGATGAAAAATTTATATAATTCCCAATTGCTGGTGATTATCGTCGTTTCATATGTCACTACTATCGTGATTTAATACTACTTTGTTAGGATTAGGTGCAGAAATTCATCCAACTTTATAGGATTGCCCGTATTTAATAGAGAAATTATGCAAGGTGATGGATGGATGACAAATTCATATAATTTCCAATCGCTGGTGATTATCGTCGTTTCATATGTCACTACTATCATGATTTAGTTCTACTTTGTAAGGATTAGGGCCAGAAATTCATGTATTTTTTGTAATTATGGATATTTATGGCTGACAAAGTCTAATGATTCTCAATCTCTCGGTGATTATTGTCATTTTATATTTTACAACTGTCTTAATTTATCTCTTCTTTTTCATCTTTTATCCATAGTACAAATAACGGTAGAATGACAAACCCTTGTAATTCCAGATTTCTTCTGGTAATTACTGTCATCTCTTATTTCAAAACCAAGATTGGATGGTACTGAGTAAGAATTAGGCCCAATAACTCATGATTTAGTGCTTCTTTACAAGGACTAGGCACAGATATTCATGCATCTCACCATCATGATTTAATGGTACTTTTCAAGCAGTAAGTGTCGGTATTCATGCATTTTACTATCATGATTTAATGCTGTTTTTTAAGAATTAGGAGACGAGATTCATGCTTTTTTACGTGATCATCGCCAGGCACTGGCGGCGACCGCGATCACCAGCCTGGCCGTGCTGCAGGTGAACAAGTGCACGATTGGCGGGCATCCCCGGGCTATTCCAGAGCTGGTGGGGGTGCTGAAGAAGGGAAAAGGGAGAGAGAGGAGGGAGGCGGCAACCGCACTGTACGTGCTCTGCACTTTCAAGGAGAACAGGGCGAGGTGCGTTCGGGCGGGGGCAGTGCCGGTGCTTGTGGAATTGGCCGGTGACGGGCTCGAGAGGGCGATCGAAGTGATGGAGCAACTTGGGAAGGGAAGGGAAGGACGAGAAGCGATGGAGAAGGCGGACGGGCTTGTCGCGGCGTTGGCGAGTGTTTTGGTTAAGGGGAGTGAGAGAGGAGTGGGTGATGCTCTCAGTCTGTTGAACTTGCTCTGCCGTAGCAGCCGGAAGGTGAGATCGGAGGCGGTTCACGCCGGGGTTTCGGAGATTTGCACGAGGATGGGGAAGAATGCTTCGGCGTTAATGGAGACATTGGAAACTGTGGATTGGAGCTGAAGAGGTAAGGTTTGATTGTCTTCTCTTCTTGTAGAAATTAAGTGTAAAAATTGATGTTGTTTCTCAGTTGGATCATGTACAGATAGGGGGGGATAAAGAGAGAAAAATCAGCAAAAAAATGAAAAATTTCTGTTCAATCTTGAGTACCCAGATCAAGGATTTGAAGTTTTGACATTTTTTTTCTTGAATTATTTTTAAGGGTTTCATTACTTTGGCTTGGGAACATGTATGAAATGTCAATACTTTCTCCTATGTTAGTTTCTAATTTTTTGGTTCCGCAGTTTAGGAACTGATATGAATGCTTGATTTATAAATATGAATTTCAGCAAATTTCATTTGCTTTGGAGAAGGCCCGGATAACAAATTAACAATTATATCTTCTATTAGTTTCAACAATTTGAAGGCTTCTGGCATAAGAAGAGATGACTCTGAATTTCATGGAAGATGTGAAATTGAGAAGGTTTTCATTACTTAGGTTTTGGAACAAATAGGAACTTTAACAATATTATCTTCCATTGTTCTTAACCATATCCTTTCTTCTACTTTGGAATTAATGTATCATTAATTTAGCGATGTTACATTTCAAGAATGTAATATCCTTTAGCATAGTAATTGATGTAATTTTTATCAATGCTCTCTACCATTTGTTTGAACCATTTCATTCCTTCGGCTTACGTATAGGTATGATATTTAAACAATTACCATCCATTTATTTTAACAGTCGAATGATATTATATTAAATTCAAATGCTTTCAAGGTATCAAATTTATACATTTTTAATTACTATCGCTCAGAAATAGATATCAAAGTCTTCTTACATTTGTTTTAACCATTATTGTCTTCGGCTAAGTGATACAAATGAAAATCTAGCTTTCAGGCACATTTATTATCATTAACAACAGTCTAGCTAACAAGATGATGATACAATTATTTTAAGCTATTTTTGAGTCATCCTATTTAAATAAAATATTGTTTTATCAATGATCTTATTTTGCATATAGAGTCATTACCTTGGTATGATTTCCAAAAGGTGAGAGGAGAAACAAACAGAACAACAACAAATAGATATATTTTTAATTATATCTACGGAATTAGAGCTCATATCATGTTCGAATATTTTTCTGGAGATCATTTCTGCCTTTGTCTAGTATGTGGCACTTAGTAATTATGCATTGGGGTATGCTTCTGATACGTCGCTTATCTCGTCGTCAAGGTTAACTGAAAATGGAAGGGAAAATTGATGTGATTCTGAGTTATAACCATTGAATAGAGGGAAGATGAAAGAAAGTGATGGACAAATCAAGAGAGAGAATACTAGTAAATTGAACCAAATATATAAACTAACACCTTGGTCTTACTCTTATTATACTTTGATTTCAGTGGTATGAGCCTTTTGCCATGTACTCCACAATCTCAAAAATGCCTTTTGCCCCTGTATCAGATACAAGGAAAATAATACGAACATCCTAGGAATTTTTTAATGAATATCTACATCACCTGATTGGAGTCAAAGTACGAAGAATATATTTGCGAAGAAATTTAATAATTCAGAGAGTTATCATGAAACACATTCTCAGGTGCTAATTATTCTATTTCATTTCTCTATTAAATCATTTTTTTACTTAATTGAGTATGAAAAAATGGGAGGTATTATTGAGATGAGTTCATATCTTTCTCGAGCGATGTGTTTATTTTTTTGTGAGTTTAGGCAAATAAAACTTCAAATGTATTTTTGGCTTTGGACACAGAGGATTGAAATAAATGTCTAATCCAATGCTTCAAAAATAATGGGAAAAAATTCATTTTTTTCCCATTATAAAATATTGGTGTCCTGTTGAAGCCAATTAATGTGGAGAATGAACTTTTATTGTGTGAGATGCAACACTCGGAATTTCCTCCTCATCTTTAAGATATGAATGAAAAAATATTAAGGCTGGTAAAACCCTTGTTAAGTTACAACAGGGTTTTGCCATTTTTTTGAAGGCTAAAGAAAATCTCAGACATTTGTTTTCTCTTGATTTTTTTAAAAATTGAGAGATACCGATTGTGAGGTATTTCAAAGTCTTTATTCCCACACTTGTATGAGAGCTGCAGGGTGACTACTCAATTCGGGTCTCTGTAGGAGTGCATACCTACTCAGATCCCTTAAGTTTGGTTTCTCGAGCTCCAAGATCTACTGGAGAGCCCATGCCCTCTACTAGGTACCTGGTATTGTCCAAGACCAACTATACAGACTATGTAACAATGCTTGAAGAGGTGTACAAGGATGGAGGTGTACACTTGTGTCTTGAATGGAGGTGATCTAAAACCTGATCGACCTGTCTGATACAAGGATTTGGAGCTAGATCATATGGATTTCAATTTAACTTTATTTAGTGGAAGCATTTAACATAATTTATTTTATGGGACAAACAGATGGCTTCATCCACAAAGGGAGAGCTGGATATGTGTTAGAGTCGAGGAAGGCTTTACATGACGGCAAACGGGGTCCACGTACATTGTATACCGAATTAGATTTCTGGCTAGCCTATCTCAAGATCCACATGAGTTCAAGTGAACATGAAATGGAAATGAGAATTTCAAATGATTATTATCTTTTGGTAAGATTGTAAGGTGACGGCCTCATAGTTAATGGAGGCCAAAATTCTCATATTGTCATCTTAAAGATAGAAAAAGAGAATTAAACTATGTTTTTTCCAGCTCCTATTTGGGGATTGAAATATCTCAAGAAGAAGCAATGATCAAGCTGATTTAGCGAGCTTATCCTTGATCATTATGGTGCTGTTGATTCAAATGATGTGCAAATACTTGTGGATGCTAGATCTATGCCTCATCTATCACATTTAGATGCCAGTTTCAGAAGTCAGATTCAGAGGGTGAAATATTTGACTCATAATCAAATTAACATGATTTATTCTGTTGGGCTGTTGAGAAGGTATATGTGAGAGATTATATCTATGACATATTTGTGAGGCATGAAGGGTATGTTGAAGTAAATCAAAGGCACAAATGATACTTGTCTCTTCTACGAGTAAGGTCAAATTTGATTAAATCTTCTAGGCTATCTGACAATGACAGTGAACTTCTTCCTAATCTCTATGGTGACTTCTTCAAGTACATAAAAGAATAAGACAATGTCTTTGTGTGAAGTTGAATAAGTTTCTGCTAGGGTATGAGTCTGTTAGGAGATGTATGAACTCAATTTATCAAGGGAGATTAGGAGTGGAAGTCCCAAATCAGTGAAGATACTCATGGAAAATAGATCTGCATTTACTCTCCATAAGAACCCTATGTTCGCCAACCATTCAAGATACATTATATTTCATCATTAGATAATGTTTGAGGTAAGAGATGGTTCAACTCAAAGATGGGAACTTGGATTATCAGGTGGCAGATACTTTCAAAAAGTCCCTTGGAATGCTTCCCTTTCTAAAGACTCAATATAAGCTGAGACTTGAAGTTATCAGTGAGGAAGACATAAACAAGGGGGAAAATGTGGATTTAACCATCTTTGAGGCTCAAATATACATTTTTATAAAGCTTTGGTTCACCTTTAATATAGATTTTTAGTCTTTTATGTTATGCATGGTGTGTCGGGATCACACAATCTTATGTATTATGCTATTCCTTTTTTAATTCCTTCCTATTTTTTTATTCCTAACATGAGAGATCTGACATCGGTGAAATAGTTCAAAGGTTCAGTGACAACACCTCTCACTGCCATTTTAATAGAGGAGCAGTTGGCTGATTATTTTTGTTAAGCTTTGGCCTATAGATAGAATATGTATACAAAGATCTAAAGGGTGGTAATAATTGTCATTTTCCATTGATCTATCAATGATAGTGATCCTGGTGTTTTTTTGGAACTTCTATGAGCAGGGGTTGTTGTGAACCGAAATGGGATAAGTCGCACCACTTAAAGATGGCCCACAGGTAGTGGCGGCACCTTCTAGCAGATCCAAAGCACCTTGAGGACCACCATAATGAAAACAAAATAAGACCTGGCTTTCTCAACATGGAAGGGTCATGTTTTTGTATTCATAAATGGTTAAATGATATTATCTCATAAATTTGATGAAGTTGGACGAGTCATTTTTCTATGTAGCCAATATTAATTTTCTGATGCCACATGTTGTATGCCCATTTGTTTAAAACAAAAATAATAAATTTGGGCCAGCTCTTTAGGTGCTTTATCTGGATAGATATAGTGAGATATGCCTTATTGGGTTAGTCTGCTTATGATGTGCCCCTAAAGAATTAATGAAATATATTCATTAATGTTCATTTAATAACTGAATGGACAAAAAATGCTGCCTTTATCTATTAATGAATATTAATGAATATGAATTGTATTAATGAATGCTAAACAAGATGTGAATTATGTGATTGGCTTGCATGCCCTATATAATTCTATCACATCTTATGAATGGATGATGGTCGTCATTTGACTAAGCATGAGGAGTCCCTAATTTCAGAATTTAAATAAGCGTAGCATGAATGTAACAACAAGCCCATCAGAGAGACTGAGTGTTCAAGATCTGATAGTCCACCTTCAATATGAAAGGAAGCATAATTATGGAATACGGAGTGAAATCTGTTCCTAAGTTAGCGCAAACATTGGAGACATAATTATCCCATAAAATTTTCATACATCAATCCTAATGCGGATAGGGTTTGATAGCTGACCATACCATAAGTTATCCTTGAGTGTTGATGAATCAAATAGTAGGTGCTACAATAACATACTTGAGTGAAATGTTTAATGACTACAAATACTTGAAATTATCATTTAAATATCATTTAGCACTTAATTCATGAAGTTGGCCTAAATTAGTAATTGAATATTTATAACTATTTTTTAGACTAACCCCACTTGACTCATAGAGTCCATTGAAATGAATCTCACTTCTCTTTTAGAGTTTTTTGACATTTTTAGATTTAGATCTCATTTGAGGGTTATTAGGTTAAAAAAAAGAGGTTTAAGAAGGCCCAACCATGTTCAGAGCTCCAGGAGTGAACCAGAGTTACAACTTGCATGACTTTAATGAGGCTTTAATCTCATTAAGGCCAAATCTTCAAAGAATGGCAAGCCAAGTGAGCAACCATAATGAGGAGCAATCAGAGGATTCAAACCTGATTGGAGGACACCCATTCACCAGGATTGGACCATTCAAGACCTTCGGAGATCCAAGGGTCATCATTTCCCTCTCTTCCCTATATAAACCCCGCACAATCCAATGTAATACTCATTCTTGTTTCAATCTAAATCCAAGATTTAGTGGCCTGTGTGCAATTATTATTGAGTCCTCTTACCTTTAGTGAGAGTTGGGTAGAGTAGGGGAGTTCTAGAGCAAGAGCTGCTAGAGAAGTCGAAGAGTCTTGATCACCTTGGGCCTTGGCAGGTGCGACAAAGAGGTTCCATCAACAATTGTACACGGTTAGTCTTGGATCAGTCTTGGAGCAGCTAGCCAACATCCACACGGTTCCAACGCCTCCAACATCCAGTCGGTTAAATTTATTTTATTTTAAATTCAAAATAATTCTGAATAAATCCTTAAAAAATTCCCAAAATCATACTTTTATCTAATTTTTCCTTTTAGGATTAATTTTAATATATAAAAAAATTTCTTAATTATATTTTTATTAAATCTAATTACTTTTATTTATAGGATATAAATTATAAGTACAAATCTACCAAAAAAATATTTTAAACTGAAAATTCACTAACTATTACTTTGCTCTCTGAGGATCAACCGTTACTCTCCCTAGGCTAGTACGTTTTATAAATA
This sequence comes from Wolffia australiana, assembly GCF_029677425.1. Classification (NCBI taxonomy): domain Eukaryota; kingdom Viridiplantae; phylum Streptophyta; class Magnoliopsida; order Alismatales; family Araceae; genus Wolffia; species Wolffia australiana. The sequence goes on along the minus strand of NC_135843.1, from coordinate 17,181,501 downwards.
TTATTATTTTAATTCAGATTACCTAAACGACTATAATTAGTGATTGTTTTATCACTGGTATACCCCAAAATCTGAGTTATCAAGTATCACGCGGCTAGAGGATTTTAAATGCACCCTGATTGGTGATAGAATAGTTTTATAAAAAAATTAATTCAACTATAGAATACCTTACATATCACAGGATACAGCGTAGCACCTTTGCTATTTGCGATCAAACCTAATGACTGAGTTAAAGGGATCCATGAGTAGTAGATCTATATATTTTTTATATTTACTATCTAAAATTACCTAATACTTTTTGCATGATGGAGCCATTAAATAAAATGCTATATGAATTTATAGGGCCATACACCTAAACCTTATTGAACTTAGGAGGAAAGACTTAAATTTAAAGGGCTAAAATGAAAAATTATAATTAATTATAAAAGGATGAAGTGCCAATAATAATATATCAATGATCATTTCTCTTGGGCATCCCATCCCTTTTTTCTTGGGTGTCTACCTCCCCCGCACCTCTCCAAAATAGTGGAATAATTAGGAGAATTTTTGTGTATTTGGCAGTGTTGTTCAAAATAAAAATGAGAAGATTATACATGCAATATATTGCATGGATAATAAAAATATAATAAAAATAGGCCCAATATACAAGAAGTCCATGCTTGAAGCCTAATCAAGCCATCGTTAAGGATCTGGTCAACTAAAGGCAACAATTGTGGAACTAACCCACAATTAGTGCATCAGATTTATTTGATCCATTCTTGTCTATAAGAGTCTAGGGGGAGAGAGTTCAAGTGTGTTAAAAATCTTGAAGAAAAAGCATCCCTTGGTCCTTGGGAGAAGTGACAACAAGGTTTGTGTGATCTCTTAAATGGTTGATTTGAATTTTCTCACCTTTTTCTCTTGGTAAGTATCTTAGGGGATAGCCTAGACGTCCAGCTTTCTAACACATAAAGTGACACTCAAAACTCCTCTTGTAGTAAAATAATATTATTTTTCATCCACTACCTTTTGGTGCCCAATTCTACAACCTGGCAAATCACTGCCACCTGCAAATTGCACGCTGCCGACTTAGCTTCTTGCAAGTTTCACCCCTAGAGGGGGGGGGGGCAAAGGTACTATTTTTTTAAAAAATATTTCTTCCCCTACAATAACCCCAAAAGTCCTTAAAAAATCATTAAAAATAAAAATAATTTTATTTTATTGATTTAAAATAGTGTTGACTTGGTTTCCTTCATTTTAGTGATTCTTTTTTCAAAAAAATACTAAAAGTCCATAAAAATATAAAATCACCTTAAGAAAAGATACTAAAATATATTTTACCAACACCTTTTTCTCTCATTACCTGCTCATTGTGGATTTGACCCTTAACCTGTACTAAGTTAGGAACCTTTTATATGTATCGTTACATAAATCAGAGCCTTTAAATGACTGATCCTAACCTTAATTCTATTCAATCATATATACCCTCAGCCATTGGCCATGCTTTGTTATGCAAAATATTCCCTTCTTTATTTAGCTTGTTCTTGAAGATCCACTTGGTGCCAATAAAATTTTGATATTTTTATTGGAGAATGATATGCTTCATTGTGTGAAAACTGGTTCAAATCCTTGCGTTATTTCAATGTGACATTCATATCTTCTCTATGTTGGGTCCTGGTTTAGATGCCATCTTCAAAATTTCATATAATGTTGGAGTGTGGATGACTTTTAGAAAATCTCCTTGATTAATGCTATGTCACCATATTTCACAATTTTGATCTTCACTTGATGTGGCATCTTTGATATTTGAAGACCTAGAATGTCTCTTATCTTGGCTTCTAGTGCCTTGATTAAATGATATAAATCATTTTTTAATCAACAAAAGCATTTGTCGATACCAAATCGATCTGTAAAACATTATGCATCACATGTGCCTTGTGGGGAACTTGTTATACCCTTGACTTACCCAATTTTATATTTCTTTGAAGTTGTTCACCTGCCCGACCTCGAGAAGTATCCAAGAGATCAATTCGCTCATGGCTCTCCACTTCTTCTCAAGCTTTTCTTGAAAACCTTTTGATGGATGACCATTCGCAAGCTGAAGCACAAGGTCAACCCATGGCGACACGTCAGCAACCACGCTGCGAAGCCCGAGCCGATGAGAAGGACCCTGCATTCAAGTATACAGCCTGACATGGTCCTCCCGGCGAGTTCTTTCTTTTATGCATTTTAATTTCCCCTAGACTTGTGTGTGTGTGTTTTGGGAGGGCCCCCGTCGCTTTTGGGCCCCTCCTGGTATTTCTCAGACCTTTTTTGGGGGTCCACTAGGGGGGGACTGGCCTTTTCTTTGGGCCACAACTTCCCCTAAAATTACAGGGTTATCCTTAGGGTAACCCTCCCCTTTCTCTCTCCTATATAAGGAGAAGAGACTATCGAATAGAAGAGAAGATGTTGTTTTTTGAAGAAAAGGTATTGTTTGATGTGATGTCCCCATGAGAAGGAACGTGAGAGAGAGAGAGACGAGGAAACCCTCCTCCAGATCCCTCTCTAGGGAGACCCCTGCCACGGCCGTCGTCATCGCCACCGCTGCCGCCGCCAGACACCTTCATCGTGCAGATCCTTACGTTCGAGCCGGCGTCGCCTCGAGCTGCCGTTCGTTGCCGCCAAGAGGAATCTAACTCGGCTGGACCGACCAACGATCGGCGCCACCGCCGTCATGTCAGACCCGCTCGGATCCGGGGAGCCGCCACCACAATTCCATCTGCCCATCGCCGCCGCTCACTACCCTGCCCGCCGCCGCCACCGCTGAACGACCTAAGTGCGGGTGCAAGGGGGACTCGGGTTAGTCGCTGAGTTGACTCAAGGCGACTGGCCAATTCCGCCGCTGAGTCAACTCAGTCCGACCCGGATTTAAGTACTGGCGAGTCACGCTGAGTTAACTCAGCGTGACTCGGATTTAAGTACGGGCGCCGAACGTAAAAAAAAACGTTCCAAAGGGGCAGTTTCGTCAACACAAGAGGGGACCTAGGGCTTCAGCAAGCCGCCGCCTCCTCTAGTGCCGCCGCTGTCTCCGCAGTTGCTTCTGCACGCCACTCGCCATAGATTGCCGCAGCTCGCCGCTCCCACCTCGGCCACTATCGCCCTCCGCTTGCTGCCGACGCGGCCATCGCTCGCTGCTGCTGCCGCAGCCGCTCGCTCCTGGCCGTTGTCGCTAGCGTCGCTCGTCGCCCCTCGCCGCCATCGCCGCTCGTTGCCACTGCCGCCGCTGCTGATCGTCGCCTTCGCCGCCGCCCCCGGTCGACCCGTGTCTGCCCCAGGCTGCCGCTCGGCCTGTCGTCCGTCGCTCGGACGTCGCCAACCACTCCGCCATCGTCCCGTCAAGCACCTCGGCCCGTCATCTGTCACGCTGCATTGGCCCGCCACGCCAATCAAGACTTGGCTTCGACCACCGTGACTACCGGACTCTCGTCCGCAGGTCACGATGCTAACCCATCTCGCGCGTTATTATCTCTTGCAATAGTTTACTCATGTGCTCTACCATCGAATCTTGCCTTCTTCTTTCCCTTATATTGGGTTTTGGGGTAGTGTTACTACTTGTTTTCCCTACTCGCCATCTCGTTCTGGGGACAGATAGTTGGGTCGAAGATACCCCCACTACGGCATCCTTCGGTTGATCTATCGGGTTATTGGGAGTTGAATCGTACGTGTCACGTACGGAAACTCTTTCAGTGTGCCGTCCTATTTCAGTTATAGCCGTACTTCATGTTATTTTCGTCAAAAACGTGCATCCTGCATTCCTTGTCAAACTACGTGTTATTCATCGCCGCCCTGTGTTGCAACGTGCGCTGTCGATCCCGGCCGTACGTGTTGCATCACCTTTTAAACCTTTTTGACCATAAATACTCCCTTCTTGGATGAGTGTAGAAAGCTTAGAAGGAAGAAAGAGAGGGTTGCCCAGCTAGGGCTGGCCTGGGTGCCTAAAATGGGTGCCCCTTCCCCATTTATATTTTATGATTTTTCATAAAAAACCATTAAGAAGAATATATTCACCAATGCCCCTATGATTTCATGTATGTGACCCTATAGGCCCTTATATCATTCTAGTAATCACTTTAGTGGCCCAATAAAATTATCCACCAACCATATAATGAACTATATCAACTCATAGATTAATTAACTAATGATCTATTTAACCCTATTGATAGGTTAAGTTTCTAGCATATGGGATGCCAAGCTACACCTTGTGCTCTAGATGTACTGCGTAGTATTCAAAAACTCTCATAGAACCTTTATTGTAATCGGTTACCGTATATGTAGAAAAATTCATCCATGTAAGACTCTTGAAAGACTTAGGATACATTTGATTTTTAAACCCTAACATGTCATTCCGTTAGTGCTGATACGTAACGGGGATCATTGGAGAAATCCTTCTCCAATATCCTCATTACGCTGGCCATGGTTTTAGCTGAATTATCTTCCTTGAGTCAATTTTTCCTTATATCGAGTGCGGATGATTTTGCCTTGACCACTCAATCATCTCTGTGGGCTTCTTCCTATATCCGAACTATTGCTTGTTGGAATCCCATGGTTAGAGACTCGTAAGTCATAGTCAAAGTATAGTTGTCCATCCACGAGATGTTCTTAGTGTCTCAGGTGAATAGATTGCTTATACAACTGTGACATGAGTCAACCTGATTGACATTTAGGTAAATACCATTTAGGGATTCATTTAGATTGACTCAGTGAACTCTTTGTCCAAAGAGCGCCCACTATCTGTCCTGAGTGTTGCCACATTAACATCTACATGATCAACCATAATTACCGTATTAGTAAAATCATATGGGGCTATTCTATCCAGATATTTCAAAGACTGTCTTGACTATCCATCAAATTAGAATATATAGAATACATATTTAGGGGGGATGGACCAAATAAATTTAATGTTCCAACATTACAAGGGAGTCTTTCATGTGCACTCTACTATTAGATGGGTATAATCGTATTTACAGGAGTGGTTGATATCATAATCACTTTAAGCCCATGTTTTCAAGATCATTAGGTGAATGGATGACCCAAGAGATTCTAAACCACATTGCTAAGGAACTAATAATGATTTCAAATGGGGGGGGTCTGATAACATGCATTTTTAGTAGCTTAATTTGACCATATTTACATGTTCATCTACATTAGATTAATTATATATGGATGTTATCAAGCTTAAAATGATTAAATTTATCTTTTGGATGAGATTCTGAATTTCAGAAAATTTTAGATATTTTTATGACATCAAATTCTGAAAGAATATAATTTTTTGAGTCAGAATATAAATTTTCTGGAATGCTTCGACGATAAATTCGTAAATATATGAATTTTATAAGCCAAAATAATTTACTTATATGTTTGGGCCTTTATTTAATTTAATATGAATTTTGGAATATGTTTAACTTTTCACGATGCCATGTGTCACTATTTGATTTGTCAAAGGGCGACCAATCATGGTTAGGGATGATGATGATCAAAATCCAATTATTAAACTCAGTTAATGATTGGCATCAGCCAATCATTATTCTAATTCGTCAGGGCATCATGATTATTGATGCCATAGTGGCGTTTAAAGCTAATGAATTTTCATTTTGCTTGTTCTAACGCAGGGTGATTTCACCCAATAAAAAAAGAACACTTTTTCTGTAACAAATGTCGCACAGAGATCACGGAGTGAGAATTAAAATTTTAAATTTTGTTTTTCCCTTGACTGGTCACCAATTATGGTTGTCCCAACGTGTTAGCAACACATGGTGTCACGTGTGCACATGGTTTGCATGTGTACCCATGACTCTCACGTGTACATGTGGCGCGCTCGTGTACACGTGGAGCTCAGATGTACAGGTGGTGTCACACACATGTAGATGTGGCACACATTTGTCAGACTTATTGGATTAAAGGGGAAACTTACTGACATGCCGCCACGTTAGCTACAACCACATTTATTTATAGTATATTTAATTGATATACTGTTATAGTCTATTTTCTCTTTTTCCATACGGTGACACATGGTGGGACGAAAGCCTTTGATTGTGGATGAAGAGGAAGAGTATCAACCAACCATAATATTAAATGTTTGGATGAGACAAAGCCCTAGCTCAATGACTTGACGGTGCTGACGAGGATGAGGAGAGATAAGTCTTTTGATTAAATCAATGTCTAGGATTTGTCCAACTTCCAGGCTGGATTTAAGACGATTAGAAATTGGATCGAGCTGAAATTTTAAGCGTAGCTTTGTCCATCCATATTGTTGGATATATAAATTGAGCTATTGATCTTTGTAAAAAATATCTTTAAGCTCACATATTCCTAGAGAGGCAGATTGAAAGAAATTGAACTTTTGAACGTCCACGAAGGGTTTCTTGGTATTTGTAGTGCTTGGAGAGGTTCAATAAAGAAGTGGGGAGGTTGGAACAGAGAGATACCTTAATCTTTTCAGAATATAGGGAGGGATCTAACAACAGCCTCTTGCCTTACATCGACTCTCCTTTAACACACTTAGGTAGTTCAACTATCTTCGTCATCCATAATTTTCATCCATCACCATCACTTATCCACCCCCATATTCACCTGCTATCTTCCCTATCCATTATCATCTATCATTCATTTTAAGTGTCCCCTACACTAGTAAGATCTCTTCATCTACCTCTCTCCTTCCCTTTTGGAAAACATATCTCGCTATCTCTCCCATTTTTACATTTATTCTACCTTATTTTCACTACCCGTCACATCCACTACTGTCCATGTCACTACCACCGCCACCATCACGATCTTGTCTCGTCTTCCCATACTCCTATATTATAAGCTCAATTCATAAACCCTAAGTTGGATACCTCTTATGCTTCACTCCCATCTCGTCTCAAGTCACCGTTTCACACTACCACTCACTTCTACCTTTATCTTCTCATCCTACTCCATGATCCACTACTAATACTAGCACGATACTCATCTTTCTCAAATTCTTCTTACCTCTATAGTAATATAGGAGTAGCTCGTACACTATACATAACTCTTCTCATATTCTCGACTTCACACTATCGAGAGAGTTCCTTCTCTAATATCCATTCCCTGTGGAGATGACCCTTACTCATCTGTTATTTGTTTATAAATAACTAAATTACTATAGTAATATAGGTTTATAAATAGTAATGATTAAACTCAATTTTAAAATGATGTAGATTTACCTTAATGAGTTTATCACTCCTCTTTCTAGAAAGATTGGGTAACCACGGGTGAAGCCATTCTGATTTACCAGATGGAGGATTATGGGAATGTGAAGGCACCAAATGATTCTATGGCTCTCAGAAGGTTACATTGATGTGACTCATGCCATCAATAGTGCATAGAATTCTGTGTTGGCCAATTCAAAGTTGTTTTTGTAATCTTTCAAATATCTTTCAATTGAGAAATTCAAGAGTGGCAACCTACCCGGTCTGGGATTTTTCCTACACAACTGAGAGTTGTGATAGCTCTATGATGGCTCAGAAATCTATGGGAGGCACCAAAGATGCTCGAGGGATACCAGACTGTGCTAAAATGAAGGACGTAAACTAGGGCTGAAAGCAAGACTCAGGGGGTGGCGTTCGATGCCTGTCCTTTGCGTAATGATGCTAGGAAAATTGGTGTTATTTGGAAATTGGTGCTTGCTCAAACTAGTGGTACTTCCGCATATTAGTAAAAATAGATATTTTATTATTTTAAGATGATATATCCTCTCTTTCCTGAATTCAAATAGTTAAGTATTAACTCATTTATTATCTATTTATTTTTATTATATGCCATTAGATAAACTACTCCCTTTTCAGTATGTCAATAAACTTTTGAAATATTTCTACTCATTAATATTCATAATAAATATTATTAACCACTGTCTTAACAAATTCTTTTTCATACCATTATTTTTCTATTCCTTAATACTTTTACAATAACTAAATTGTTTAGGCCTGGTTATCCAGGTTAATACAGGTCATCCTTGATCTTATCATATTCTTATCTTATTCTTGTTATTTCTAAGTACTAGTAAATGAGGATACACTTCAGTTACCACTAAACATGCCAAGTGATTCAAAACAAATATAAAATTCATCAGATTAAAGTGAATTAAAATTACAATGCCACAGTAATCTTCACCTCAATTGTATTTGATAAACTGGTTGTACTCATCATAAAACTAATCACGTGTTGTAATATTAAATTCCATATATTTTATCTACTTCTCAAGTATCCACTGAATAAAAATGTTCAAAATGCATTTAATGGTTTATGAGATTATTATAATGATGTTATCATAATTCACTTAATCATTACATGTATTAATTGATCAACTATGAAAATACACATGCACTATAATGAATAAATGTTGTATCAATGAATAATGAAAGAGATATGAAATGTGTGACTGTTTTCCAGCCTGATAGGTTTTTGGCACTTAGTTTGGGAGAAACTTCTCATCCCATACCATAATAATTATCAAATAACCCTCCTAAAATTGTAGAAAATAACAGTGGAAATCTGACTCTTGTTTACATGATTCACTCCTACTCATGGTGCATTCATGAATATGGAAATGACTTGCCCTCATATGAGAATTCATCATGTGGGGATATGAGAATCAAATCTATTCGTTTTCAAAGGGGTGACTGTGCAATTGTCTCTCAAGGAATCATACTGGTGGTTTCGTTGATGATGTGATGCAAGGAGACTTGAGACGTGGGGCAATACTTTCAGGATATTGGAACTTATCCTCAACCACTATCATAAATTTTACTAAAAAAATTTATTGGACCATCAATTAAAGAAAATAGTAGTATATAATTTAAGTCCAGCTCCTAGAGGATGTCCAAAACATTTTAAAAAATTTAGAAAATGAACATATCTATTGATGTCGGATGTCGTCCGGTCGGCACCGAGTATGATGGCTCGGTACCGAAATAGATAGTGGTATCTAACGTCGACAGATAAACCCTAATGGGTAAATGTAATTACGATGCAAAAGTGAATGCCCAACATGTTGTACGTGCAGGCTCCAACTTGAGGGAGGCACCGAGCTCCTGGTCTCTCGAACCTCGTCGGAGCGATGTAGGCGTCTACGGCAGAACGGAATCAATCCGTAGGGTTTGCACGTAATGGATGGTCTTGTCCGTACTGGTAAGACACTCAAAAATGTTTTAGTTTCTCTCAAAACCTCTCTCACATACTAGCCCGAGCGCAGTGGAGTCAATACGAAATTACACTGCAAGAAGTAATTAAACGAGCGACGCATGAGTTGCTCGAGCTATGTCGCCACCATGGTCGCTTCCTGACTCGTCTCCTTTACCCCTTCCTGCCTGGAAGGACATTGCCGCTCGCAACCGCTAAACGAATCGGCCGGGCTGACCCACGCGCGTTAGCTCCGCCGAGCCCAACGGAGTTGCTCGAGCTATGCTCCACCATCATCGCATAGCTCGTCGAGTCACCGTCCACTCTCCTGCGCCTCTTTGCCACACTCGCTTTGACCGCCTCCAACTGTCGACGAATTCTGCACCACGAGCCACACGCCGACGAGGTATGCAGCTGACGCGCGTGGGTCAGCCCGGCCGATTCGTTTAGCGGGTGCGAGCGGCAATGTCCTTCCAGGCAGGAGCGGGAATTCTGACAGCAGCTGGTAGCCGAAGGCGAGTGTGGCCGTTATGGGCCAGCAGGTGTCGGGGGCAGGGCCATGGTCTCAATGACGCGGTCAGGTGGGAGCTCTCGGTCACAACATCACGTCGAATGTCGATCCTGGTTCAGTGAATCCTCGACCCAGGGCTCCGTTCAGTTATTTCACGTCTGAGGCGGTTACCCTAATCAAGAGAACTCAAAGGTTTGCTAGGCTTTGACTGGAGGATTTCTCGACCATGTCGGCCCCGATTAGGAGATCGTGACCAAGAGAGAGGGCTGCTGGCAGGACGTCGACCGGTTGGTTCCACAGTCATGGCAGTCTCTAGTCATTCGGGCCCTCGCTTCGCTGATTCTGTTCGTGAAGTCGACCAAATCGCATCCTTTCCGGCGAGGTATCGACCACGACGAGTCCCGATCAAGGGAACCCGCGGTCAACAATTTCTTGGGTGGTGGAGTCATGTTCGGGGCAGAATCTTGATCAGACAAAATTTCCACAGATCACGTCTAACCTGGTAAGTTATCGACCCAGGTGAGTCTTTGATCAGGAGAATGACAAATGTTGGATCCGTTCGGTAAATTCCCTTTCTAGGCGGCTGGCATAAAATCCAGGCGACGGCGGAATCAAGCATCGATTCGAATTCCTGGGGCAATGCACACCTGGATAACCAACGGAGTTGAATTTTCTCCCAGCAATCTCTCTTCCCGACTTCTTCTGTGATCTCCTCTTCTCCCCCATCTGTTGAATTTTCTCTCAATAGAGGGGGGTGAGACCAAGAACGATATCAACAAAAAGTTCTTAATTCCTGGTCTAAGGGGGCTAGGGCCCTCCCCCTTAGTGGGTAAACAAACAGAAACTAAGATCCATTAGGGGCCCTTATAGAATGGGCCCCCATTACACATAGAAAGGGGAGGGATTTGAAATAAAAAAAAGGAAAAGGGGAAAAGGAAGGCCCCTTCCCATGACGATGAAAATGTGGGCACGATACGTGTCGCGGCGCGACAAAAATGGGACAATGAATACGAACGGAAACACGAAACATGACTAGGAAAATGACGAAAATCAAAATGCGATAATCAAGCACTTTCACCCGGTCCTTGATGATGGTGGTGGGCAGCGCAGACGTCGTTGTCGATGATCCTTGATGACGTGCGCCATCATCTATTTGACACAATAATATTGCCATGAAGATAAATGGTTTCATCAAAATATAAATGGATAACATGAAAGGGACCAGAAGTTTCAAAACATAGAATAAAATGAGCAATATATACAAGTGATCTACGAGAAAAATAATGAAATCATGACATTTAGGTGTTGGTTGTAAAAGATAAAACCATCTTCAGGAATATAATCCTTTGTCATCTGCAAAGGGCCATCTAGAAAAGACTAGATGATAAGGAATAAACAATGTCATTTTGAATAGGACTCTTTAACTTTTCAAATCCCACAAGTTTAGCTCTCATAACATTCAGCAAGTAAGTTCACCTATCAATGCATCAGAAACTCAAATCTCCCCTCCCCTCTTATGCTTCAATAAAAAGGTATATGACTAGATATGATTTAAGTTTTTCTGAAAATAAAGACAGTAAACACCTCATGATTTGATAGATAATAAATTACTTTGGAATAAGATAATGGCATTAGTGATGAGAGGGCTATACAGTATTGTATAATTTTCCATCATTGATGTAATACAATCGTTTTACCCTATTCAAGTTCTCATTTAAAAGCTATGGGATGATTTTATTAACTTTTAAGGCCACCAATACCCAATTCAAATGCATCAAATTTAACCCCAGGAATGACAGTGAGAGTAGGTAATCAGCGGATGAGTAGCTAAGTCATCTTATTTGTCAATATAGTCTTCTTAAATTCATTACCCTTCAAGCAATCAGTCATAGGAGCCATAATAATACTAAAAGTAAGACTAAAGTGGTCATAAAAGGTAGTTAATCCATAGAAATTGTGAATGAGATGGACATTTCTAAGTGTGGAGTGATAACATGACTTTTTGTAAGGGGCTAGAGAAATGCCAGATTATGATAAAATCAATCAATGGAAATAAAACTTATAGACCTTTAAAACTTTGCATACATGTCAGAGATGGAGGGTGTAATATTTTCTAGATTTTCTATAAATGAGAATATCATGATAAATATACAATAAAATTTATAAGGACATGATTCATCATTCACTCAAAAGTGTCACGTGCATTACACTGTCCAAAAGGCTCAATCCATCATTAATTTTGAAATCTGTCTTACACTCATCTAAAGGATGTAATATGACATGATGATAGCTAATATTACATCCATAGTGGACAAAATCACTCCAATTGCACAATGATAGCTACTTCTTCTCCCGACAGTATTTGGCCAAGAAGGACACAAGAATGCATTTGAAGCAAGTTTGTCTTCAATTTTTTGGGTTAATCTGCTTAGTTTGTTATTCCTTTTGTTGATACTTTTATTTTTTATTGTCAAAACACCACACACGGGAAAATATGAATCCTCAGTGAGAGGATATTTAAGGAGAGCATCACCTTAGTAAAAGATTCCAAATTACAATCCAAAAATAATTAGATAAATTTTGTCTCTTTTTTAGGATCACAGGTATAGCCAATCTATTGGTATCTACATATTATTGGGCATTTCTGTTAAATTCCTCTTCTGGATCTTTCCCCTACAAGTGAGGAGAACAATCAAGAATGATTAGGAATTTTATACTTCTATTTATGCTCTTTAGTCTTGTTTCAAGGGGGATCATGCCCTTACCATAAGTGATATGAATCTCCTGAGAATGTTCATGAGGATTGAATCACCTCTTTCATTTGACATCCTTTCTCTATTTCTTAGGCATTCCCTTTCTTCGTGCTTAATTTCTCTTTCTTAAAACCATAAATTGCATTTCAGATTTTATGTCCTCTCTTCCCTGTGGATCAATATTTTCTTATTCTATAATTACCCTTTCTTATTGCATAAGTTTAATTCCTAACAAAACAACTAACACATATTCAAACAACACAATTATGTGCTTATCTTGGATACATATAAATGTTTGACATGTGAACAACTTAAATGTACTCTTACAAAGAACCAAGTGAGAGAAGAATCAGTTGCAGGTGAGGTGATATGTTTATAGTATGTTTAATAACTTTAATTTTAATTATTATTATTTGTCTCTCATCTATGAAAGATCACTTCAGATAGTAAAGCAATCCCATAGAATCAAACAACCACTTTGGAAATCTCATGGTCTGCACAAAGGTAGTTGGGAATAAAATAAGTTGTTTTAGTTGATGGAAACTGGTAGATTGCAGATGGGTAGATGTTACTTAAATTATGTCATTTCATAAGGTTAGAAAACTGATCAGAATACACAAGAATGGTGTGAAAAACAGTGATAATGTAGAATACACTGAAGGTACTGGATGAAATAAACATATAGCCACATACCCCAAGGGATCTCAAGTATGACCAACAATTTCTATAAAAAAAGAGAATTATGCACTCAAAAAAAAGCCTGGTATAAAAAACATCATACTATGCTTAATTATATGAGATGGATGAATTCTAGAGTTAAATAATTAAGGGTATATTTTTGCATCATGGTATACTACATATTCAGTTTCACATTGAAAGTATTCTCCAAAATACTATATGTATTGCCTCTATGTAAATAATAACAAAAAGATGAAACAATATATACAAGGTGAGCTAGAGTAGATTCATATTATCCGATTAGGGTTGGATTTAGTGGAAATGTTTGTATGCCAAGTGTTAGTTTAAGTGGCTAAGGAATAACCTAATAATGGGGTTGCGAGATAGGTTCTATACCTAGGATTTTCTAGGTAGGAAATGAGGTAGAGGAAATGGAAGACACATCATCACCTCGGGACAAATACCCCTGAATATGTTTCTTGCATGATGCTGTTATGCCATTTGCATTTTCCTTTTCAAGAGTTGGAAAAATGTTATTTGTGTGGCTAAAGCTCTGACAAAGGGAATAAAGAGGAAAAGGATGCTGAGAGCAGTATAAGGTGAGATAAATATAGAAGATGAATCCATCATTTTATTCATATTATGGCTCAGCTACCCCATGTCCTTACTCATCTAGTCTATATCCCTTTTTAAATTATATTTTTACTTATCAGATTCTACTACGTTAACATTAATCAGGCTTCCACATTTTGCTGATCAAAATCTCTAATTAATACTCAAGCCCTCGCAATATCCAAAGACCTGTAGCTTCATCAACCAAGTTCTCAATAATACCTGTAGCTTCATCAATTATTTTATCTATAAATGTACTATGACTAGTACTGTCCACTCTACCTCTCTCATGATCATTCAACCCATCATGCAGTTTGCACTTCTCCATCTCACTCCAATTCTGAAACATGTTACCACGGTTTTAAACCAATATTTGGCTCTATCTTTCAGTTTATGAGCCTCATTGTGTTTTCAAGGCATCTGAAGTCACTCCTGCAATATCATAAGAGTCACATTTCTCCAAAAACTCCTATTGGCACTCATAAGTATTCTCATTATCCATAAAATGAAGGTACAATATGGTGAGGTTGGCTTTTTTAAAATTCACAATTGAGTCCATAGCCCCATAGGCCTCTAGGTTGGATCTTACTCTCAGATGGCTCGTAAAATCCTCACAATTCCATCAGTATATTAGCTTCATTCGGAAGATTAGCCATTCCCTCGATTGTTTTACGTAATACGTCGATGCAATCAATTGATAACTTGTTGCGTACGTTACACAGACATGGACAAGTAGAAATATGTCATCCACGGCAGGATATCAAACATCTTGCTAAAGCTTTTCATATGTCCGGGTGAATACCATGTCAAATATTTCTATGAGGAAGCTCATGGTCTTGAGCCGATCAATTAACCTTGGAAGTATATAGCACTTCGGTGGTTTAGCTGCAGTTGATCGACATGTTGAAAGTAGAGAATGATTTAATGAGATGAAGTTCCTCTGGATCCCATCATTTGATCTTTGCCTAAGAAAAGTCGAATTTGTGATCTGAAACCAATATGTTAGCCATTTTCACATCTTCCCTTCCATTTATTCCCACATAGTACAATATAGAACGCAAACATTTCAGGTGTCGTGTCAACGACAGGTTAAAGTATTTAAACGAAAATCATCTTCTAATTGAGCTCTGCTGGAGCAGGTAAAATTTACAAAACGATGATTCATTTAACTTTCATCCCATTATTTATAATCTTAAAGCGTGGAGTTTTGTGAGCTGGGTTTCTAGAGTTTCAGCTAATGTTATGCACTGTTTTAAGCTCTTTTCTGATTCACACCTGAATGTAATTAAATAATTTTTTTGTAGACATCGCGAGATATTTCTGTTCACCGGCATTTTGACTTTCGGAACACGGGCGCGTGTTTTGTTGAGATTTTGTTGGAATTATCTCCATATATTCTCTTGCAACATGGGCTTCCGATCGTCCGTAGGAGCTGTTTTCTAAATAATAGCAGGAAGCCGCCACTATAACGACTGCTCGGGGCCCGTTGGGACCACGACTCTAGCATAATATTTACGAGCATTTACTGAGGCAGACAACTGTTGAATATACAACTCCAAACGGTCTCTTCTACATCGTCGAATTTACACGGAGACAGTGATGGCATGGAGCGAGATAGCGAAAGAGAGGAAGAGAAAGAAAACGAAAGAGAGAGAGAGAGAGATAGAAAATGGAGTTACGGAAAAGAGTGAGGAAGATGGAGATAAGGTGGAGAAAGAGACATTACGGAAACAAAGCTCGGAACAGAGGGAGTGAGAAATAGTGGGTCAAGGATAGAGAAACCTAAAGACGATGAGAATGAAGAAAGGCAGCCAGATACCTCTACTATAACCGTAGCCTTCAGAAAACGAAAACCGATGGGGAAATGACCGAGAAGAGCTCCGCAGACGCGACGTTCCTGGCAGATAAGAACAGGTTAGGTGAGATGCGCCAAATAACGCCAAAAGAAGTACGAAGCAACTGGTATAAAACTGACTTTGACCCAATAATGTCTTCCTTCATCCACACTATCGGTGATGCCCAAAGATTTTAATCAATATTTTTCTAAAAGCTATGGAATTATCCCCTATAGACTCTAAAGATCCAAGGCTGTCTCTTCTATCCTCTGCGTGACTCCCTGACTAGATTGTGGCAGATACTGTGCTTGAGAGCGAGAAGATAGATAGATAAATGGATAGATAGCTAGATGGATAAATGGATAGATAGAGAGATGGATAGATAGATAGATAGATAGAGAGAAAGAGAGAGCGAGAGAGAGAGAGAGAGAGAGAGAGAGCGAGAGAGAGAGAGAGAGAGAGCGAGAGAGAGAGAGAGAGAGAGAGAGAGAGAGAGAGAGAGAGAGAGAGAGAGAGAGAGAGAGAGAGAGAGAGAGAGAGAGAGAGAGAGAGAGAGAGAGAGCGAGAGAGAGAGAGAGAGAGAGAGAGAGAGAGAGAGAGAGAGAGAGAGAGAGAGAGAGAGAGAGAGAGAGAGAGAGAGAGAGAGAGAGAGAGAGAGAGAGAGAGAGAGAGAGAGAGAGAGAGAGAGAGAGAGAGAGAGAGAGAGAGAGAGAGAGAGAGAGAGAGAGAGAGAGAGAGAGAGAGAGAGAGAGAGAGAGAGAGAGAGAGAGAGAGAGAGAGAAAGAGAGAGAGAGAGAGAGAGAGAGAGAGAGAGAGAGAGAGAGAGAGAGAGAGAGAGAGAGAGAGAGAGAGAGAGAGAGAGACAGAGAGAGAGAGAGAGAGAGACAGAGAGAGAGAGAGAGAGAGAGAGAGAGAGCATGGCTTACCTGTCTATGTTTTCCCTTTCCATGTGACTTTTCTTCGTTGTCGTTGGCGCCCTTCGTTTATGGGCTGCAATTATCTTCCCAGGTCTCAACTCAGCTGCGCTCGCCTTCAGCGTTCGGTCCTCTGAGATTACAACCAGCGTCGGCTTCCATCGCGAGGCTGCCCTTCCCCCCTTCTTCCGAAAATCAGATTCCGCTGGAATTGACTTTGAAGATATCGGCGAAAGACGAATCAGCGCGGTCGACTCCCTCCTTGCAGTGTTCTGGACGCCGCAGAGAACGTACTCAAGCAGCCCCATCTTCCTCTCCGCGCTTCTACCGCTCCCCGTATCGTAAATAGCCTATTTTCTAGTCTCTCCACAACTGCGATGGAGAAGTAACGCACACTAATATGACATGTCCTGACATCTCATTATAGTACCTGCGTTTACTGGGTAGTTGTGGGAGGATTTTTTAATGTGCCGGCTGGGCGGCTGTATCTCATTGGCCGTGCTTATAGCGAAGACACGGTCGTTACTTCATCCCAAAATGGAGTATTATATGAACAACTAGTTTTTACCGAATCAGCGGACTGTTTTCACCCTGCGTTTGCTCGTTGGATTTTTTTTAACAGTCCAGGAAGTAGGTACATGTTTTAATCAGAGTCGAAGTTGCTTCCTTAATAAAGTTTACAAGACCGACGGTTTAATTACGCAGACGTGTCTTTGTCTGAATGTAGACGCCTGTTCAAGTGTACATCGTTCGATTTGTCTATTTGTTTACATGAGTGTGTAGTATGTAAATATATCTGCGTGTATTATATATATCTGCCCATGGATATACGCATATACCTTTGTATTTATGTCCCTATCTTGGTACTTTTGTCTTTGTATATCCCTTTCAAGATGTATGCAGGTACCCTGTCTTATTTAAAAATATCAACGGAGGGCTATGCATTATAGGAACTTGATACACACTTATATCCATGATTCATATTAAATCTATTCGCTTTTTCTCCACTAGGAAAAAAATAAATTATTCGTGTTATCACTTATTTAATGCATGCACCATTCAAGTCTAATTTTATAATGCACCCAATCTTAGCCAAAAGACTGAGAAATGGTTCATGACATAAATGCATAATTTTGTAGGTTTTCAAATGGTTGTTAAAGTTATTTATGGAATGGAGATGATTAGTGTTCTAGGAATTTTATAAAGTAATCATGATTTTTTTGTTATGTTTACTTAATTGAACTTAATTATTGCATTCCAATAAAAATAACGGAAATAGTATCTGATAACATTTGTGATAAGGTGTTGATGAAACATGAGTAATAAATCGTATCTGTTATTGTCATCAGATATTCTACTGAAAGAAGGATAAAGGATGATGAAAATGTCCCCGTATTGTATCTGATATCATATTTGTAATCCATGAGCATTTTGACCTTCTGTTGTTTCTCAGATTTTTACATCTGACACTGGAAGCCAGATAAAGGATTCAGGGTAGGTCGATCATGTTCTGCTCCACCTGCTTCTGACAGAATAGTGTAATCATATCACAATCTGTTCAAACCTAATTATCTGATTAGTTATATTTGTCAAAGTGCAATCTAATATCTCATCTATTAATATTATCATAAGTGAACAGAAGGACCACATTTTGATTGGCTTGCTTTTGATGTCATAAAATAATATAATATGAATGCGATCAATTTATGATCACAATGATGACTAAGACATCTAACCAATCGTAGTACAATTAATTTAATGAGATTCTTAAATGAGGTCAAATTGTGGTTAGTCAAATTTTTATTACCATTCTTCTAACATGTTCCTAGACAACAATACTATCAGGTTTGGCTCATTATTGATGGAGCTGACATCTAGTCATCAGCATAATAAGATCAGCCATTTGATATACTCACAAATGTGATCCAAATGATGGGAAGAGACTTCTGATTTTCTTATGTACTTGATACTGCAATGTGTTGAGAATTTTTTCCTTACCTCCTATACTAGTCTGAATGAAATGTTATATTTCATCCAATCAGATTCTGATAATTGAACAGATGGACCCCATTCTGATCAGTTTGCTTTTGATGTCATATTCTGTAGTATGAAAATGATTAATTAATGCTTACCTTTTTATGTAATTTGATTAGAATTACATAAGAATTCTAATCAAAATCCAATCAGACTCTAGTAGAACATGTTATCATATTCTTATGTAATTTGATTAGCCATTTGATATTATTTCATTTGTGATATAAACCAGGCCAAGAGACTTCTGATTTTCTCACTTCTTATCTGATAGTGTAATTTGATTAGAGTTAAGGTCTTCTGCAGACAACAGATGATAGATCACAGAACAGATCCTATCCAAATTGGATACACAATTAGATAAGTTTCTCATAACTGATTAGAATCATCTGATTTCCATTTACTTACCTTACGTCCATTATAATACTAGAATTTAATTAGAATACAATAGTATAGTCACTAGGGCTGACATATAACTCATATAGTTCCAATAAAATCTCATTCATCGTCTTAGAAGTTTCTCATAATTCATCAAATACTCGTGAACCCCCTTTTGATTTTAGTACATTTAACTACATAAATAAATCATAAAATAACATAGTGAAAATATAATTTATAATGTTTCACACTTATTTTAATCCAACTGATTACATATGTGTCTTGTCAAGCTTACAAAATTAAATTAAATTTGATATCAATGTCAAGATTTCTCTCTATTATGAGATTTATTTAGAATTTTTGAACATAATACTCCAACATAGAATAAATTCATAATATAGAATATTTATGTTTAGAGTTTTTCTTATAAACTTCATCAATAAATAGTTTTTTAAGTTAGAATATATTTTAAAATCATTTTTTATGGGATAAAATATTTTTTATAGTGTACAGATGTTATTGTCTTTTTTATGATTTTCCATTAATTCCAGCCATGCTGATAATCCGTTTATTGAACCAAAGAGGAGAGAGAGAATGAGACAACCAAAAGGGATTTAACTTCAAATCCTTTCACACATTAGAATAGTTAAATGCATATTCAGGGCATATTTGTTTCTTTAACATCCATTCATGCATTAGAATAGTTAAAAATGCATCTTATATACATAAAATTAACATTGAAATTTCTCTGAGATCAGTTAAGAAATTGAAAGAAGTGCATGGCTTTGATTAACGATATAAAATGAAAGAGAGGGTGAGGGGTTATTCCCTTATCATAAACCACCATGATCCTTGTGAAACACAAGGATCTTTAGTGTGTCCCCTTCACTAAAGTCATCATCATCTTTTCAATGGCCATTAATCTATCAATTCATATTCATTAATCCACGTCCATCCATCATACTCTACAGATTCCTATGTAAAAATATATTACAATCCTCCATGTATCCCTGATGGGAATAAAGCTTGAAGTAATTTTAACACAGCCTTCATCAGCCAAAAAATAATAATCTGAACTCAATTCCAACGTGTAAACAGGGGTATGATGATGAGTATGGGTCAAATCCACAGAGAGAAAGGGTTGACTATTGTTTAATAGTTGATTCTCTCAAACTGTACAGAATTGGATTAAATTGAGTTAATAGTTATTATAATATTTATCTTATTACATTTTAGAATTATTATAATCCAATTAAGTATGAACATATTAAAATGATGAGAAGTCAATGATCAAGTGAATCCATGCAAGTTTGTTGACCAATTAAACTAATTAACTGTGAAGTGAGGTTATTAATATTTTTATATTTTTAGAAAGAGGATATTATAATGTTAATAAGAAATATAGTTATAAAATTTTTATAATGTCTAAATAAGAAGAAAATCGATGGGCCATTCAAAGCATTGACTTTAACAGCCCATTGAATTTTGGGTGAATTGAGGGTCAAGACAGTAATATAATTATATGCAACTTATATTTCAGAAACTTTAGGGAGAAAATATAATTAGCATATAAATTTGGGAATTTTTTGAAATGAGAGAAATATCATATCAAATTTCAAAGTTAAGGCCCTGGTGTTGGCCCAATTAATGACAACCAGTCAATGTCAAGACATTGAACAAAACATTGATGTCGGAAGTTGGATGAAAATGTTATAGATGGAAAGCTGGTGAACAGAGGATTCCAAAGGCATGAAAATGATGCACTTTGGATATTCCTGTACCAAGATATGGATCTTACAATTCAATGCCCAAAAATGGGAAATTGCATGGGGATGTGGTTGTCAAATCTCATAAGGATCACAATTGTTATCTATCAGTGGAAATAGGACTCAACAACACATCTATTTCTAGTAAAATGTGATACTGAGGTTAGTAAGGAGTTACAAAAATGCATTTAAAGTTACCGCAAAACATTTGCGGAGAACTTGAGGAAAAATGATGAGGATTCAATCAAAATTTCTATTTGTTCTAATCTAAATGAAAATTTCCATCATTACGAATCAAAATCAGTAAATACTACATCTTTCCAACTCAGAATGCCAAAAATTAAGCCTTAAATAAACTTCAAACTCGTTAATCACGGCACTCTTTAATTTCGGAGTATTCCGGAGTGTTGATGATGATTCTCCCTCTTCTCTTGATGGATTGATCAGATGTTTGCACAAAGACGAGCATCACAAAATCAGCAATAAAAGTCACTCTGTTATTCATCAAAGATACACAGCTACACAGTCGAGTGATCGAGTATTTCTGTGGTATTTTTGTTGTGAAGACAAAAAAGTTTACTTCAGGTTATATAAATGTGAGAAATCTCAATCATCCATTGGCCTTAATAAAATTGGATGAACAAAATGATCTCACATGTCATCATCGGATAGGCCAAATCTTGCATCTCATAGAGTCCATATTGAGGCCAAGTTTTGATTCCCAGATCATCAAATAATGACTCACATACTTCCGAGTGTACCTTCATAGAACATCACAAAAATAGTTCTGTATGAAAATAATTAAGTTTCTAGAAGACAGTAAAATGCTATCACTGTATAGTAGAATGTATAACATTTTCTTGGGCTCCTATGGATGACATTATGAAATGTAGGCTTGCAGGGGGTCATGGAACCTTTGCTGACTGGTCGAAACACCTTCACATTGGTATATCCTCGTTACTTTTGTGTTGGGCCCGTGCAAGTTACTTTTTCTGTGTTTTAGACCGTAAAAAAATATCAAAATTCTGAGATAAATACTATAACTTAGAAGTTTCATATCTGTCATTTTCATATTTATTAAACTCATCCAACCTGAAAAAAATAATTAGAAAGAAAAACGAGAAGTTTACAGGAATCACTGATTCTACTTGACAAGTAAAAGTACAACCACTTTGAATCTTTTAATATTTGCCATTGTTTCTTCTTTGTTCATCTACTTAAGTCCCGTAAGAAATTAACTCAATAAGTATACTTAATTTGAAATGGTTTGAACTTGAGAAGGATCAACATGAATAAAAGATATTGTTAACATTTAGTTTTGGAAAAAATATGACTTAGTGATATGGTATTATAAAACCAAAAGATACTAAAATAATAGTATCCATCATAATCATGATAATTGAGTATTGAATATTGTGAGCGGTGATATAAATGAATGCACAATATGCATGTTATTAATTCCTCCTATTTCATTAATTACTATATTCCCTTGCTGACTTCCTCATCATCTTGTCACTCATCACCATCTTAAAAGGCGTTTTAAACCCATAAAGTATTTTATTTGAAGGAGACTCTATCTCACCACTACTTAGTCAAATATTGCTACAAAAAAAGCTTTATAATTTTTATTTATTTGGAGAAATAGCAACCACAACTAGATACACTAAATACATTCATCAATCACAATCGAACTCTAACATTCCATATATTACACTTTGCATAAGTTATAACAAAATAGGCATTGGTAGGAAAACATCTCATACGCCTGATACTGGCTTGATGCTAGATTCTGATGCAAATGTCACTACTAATCGGTGATAAACCTAAAATTGGTGTGTAAATGCGTCGTTGTTTGAGCTTTTAGACATGCAATAAACTTTATAGTATCCCTTAATTAGTAAGCACTACGTATAGAGTAAGCAATGAGTCGAACCACAAGGAGGCACTAAGCAAGAACTTTTGTCCTATTTCAAATCAGTTAATTCAAGAATGAATTAATTTTGCATTTAATAGACCTTGATTATGTTTAATTCTTTTTAAAAATTACTCAAAATTAAGTAGAAACTTAATTTTGATCTTAATATTTTCGGTCAATACAGTCAAGATAGAGTAATTTTGATTATTATTTCAGATTAATTTGGATTGCCAATACTCCAATAAAGATAATTTTTTAATACAATTTTTCTGTTTTAAAATTGTGAATAGATAATCAAGAAAGGGATATTTTTGAGATCAGACTTGAAGATGGACGAATTTTTGGATGATATTTTGTATTTAGGTTTTTTATATGTTGAACTGAATTTACAAACAATCAATTTCTAAATTTAGAGAGAGAAAGTAGACAAATTAACCTAGAGAGAGAAAGTAGATTGATTAACCTAGAGAGAGAAAATAGAAGAATTTGGGGGAAAATGGATTAAAGATGAAATTTGACACTAATCTAAAGATCTAAGATGCCAAATTGGATGCAAATTCATGTAGAACTAAGGATTAAAAACCAGGTCTTGAATCAAAATCAAAATCAATGCTAATCACCATTCAAATCAACTTCAAGGGCATGTACATTTCACCCATGCCATGGCATTTACATTTCACCCATGCCATGGCATTTTAGAATCTTTCAAGAAGTTCAAAAAGCAAATTAGAAACTTACAACTTTCAATGATGAATCAGGATCTACCGACTTCCAAAGCAACTCCCGTGTCCTTCCAGACCAAATCCTTGGGGAGAGCTTCAAAAAGTGATTTCCCCCTTCTTCTCGATCTCCTTTCAAAAATCCAAACGTCCGGATTGTAGAGGGTGGAAAAACAAACCTACCCTTAAAATTTCAGCTCAATCGACGGCTAGATCTCAAGATATCGCCTTTTTACTGGGGATTAATCTTGGCCGTTGGATATTGTTTTATCTCCTCAAAGAAAATATGAAAATCCTTTTTTTAATTCGTTGCCTTGATTTTTCCGCTGTTGGATCGCATTCTGACACATTGTTGCGCGCTTCCAGAGGCCGCAATCATCTCTATAAGAAAGAGACAAAAATATTCTTTTGGAGTGGCTGAGATTTCGCCATGTCATCTCGTGTCAGCCCTTAAAAAAAAGAAAAAGACAAACACTTTTCATTATAAATCATTACACGCGGTTATCGATTGCCGCATGCAATGAATGCACGCGGCGAATCAATTCTCCTCGTTGCATTTATTGCATGAAAAAAATCAATAAACAGAAAATGACAAAACAAACATTTTTCTCACACCCGCGCCTTGTACTTTTTCAAGGTTCATTGATATGCTATTATGGCATTGCGAAGCGCGATGCCACAATGAGCCTATTACTGATTGTTTTGGTGCTTCCAATCATTCGCCCGGATTTTTGGGCGAATGATGTGGACGCCTCCAATTTAATATAAAAAAATCAGATTTAAATATTAGATAAATCATAAAAATCAATTTTTTCAATTCTAAAATCATATCTTGGCTAAATAATGGTCAAACAAATACAAAAAAATATGGAAAATTTCCAGAAAAATTAGAAAAATCCTTACCAACCATTAGCCAAGTATTTGAGGCTCTGTAAAAAATATTTCTTTAATGCATCGAGGTTAAATATTATGTAAAAAAATTCTAAAAAAAACAACCATAAAATTAGAGTGCAAATTATTTATATCAGATAACATGCAAACATGCAAATATGGCCAATAAAACACATATATGTAATGTAATATACATCAATTTAACATTATAATTTCTAATGAACACTTGGATGTTGCATGAATCTGATTAAACATATGATATTGATAAAAATATGATATTTCACCGAATCAAATTCTTATTCACGGAAATATGTATACAGCGGGGAAGCAAATTGCATCTTCCTTATGTTGTTGAATGCTGATTGATACAATACATTCATTATATTGCATAAATGGTGCATATAATTATGTTGACAACTGTATTCTAAGAAACTTTAATCATGCAGATATGACTATATAGAGTCAATAATCATTAAACATGTATTTTAAATGTTCAAATTCAAGACAACTCATAGATGATATCTTCATATTTCTTATGCTGTTGAATGCTGATTGATACTATACATTCACTATAATGCATAAATAGTTCATATAATTATGTTGATAACTATATTCTATGAAAATTTAATTATCCAGATATCATAGTATAGAACCAATTATCATTAACCATGTATTTTAAGTGTTTATACTCAAGGATACTCGTAAATGATTAAAATCACCAGATAGAATTGGAGACTCAAATACAATTCATATGGTAAGTATGGATGATCCCATAACATTGATCTGGAGATAGTAAGTTCATATGGTGGCTCTTTTAGGGAGAGTAAATTACCAATTGATTTCTATGAACCTCTCAAAAACATTGTACCAACTTTTAGTCATGTTGATCCCCCTTGGTTGTGTGCATGGTCAATGGACTAGAAACAGAAAAGATGAATTGTGAATGGATGGTTGTGCTATCACTACAACGTAATAGTTCCTATTTAATGGATTCTAATCTGTCTAGAGTGGGTCTAGAAAGTAGTTCAATAAGATGATTCACAGATCAAGTTTGTATTTTTCACCTTTGGTATAAGAGGAGTCATCGAACAGAAGATGATGCAATAAAGTTTTTAAAAAATGTAGTGGAATTTTATAAAATTGTTCTCAAAGGAATTCCCAATGCATCAGTACTAACTAAAATGATGGATTTGTGTTTCACGATTGGTCACACCCTAAGCCATTGTAGGAGCATCAAGAGGACACGTTTATGGTATTTTATAACCAATGCCTGCACATTTTTATGGAATAGTCATCATACTATTTTTTTATCTTCTAGACCGTAAGGTGTAGCTTGCCCCCCCAAAAAATATTGATGGCTTTGAATAAAGATTGTTACTTTTTGAGGATATAAAAGGTCATGGGGTGATTGCTTTCATAAACTAGGGACACATAAGACCTCCACAGCAAAAAAAAAACATCTTTTGGATGTCAGTTAAGATACTTCAAATTTAGGTATTATTTTTTTAAAAATCTTTTTAAGTGTTGACAGGAAGATGGCTAACATAAATTCAACCAGTCCATAACCACTCAGATGCCCATGTTTATCCTCCCATCGTTTCTTGAGTTCCCCCCATCACAACAATGGCGTATTGATAACAACTACCATCAACATGGTAGATATCTGACCGTCTGATTATTCCATGGGTACATCTAGAGTGTGCATGTTTGAGCAGTTCAACATATCTCACTTGAAAAATTGAGCAAGCCTGTGATAACACGTAAATTATAGGGTTAAATATCAGAAAGCTACACCTTTTTGTGTAATAGAATGAATATACATGCATGTTATCAATCTTGAAATTATTAAACCTATTTTTGAATTGATTTTATGATTTTTTGTGGATTTAAATCAGATTTTAAATATTTTTTTTTCTGACATTGAATCCTTAAAGAACTTACTTTGACAATTCAGAGCATACTTTTTACGAATGTTTTGGACTTATTTCATAGAGATAAGAATTTTCAAAGTAAATACATATATTATTATTATTTTTATGACTTAGTAGTTACTTTATAATGAATATTTTGGGCTTTAATTTGTGTTCACCACATGTTGCCATTCGATTCATCGAATGATAACCAATTACGAGTTTATACAACGATTACCAACACTAATCATTCCGAAAAGGCACAATTATTGCATCATAAATTACGGTGGAATAATGCACCAATCATTATTTGATATTCTATTTGCTTTAATTTGCAGGAGTGACGTGAACCAATAGAAAAAAAGAGCTCATTTAAATTGCAAGGAATGTAATATGAGAATGGAGAGAGAGAAGAATACTAAAAGAAGAAAAAAAAATCAACAATTGCGGCTGTACACATTTCACACACATGTACCCCCACAATTGATTAAAAAGCAAAAGGTAGCTTACATGGCAAACAGAAACACGTGTCATGTTAGATAGTAATAAGGGAATATTCTTCTGGTCCACTTTCTGACATGAATGACAGGTGTCAGTGTGTCATTCAAAGAAAAAATAATATTGTGACATGGTGCACGGCGATGTGCTGCCACAACATAGTATTCAAAACAAAAATTTAAGTGTTATTTTTTTCTTTTCCTACTGCAGGTACATGTGGTAATTTTGAAGTGTGCAGTCGCGGAAGATGAGACAATCATGCTGTCATTAAAGAATCTGGTGATTGGATGGTTTAACAAAAAATGGAAAAGAGGAAGCGTATGCCTATGACGAGGAGAAAAAAATGAATGGCTAGGATTGCTGCAAATTCAAAATGTGATATCTGATGGTCCACATGTCAGATTAAGCTATAAATTTTAGGGATGCTTTCTCTATCCCTCCTCTTTCCATTTTATCTCTGATCTATAAATAGAGGTGTGGATTACTATCAATGTAATCCTTAAAATTGCTTCTTACTCGTGTGAGATGATTGAAAGATAATGAGTTTTAGATGTCCATGAAGTGTGTTCTTGGTCCATTGAGTGTGCGGGAAGAAGAAATAGAGAAGAGGGGTAGCTTACCTGCTCTCAAAAATTGCGGTAATTCTAGCTGAATGTAGGGATCTGCGGTAAGCACCGTCATCTTACAATGCTATTTATTGACAATGTCGATAGCTTAGTTTGCTTTCACTACATGCCTCACCATTCCATCAGTCCCACACATTCTCCAAAGCACGGCGTAGCAACTTCAAACAGTCATCGTACTTAAATTGTCTTCTACTCCATTCCTTTCACTCTTCACGCCATCATTATTTCACTCAAAATTACTTTCTCTTCTCAAACCTAAATTATAACAATATACTAACTTGTCTCCTCCATTTAATATCACTATCTTCCCTTGTAGTTTCTCGTCACTTGATTGCTTAATTGTTATGTATCTCTTGCTGTCTCAAATAATCACTATATTAAGAACATTAAATCTTTAATTACCGTTCCCTGTGGAGACAATCCATGCTAATTATTAGCTAAAAATACTTAGTGAGTACAGGTTTATATTTTATTTAATAATATCAAATACCAATGACAAACTAAAATCCTAAATTTGAAATAATCAGCCTACTTTGGCAATCAAGTTTTAAATGCTAGTAGGATTTTTATTTGAATCTTTTCTACATGTATGATTAAAATTATGTTGATAATGTTACCAAAATCCAACACATATAAATGAAGAGAAATGTGTGGATCACCTACTTCAAAGGCTTCTTCTGAGTCGATACTAACACATGATTTGAATTAAATCAGTTTATTATATATCATATGAATGTTCATACACATGGTTCATACACAAATCTGACCACTCATATTTTTAATTTCATAAGATTGATCAGAGACCTTCTTATTTCCTCTATTTTTGACATGCCACTCATTTGAAACTAGAGCATGTTTATAACATAATCCAATTCTCATCACATCTATCAGAGAAAAAATGGCTCCTTTTAGAAATTTATAATTCATTTCATCACTTTCTCATGAGTGATGTCACTTCCAACCTGGTACAATAATGTTATCAAAATGAGATTAGATACTGCTCATGGAGGCTCAATAGAAATCAAATTATATTATATAATCTGATCATAGGGTCATTGTAGTCAGTAGGCCGCTCACCTCTACTACCATATGATCAGGATGTTGTAACTATGTAATCCTGAGTGACTGAGAAATGATCTGATCTGATCAGACTCTGTGATCTCATCTTACTAGGTTCCCATTTGAGAAGATGCTAGTTGATCGCCTTCTAATCGGCTACCTTTGGATCTGACCATAGAATTTAACTGTAGTACGATTAGATTATAACCACAAATAATAAATCACAAATATGAATCTTGTTTTAGATCTGTTAGAACATCTGGTGAATTTACAAGATTCATCTGAAGCAGACCAATCACCTTTTGATTGGTATATTTGATAGCTTATTTTTGAATGTGATCTTAACGTGATCAAATTTGGACGATGAATGGCAGCTGAAACGTCTGGTTCTATTAAAGTATGATGTATTATTTGAGCCCACTATAGTCATGTTATGATACATCTATTTCATAGCTAATAGTAGAGTTTGACCAGAGTGTGATCACATTCTAGTATTGGATGACAAATTAAACTGCTAGTTTATACTATAACCTGATTAGGTGTCTGGTGTGATTCTCATAAGTGATGAGAATGGGCATGTGATTATGTGAGTATTCTTCCTTGTACCAAATGCTATATGATGATACAAATAGGTCAAGACATGTCATTTGCATCATGTGATGGATTAGACATGCCATTCTCATCTAAACTTTAGAAACGTTCTTCATAAGTGATCATAAACATGCTTATTGAAATTTGTTTGGATATGTCTCATTTGATACTAGAATTGGTTTAAAACATTATATAACTCTGAAAATATCGTGCGGAGTGAAAATATAGTTTCTGATAAAAATCCAAACCCAAGATGAAGTGTCTTATTAGGGTGTAAGAGAATATGCAAACCAATAATCTTCATATAGCCTTGTTACTGAAGCAATATCAGTACATAATAAAAATGTCGTGGGATTCCAATCTAAAATGAAAAATCACACATCTCATATCTCATTTAAATAAATGATCTCTCTGATTTGGTGAAAGTTATCAAAAAAAGGCCTTGATTTTCTTTAGTATGTAATTGATACAATCTATAAACCATTTATACATCATAAATCAAACAATACAGAAATTGAAATAGAGTTATAGAAAGCTTTATTGAACTAGTTTGGATAGACTGGATTCATTATTTTCCAGCTCCTTGGACGATTATTTGCCAGCAATTGGACTTTCCATCCTCTTGACGTATGATGAACTCGAATTTGGGCTAACTCTTTGTCATTCATATTTCACTTGATCAATGAATTTTATTATTTGAAGTAGCACACAAGTAGATAATAGTGTGACGTGGTCATCGCCATAAAAATTAAGAATAATAAAACTGTTGCTTTTTTCAACTAGTTAGTAGCAGATATGGGTAAATACATTGGATATAACAAATATGTTTAGATGAGAATAAGATAAGTAAAAGTACATATATAGATATAATAATTCATGAATTATTTATATACATATATCAATTCAAATAATGATGATAGCTAGATTATAAATTGCTGGATGAATGATATAGATGGATTGCTATAGACACTTCATGTTGAGAATAATATGGCAGAAAGTGTGCGAGGATAATAACAATAGATCATTATATTTTTGTGTTATTAAGGTGATTTGAAACATCTGCAGAGCCTCTCTATTTCTCTTGTGCCTTAAACCTTTGATAGAAAAGGGACACCACATTACCATGATGAACCATGAAATGAATTTCCTTCACTTGACTTACATCTGTTTTCAAGTGACTTGGACATATAGGGGAAAGAGGCATAGCCATCATCTCAATTTCAGCCTAAAACCCATTCTTAAACATTAGATATTACTTTTTGAAATCGGATCATTATCTGGTCTTGGATATTTCTCTCCTTATTGATTAACATGGTCAACTCCATGATTTTTGTGGACATATCACATTTGCAAAGTTATCTAAATAATATACACATTGGTTAAGCATAACTTCCTGGTATTCTCTAAAATCCTATTATCACTTGCAGTGAAAAACCATTCATTCTTTACAGTACATCCACGTTTTCTCCATTAATTGTAATGTAAAATATATATTTTATTATGCTTTAAAATTCAGGATAAATTTCCATTAAATCAGTCTTTATAAGAGGATGCATATTAGTCCCAATTAAAAAAAATAATGTGGAGGTGTGGAATGATTTTATGTTTGATTTCTGTTCACTGCAACTGATTGGGTGCTGTGATTAATTGAGTAATATCTCCTCACTTTATCTCCCATCTTGGATTTCTGTTCTGACTTAGTTTTTGCTGACCTGTGCGTCAGATTTTTTGATCCATTCTTGTTCTAAAATATTTTAGGAGAGAAAACTATTTTTATAAAGAGCCTAGATAAAAAAACAGCATCTGGCATCTGGAAGATGTGACCACAAGGTTTGTGTGATCTAACATATGTTGATTTCAATTTTGTCATATTTTTATCTAGTCTTCCAGTGAATGGCCTAGATGAAAAGCTTTTCAAAAAACTAAACCATATGAAAATTTTTACTTCCGGACTACCAACTCCAGACAAATCCCACCAGCAATTCTTAATGGGTTCAAATGGTTTTACAGACTTACCCACCATGGTGTCAAAATTAATCCAATAAGATCACCCTAACCAACCCATAAGGATGAGCCTACTTAGTACTCTAAATCAATCAACTAAATTATCCTACTAAGTCCTACAGATCAGTTATATATTAATCCCAAAAGGTTGTATATTAAAGGTCACTAACCTTTTTCCATTCTCTCTCATCAATACGAAAATTCTTCTCGTTTCTTCTGTCTGTTTGTGCTCACTGTTTCACTTCTTAATATTAGACTATATTTTCTGAATTCAATCGTATCTCTTCTTTATTGAATACTGTCTATCCTGAATACAACCATTCCATTCTTCTGCTTGTTTGGTTTCAACATTTCTCAAAGTCTTTTTTGATTCTATCTTTATTATCAATTCAGAATTTCTCTTCCTTATATTATTTTCAAGGAATTAATCTCGTTAGCTCTATTGATGTCCATGATTTCTATTGATCTCCTTATATTTGTTTCGGGCTCATAAGATTTTTCTAAAATAAGTTGCGAGTTGTGGATTTTCCTCTTTATGTTCAAGCAATTTCTTAAGTGATGAATGATCAGTTATGACAATGACCACTCTCCTCCATTTCTTCACACAAACCCTTATGATTCGTGTGAGACACTTAAAAATTTTTAGAAGAAAATTAATTACCATTTCTATCCTTCACATCTGAAACTTGGCAAGCACATTACATAATCTTATTGCATGCCCTGAAATTTCTACGTTAGAGTAGGTCATGTGCTGCGGTGTGAAAATTCACACCACTTGTGCAAATTTTCATTTGCACAAACCCCTCTGTTTGATGTTCAGTGTGCATTTGTGCAGGAATTCACACTGCGCATTGCACAAATTTTCACATATCATTCAACATTTTTATTGTTAATTAAATATTTTAATTTATCACTATAGAGCACATTAAAGTTGTCACGTAATATTAATAGTTTATGGTCATTATATATCTTGACGACGTTCATTTTAAAAAATATATTTATAAGTATGAAACTAACATTTTAGTAATTATGTTAGAATAATAATAGTTTTTATCATAAGATATCTAGTCAACATTGATTTTGAATAAAATCTTTATGAGTATGAAATTAACATTTAACTAATTACATTATTATAATAATAATAGTGTATCATCATTAGATATCTAGTGATATTCATTTTGAATAAGTTATAAGTATGAAATTAATATTTAATTAGTTAGTTAATAATAATATTTTATCATGATTTGATATTTAGTCGACATTCTTTTAGTTGTATAGTATCTATAGGTATAAAAATTAACATGAAAATTTTTGAATGAACGTTGAACGTAGCCAGTCTTTAGACAACAGGTTTCTTAGTCATTTTATAGGAATAGGGGCTGATAGCCTCATAACTTAAGTAACTAGCAAAAATAAGTATGTTAATATATAGTTGAAGTAAAACAATAATTAAATGCCACAGATAGTATCAAAACATAAATATAAACAAATGTATAATTGTTCAACAGGTGAGCAAAAATAAAAGAACCTAATAAATACTCCGGTCTTCATCGCTTTTTTGTTTATTTGCTTGGTATCATTGTTGATGTTGTCTTCTGCTCACCACCAACACTTGAGTGTCCTTAGTAAGTTGATGGTCTCTACTATCAACCTGGATCACTTTTAGTTGATGACAACACAACTGCTACAGAACAATCTATCAAAGGCTGCACTCATTGTTGAGACCAATAGGAATTCCTTCTCAACCATTGCTAACCCTGGATATGAGTGTTCACATGTTACTTTCCACCAGTGAAATGGTTCTATCAACTTAAGAGGGATGAGCCAATATACACATTTAATTCATGCCCTGGATCATTGGTTGGTGTCTGCTCACTTTTTAGTAATAACTCATCCAGTGCTTCACCAAAGAAAGTAGTAGATATCCATGCTGCTAAAAAACACCCAGAAGAAATTGAACAAACAATGATTGCATCATTGGTGATTTTGTGGTATGTAGTATGGTTTACAAATCTACTCTTACTTCATTCTATGGTCGCGGTCAACTGATAATAACTTCATTGAGGGATCAATGAGTGCAACACTGGTGAAGGCCTGGTTGCGAGTGAGGATAGATGTCGAGATTCTTGAACTCGGATGATATAAAAACAAAAGAAGAAAGAAGAAGAAAGAAGGAGAAAGAAAAGAAGGAGAACGAAATGATGCTGAGGCAAGATGCAATCAGATCATTCAAATCATCCATTGAACTAGAATTACATTGGTTAGTATTTATAATATAAATGATACTAAATATAGAATGGTGTCTGTTTTAATCATAGCCGTTATAACTCGTACAATGGCTATTGATAAGCCAAAAATAGGGGTAAATTTTATGCAGTTTTAAACCCTTGTCGTTGTCAATTTTAGCTTATACAATAAAATTTATAAAACCTCACTTAAGATGTACAATGATGAGTAGAGGTATCGTCCAAGGGAGGCTACTAAGTAGTTCAACTCGATGATTTTTTTGATAATTAGGATTAATAGGATCTTTAATGAAGATCAAATCAATCTAATTAGACAAGGAATTTAGAGAGGGAGATAGAAGAGATGAAAAGAGTAGA
Source organism: Wolffia australiana (assembly GCF_029677425.1). NCBI lineage: Eukaryota > Viridiplantae > Streptophyta > Magnoliopsida > Alismatales > Araceae > Wolffia > Wolffia australiana. Next base: position 17,148,048 of record NC_135843.1, on the reverse strand, counting down.
ATAAGTAAGGTAACTCTAAGTTGAATTAATTGATCCAAATGAAAGGATCAAGGAATTCAATTAGAGGGTTTTAGAAGAAAATTTTGATTTGGTTGGTTGGTTTTTGTTGGTTTGATAATTCAGAACTAGCTACTTTATTAGATAATAATAAAAAGAAATTTTAATACCCTAGAATTTAAAGTTTTTTCCATAGTTTTCTTTTGAAATGCACTTGAATACTCAGTTATATCTCTCAATTACTCCTCTCAATCCTAATCAGGGCTTGTACATGCCGCTCAAGCCAAGCAATTTAGAGGTTCGGACCAGAATCAAGAAGAACAATCAAGAAATTAAACTAACTTCATCCATAATGCACAAAAATTAAATACAATGAAGGGAAAGGTACCAAACAGGTTGATCCAGGCTGGGGCTCCTCTCTGTCTTGCAGCTGTGATAGAGAACCAATAATGAGCTCCCCCTCTCGAAATTTAGCTTTTATACTTAGGTTACATGATAAAAATCACCATTTTACCCCCGCTTAGTAATTAATTTTTATCTATCAATGTAGGCTTGATCTGAATGATCCAACCGTATAGATAGAAAGATGCGATGAAGACGAGCAAATCAATAAAAAATCATCTCAATCGGACATCAGGATCAAAAGTTATTAATGAATGAATTTAAACTAATTTTAACCATTGGATTTAAATCTATTTATTTAATTATTTTCTTTTGGGACACTCAATGATGTGTCGACTGTTCATTGGGTGATGACATTTGGACTTCAAATGGTGGAATCTGCGCATGCCACGTACCCCCCTGTCAAAAATAAAATCAAAAGAAATATTTAGGATAAGTCAAGGTGGTACAAATAACGATGCACTTACGCATGCGTTTCTCGCAGCGCGGACGAATCTGCAAGTGCCATGTCACCGCCCGTGCATGCGCATTGTAAGCGCCACGCAGGCAGTGAACTTACCTCCTAGCACTGATCCTCATCAAGCGCCGTCTGACGCTAATCTGACGGCGGTGATGAGGCCACGTCAGTCGCCCAAAAATCTCTGTAGCACTTTTGTAATAAAGTCCTCCTTAAAAAATTGGAATTGCCGCCTGACGCCGCCCATAGGTAATCGTGTATATGCCCTCAGCGCACTCTCTCTCTCCTCTGGTTTCTCCTAAAAACATTAAAACAAATATTAACTAATTGCAATAAAACCCTAGAACATTTTAAATAATATCTTACGACTGCAACCACGACCGAGAGCTGTTTTTGAGGGCATCATTGCAACGAAAATTTATGAAAAGCCCTTCAAAGTTTGAAAATAATCTTAATTCTCATTTTTTTCCTTATAAGTATATCTTTTTTTCTTAATAAAAAATGCATTTCTTCCTCAAATAAATCTCAAAAAAATCCTAGAAAATCCTAGAAAATTCTAAAAAATTCATTAATTCCTCCCCGTACTAATAAATCTCAAAATTAAATATTAAACTTGCCATTTTTCATTCAGAAAATAATTATTTCAAGCTCAAATAAATCTCTTAAAATTCATAGAATGAACAGAAAATTAGGGAAAAATCAGAAATCACTTGAGAACAGTATTGTTATGGAAATACATGATAACAACCCCATTTATGCTCTTTAAATTCATAAAATTGTGCTAGTAGCATGAAATAAAGACCGAATTTAGGGTGTTATCAGCTATATTAAACAAAACTGGCCCATTAGATGTAACGTGTATGTTTCCTATTCTAGAAATGATCCTAGCTGTCTATTTCTCTTAACGAGTATTGGATAGGTGGAGTTTTTACATATTAATACTTTAAGGTCCCTATTGTTGTGGCTGTTGCAGGCTTGTGCTGGTGGCCGATTTGGCAATCCTCAATACCCACGTAAAGCGCAACTGTAGGACGAAGACATTGAGCTTGTCTTGAAGCTGTTGAAATGGCAGGATGTGCTTGGTCATGGCATGAAAAACTGGATTTGTGGCAAGATATGTTGCTCCGATGTTATCACACCAGAGGGTTGGTGCAGAGGAGGAAGAGAGATTTAGCTCCTTGAGTAAGGATTGGATCAACAATGTTTCGGCGGCTGCATTAGCTAGTGCTTTTTACTCTGCTTGTGTGCTTGACCGAACCATTGTAGGTTGCTTTTGGAACTTTAGGAGACAAGGTTTCTTCCAATAAATACTAAAAATCCTCTAATTGATATCCAGTCCTCTTGATCTCCTGCCCAATATAGTTCCGGGATGAGGACGAGACGTGGGCGGTTCGGGATGAATTTCATCCTGACCTTCCTCCTATGGAACCAGTAGGACGAAGGACGGGACACTTTTTCGTCGGGCGGAAAAAAAACCGTCCCGTCCAGAAATACCGGGACAGTTTTTCGTCCCGTCCGAACGAAAAATCGTCCCGTCCTTCGTCCTGGATGAAAAAATGTCTCCCTCCCGCCACCGGATTCCCGCGCTTGGAGCCCTAAATCGCCCATCCCCTCCCTCTCCCCACTCCACCTTCTCGAGCGACGACATTCCTCTCCACTCTCCACTCTCTGGCTTCCCTCTCCCCTCTCCACCTTCTCGAGCGGCGACCTCTCCCCTCTCCACTCTCCGGCTTCCCTCTCCCCACTCCACCTTCTCGACCGGCGACATTCCTCTCCACTCTCCACTCTTCGGCTTCCCTCTCCCCACTCCACCTTCTCGAGTGGCGACATTCCTCTCCACTCTCCACTCTCTGGCTTCCCTCTCCCCCCTCCACCTTCTCGAGCGGCGACCTCTTCCCTCTCCACTCTCCGGCTTCCCTCTCCCCACTCCACCTTCTCGAGCGGCGACCTCCCTCCCCTCTCTCCCCTCTCCTGCTGCCCTCTCCCCTCTCCCCCTTCCCGAGCGACGACATTCCTCTCCACTTTCCACTCTCTGGCTTCCCTCTCCCCTCTCCACCTTCTCGAGCGGCGACCTCTACCCGCTCCACTCTCCGGCTTCCCTCTCCCCACTCCACCTTCTCGAGCGGCGACATTCCTCTCCTCTCTCCACTCTCCGGCTTCCCTCTCCCCTCTCCACCTTCTCGAGTGGCGACATTCTTCTCCACTCTCCACTCTCCGGCTTCCCTCTCCCCACTCCACCTTCTCGAGCGGCGACATTCCTCTCCACTCTCCACTCTCCGGCTTCCCTCTCCCCTCTCCACCTTCTCGAGCGGCGACATTCCTCTCCACTCTCCGGCTTCCCTCTCCCCTCTCCCCCTTCTCGCTCGGCGACATTCCTCTCCCCTCTCCACTCTCCGGCTTCCCTCTCCCCTCTCCACCTTCTCGAGCGGCGACATTCCTCTCCACTCTCCACTCTCCGGCTTCCCTCTCCCCTCTCCACATTTTCGAGTGGTGACCTCTCCACTCTCCGGCTTCCCTCTCCCCACTCCACCTTCTCGAGCGGCGACATTCCTCTCCACTCTCCACTCTCTGGCTTCCCTCTCCCCTCTCCACTCTCTGGCATCCCCTCTCCCCTCTTCACCTTCTCGAGCGGCGACATTCCTCTCCCCTCTCCACTCTCTGGCTTCCCTCTCCCCTCTCCACCTTCTCGAGCGGCTACATTTCTCTCCCCTCTCCACCTTCTCGAGCGGCTTCCCTCTCCCCTCTCCACTCTCTGGCTTCCCTCTCCCCTCTCCACCTTCTCGAGCGGCGACATTCCTCTCCACTCTCCACTCTTCGGCTTCCCTCTCCCCTCTCTACCTTCTCGAGCAGCGACATTCCTCTCCACTCTCCCCTCTCCGGCTTCCCTCTCCGCTCTCCACCTTCTCGAGCGGCGACATTCCTCTCCACTCTCCACTCTCCGATCTCCCGGCTTCCCTCTTCCCTCTCCACTCTCCACTCTCCCGGCTTCCATCTCCCCTCTCTACTATCCGCTCTCCCGGCTTGCCTCTCTATTCTCCACTCTCAATTCGGAGAATGTGAAGTCTTCCAGCAGGCGTAGGGCGCTCTTGCGCTGCTTGTTTGACGTCAAGGTATGTTCCCATCTCTTTCTCCTTGAATGGGGTTTTTATAATGTCGTTGTTGCGTGAAATCGTGATCATCTCTTATACGTAATGCATTTCTGTTGTGTAATACCTTGGTTTTTCAGTAGCAGTGCTCAAGGTTGGGAAATCAAGTTTGCTCCTGTGGTGGGCTGGTGGCGAGTAATATTTGGTGCGTGGAGCTAAAAACGGTTGGGTAACGCCCTCGCCTTCTACTTTGTAGACCCCTATTTCTATTTTGCGCCGATGGAAATTGAATTTTATATCCCCTCATATATACTCTGCTAAGGAGTCGTACGCGTGCGTTGTTACGAATTTTAGCCGTGCCTTATGCTTGACGTTTCTGTACAGAGCAATTTATATTCTCTTTAACAGCCAGTTATGAGATTGTTTATTATAAGAATTGTTACTTAGCTGAGCAGAACAGCTTATCTTCTATGGTCATCAGCTCCATCCCAATATCTTTGCTGCGGATATAACTGTCAGTGATCTTGCCCATAACCACTCTTTTTTCCTCTTGTCCACATCTGATCCCAGTAGAGCAGATTCCCTTTAGAGGATAATAAAGACAATTGGGTACTTGAATTGTATTCTAAACTTCACTTAAATATCCTAATTCTTACTTTTACAACACAGTCTAGTCCTTACTCTCTACCAGTCTAGAGATCTTCTTGTCCTTACTCCTCCTTTGGGTATGATTCACGTATGCTGCGTAAAAATCCTTTTCCAATATTGGTATCCTCAGGAGATATGTCTTCTGCGTAGATCGAACGCAAGGGGTAGAGGAGTATTTAATCCTTGCTAGACGAAATTTCTCTACTATCTGTTATTCCCAAGGTTGGCATATCATATCAGTTATTTCAAGGCGGTAGTATTTGCGATGGTTTCCTCTATCTTCACAGTCTTTCTTGTGTCTCCTCCTCCATCGCATCCCTCCCTTTCTTCATCATTCTAGCTTCTCTCACCTCTTTCTACATCTCCCACTCTTCTCCCTAGTTTTTTCCAGGTACACGGGAGTCGCGGGCTACACCGATGCCTCATACATCATCGACAACTGAGCACCAGATGGAGCCATGCGAGGGTAACCTGCACTGTAGTTGTCCCGTTCCGCGTCGTAGTGTTCCTCTGCTCCTCCATCGCCTTGCCTACCATCACCCTAATGAAGACGTCATCGACATTTCCTCGGATTCAGATTCTGACACCGACAACCCGAAGCCTTCCTCAGATCCACTACCGGCTGAACTCTGCCTTTTGTCCCCAACATTTCTGCTTCCACATGGCACGCCCCGACAGCACGCCCTTATCATTGAAAGTTCACACAGCCTTCTATCCCGTCTGCGTCCCTTCCTTTTTGGGGTTCTGGATTCCCCCCAAAAGAGACCAAGAAATTGTCCAATGGATACAGCTTTTTGGGAAGCCCATAACTTTTCGCCGGATATGATTGACATTGTACAAGTTCTAGTAGCCCATCCTTTCCGCGACGACCACGTCAGCCCCGGTGCACACACAACTCAAGTCCCCTTGGTGGATAGCGGCGACAATGGGTGGCTAGTCGAGTAACGACCATGCCATGTGCAAAACCAGGCTTAGTTGTTTAAAACTTTTAAGTCTACTGTTTCTTTTGCTATATCCTGTAACTGGGAAGAACACAGTTGTCGTTGAAGTGAAATTTTTTTCTTCTGTGTGGCGTTCTCATCTCGTTATGTAGCGTTACCTCTTCTCTCGTTATGTCGCCTTTTCCTATGTTTTTGCCCATCTTAATTTGTGATTGCGTTTTTTTACTGAATTTACTGGATACTGTAAGTCACACTTCATTATTTATAAATGATATTGTCTTAAAAATTGCTCAGGTAGAGTAATGGAATCCTTTTCCGCCACCACCCCAAAATTGACGCCAAAGGCAACGCCGTCGATGTCCACAGATTGCAACGCAGTTGAGGTTGATGATAACCTATCGACTCGTAGCGACAAACGGGATCGGTCAAAAGTTTTAGATTATTTTGTTGAAACTGGCCCGGACGAGTATCAGTGCACGCTTTGTCAATCAGAGAACCCCAAAAAAGAAGAAGAAGTCGTTCCGAAGGCTGTGGTTCTATGAGACACAGGTGGTGGGCGACATTCCTGGTCCGGATGTCGCCAAAAAAGGATGTACGTCAATGTCCAAGGGAAGCTGGTGGAGATGTTTGCGGAGGTCTCTAGCGTATCACTTACCGTGGATGCTTGGACATCCCAAAACAACATCGCCCTTTTAGGAATCACTGCTCACTAGATCGACAACAACTGGAAGATATGTGAGCTTCTTCTAGGACTGTGACAAATGAAGGGATCACATAGCGGCTCAAACTTAGTGACGATCGTCGTGGAAGTGGCATATCATTACGACATTCAGTCGAAGATATGTGCCATCACCACGGACAATGCATCGAACAACAGAACAATGATTGCTTCCATTGTGGAGCAGTTGAAGACAGTAAACCCCCAGTTCACGATGGAACGACATGTACCGTGCTTTGCCCATATCCTGAACCTCGTCGTCCAGGCTGGGCTCAAAGTAATTCGTAATCCAGAACCCCCTACAGGTAATTACTACGTGTCCGAGATATTCGTCTAGTAACACCGTTGGACACGGAAGACCCAACTGATTCAAACGTTGAGGAAGATATAGCGGCAGTAGTTGCACCTTTGGGGGAAGCCATTTCACGCGTGAGAGCCATTGTGAATGCCATTCAAGGATCAAAACAACGTATGAAAAAATATGTTGACATGTGCAAGATGTTTGATTTTCCGGATTCGAACAAGATAAAGATCGACTGTCCAACGCGCTGGAACTCAACATTCAAGATGTTAGGGTGTGCTTTTGGTAAGAAAGAAGTCCTGGACCACTTGGCTATGCGGTTCCTCTCGACGCCCAACAGAGATTACGGATTGTGTCAGGAGGACTGGGAGATGATAGATGAATACCTATGCGTCCTTGGGCCACTATGCCAGGGAACTGACTTTGTGTGCTCGACGAAGAAATTGCCGATAACTGAAGTAACATCATTAGTGGCAGAGATCACGAGGCACCTTGAGCATGCCACGGAAAACACAGGGGCAACTTTGGATGCAGATCGCCAGAATGCCCTGCGGTCAGCGTGTGGTGCTATGCATAACAAATTGATGCAGTATGCAATGGTGCTTTGGGCCAACACAACCGTCGCAATAGCCGCAACATTAGATCCTTTCTCAAAATTAGATGTGGTGCATCCTTCTTGTAGACAGAACATGCTTTCTTATCTTGGCAGTCTATTGGAGTCTACGGCTACGGCAAAAGGAGATGGAAGCGACACAGAGCGGGTCATGTTGTCCCTAAGTCGGCGTCCAAAGCAATATTCATCCAAGCGCCAATATACGCATCCGTGTAGCCGTCAACGTCCACGGTCAACGCCGCGACAAGATCTAGAAACGTATATTAACATCCCATGCAGTGAGGAGGAAGACAACCCCCTAGGTTGGTGGAAGGATGTTGGGATGCGGTACTTGCCAAATCTGATGGTAATTGCTCGTCAATTCCCTGCCGTCAGTTCGACCAGCGCATCGGTGGAGCGACTTTTTTTAGTTGGCTGAGGCATCACAACGTACCGAAGATCAAGGCTTGATGCGGAGAGCATGGAAATGTTGATGATGCTTCGCGCATGGTTCCGTCGGGAAGAGCGGGACTCCAACGACTCCGATGATGACTCCGACAATGATGACAGCTCGACCGATGGTGGGTTATGCTCTCTCTCTTTTCTTGTTTTAGTAAACATGTCTATCTTTTATTAACTCTCTACGTTTCATGTCACAGAGTAACGGGAGAGACAATATGATCGCGCTGTGGCATTCACGCACGACACATATAGTCATTGTAAGTACAGTTTGCCTAGCTGGAAACTAATTCAATCCCTCACTCTCTACCGATTACAATTTCATTATTGATTAAAAACAATTACTGAGTTAAATTCTCCTTAGATCTACTCTGCGAGTTTTGACGTACGTGTATTCTGCTTATCCCTGAACATCTGCGGTGTACAGCTGTGGAACGTGGAGTTTACTTTTTTCTTGACAATTAATTGACATTTGTTGATTCGTCTTAATGCTCAAAGTTGCCTTTCATCAGCGTGACTCCATGACATGTGCATATTCGTAGAGATATTCTAGCATTAATTTATGATCACATGACTTTCAACCTTTTTCAATTCTACGATGCTCACCGTCACACCCACCAATGTGTGTCACTCTGATGAACAAACTCCAAACCGTTTACATGTAATGTGCATCAAAATTATTGTGTCATATAATTCAACTCTCACTGAACATTCATTTATAGCTCACAATTATCAGTCCATTTACTTTCAGGAAGAGGCCGGTCGATTCGTCGAGGGACGCGGATATGGTGTGAGTACGGCGCAACCTTGGCGCAGCTACAGTGCGGCTTCGGTGCTTACCAGTCCTCGGCGTCGTATTAGTTATCGACTTCCTTCGCACAGAAAATACTAGAAATACCTTCTGAACACTTCAGTTACTGTCTACCACTTTTCTGATTTGGAGAAAGTAAAGGTTTGCGGTTTTTATATTTATTTACATACTCAGCCTGAGGCCTTAAACTGAAGGAGGAGAATAGAAGAAAATTAGGGAACTGCCGTTATAGGTATTGCTTATCTGTACTGTTTAACTAACGTAATAAAAATTGATCCCATTAACGTAATTTCTTAATAGGTTGAGAATAATATGTAATACTGCAATTTCTTAGATTTAACTACAATCCTACAATTAATTTTAACGTATGTACAAGTAACATTCAAAATTTAACCAATGCACATATATTTCTGCCGATCTCTAGTTATTGTAAATTTACTAAATATCACAAATTTATTTGATTTAGGACAATGGAACTGAATGCAAATCCAATCTTAAAATTTAAATTTCGTATGGGATTCAACAATTTCTTTGAATTTTTTTGTCCCAATTCGTCCGTCCCACGTCCACAGCTTTCGGACGAACGAATTTTTCGTCCCCTGGGACGAATGTCGTTCCGTTAGTAAGACCGCCGGACGGATTTTCGTCCACCAAATCATCGGGCACTCGCGGACGGGATGAATTTCGTCCCAAGGGACGAAAAATTCGTTTGTCCTCGTCCCGAAACTATACTGCCCAATGTGCATAGCCTTTGCAGTTAACAAGAGATTTAAATTTTTGTAAAGAAGTAATCCATGTAATGCTGTTCCTTTTAAATATCTTAGAAGATGTTTGAGAAATTTCCAATCCCGGTTGGTGGGAGAGTGCATTTTCTGACAACCTTGTTAACTGCAAAGGCTATGTCGTCCTGGTTAGTGTTAGGTGCTGTAAAGAGCCGACAATTATTCTGTATAAGGTGTGATCAGAAAATTAGTCTTGAGAAAAACATGTTTTCGTTTCTATAACTGGAAGTAGATGATGGTTTACAATTTTCCATATTAGTATGATGCAGAATTTGAGAGAGATATTTGGATTGAGATGGTGCACAGCCATCGTTAAGTTTAGTAAATTCTATGCCTAAAATATAATGAGCATGTCCTGAATCTTTAATTCCAAAAGCCATTTACAGTTGTTTAACTAGAATTTCTATTTCGTTTGAACATGGTGAAATTATAAGAATATCATCAACATAGATCATAATGAAAACATGGTTAGTAGATGATAATTTAAAAAATAAAGATGTGTCAGTTTTAGAACCAGTAGGGTGAAGCTGGGTAAGAAATTATGTTAGTTTGGTAAACCACGCTATAGGAGATTGTTTAAGCCCATAGATAGACTCGCGGAGAAGACATACAGGTTTTGGATGATGTTTATCTTGAAAACTCCTTGGTTTCTCCATGTATAAGGTTTCTTTAAGGTCCCCATGCAAAAATGCATCAGAGACATCTTTTTGATGTATTGCCCAGTTCATGCTAACGACAACTGAAAGTAATAATCTAATTGTGGTGTGCTTAATAACAGGGCTAAAGGTTTTGGAAAAATCAAATTCTTCTTGTTGGTTATATCCTTTCACAAAAAGTCTGACTTTTTATTTATCATTTGTGCCTTCATGTTTATATTTTATTCTGTACACCCATTTGCATCCAATTGTATGAAAAATTGGGTTTGTGGGAAATAGTTCCAAGGTTTGATTCTGCATTAAAGCAGTAAATTCTTCTTCCATAGCTAGCATCCAATGGGAACTCATGCATGCACTTTTGAAAGAATGATGTTCTTCTATGTGGACTAATTTGCAGTAAGACATGCGGGTGAGGGATAACAAATAGCAGTAAGTTATGAACATCGATTTGTTTGGAAATTTGTGTTATCCTATAAGTAGACATCTTGGACAGATTTTGTCTTCAAGATATCTCCAAGATCAGGAGTAGTATCAAACATAGTTAGGATTAGACATGGTCGTTCTGTTATGTTTGTTTGAAACGAACACAAAATTCACACAAAATAACCGCACAGGCCCTTGTTCTTTGTTCTGTTCTTTTTCTTTTTCAAAAATGAACAAAATTTGCACATTTGCACAAAATTAGACTAAGATTCGTACAAAACGAACAAAAGAACAGAACACGGGTCTGTACGATGTTCTGTTCGAATTCATTTTTGTTCTATTCGGAAATCCGAACAGAACGAACAATTCACACAAAGTCGCACCAAAAGGACAGGAACGAACATGTCTAGTTAGGATGTCCTTTTCAGATTCTAAAGGATTGTTAGGATCAAACATTCGAATGGAGTTATACATGTTTGATCCAGTTTGGTCTGTTTCAGCATCATAGTCGGAGTTTGATGGTGAGACATATGGTTCAATACCAGGTTGACCATAATGATCTATAGACGTATTAATTTCAGCTGGTGAAATAGCAAGTTCAACGTTAGAGGTATCTGTAATGATGGTTGATTTTCCATACAATGTTGATTCCTCAATATTATGATGGAATGAACCTAGGACACCTTTATCTGGAATGGTGTTCCTTTCAAGTGAAAATGGAAAGGAATTTTTGAAGAAAATCACATGTTTGGAAAAAAAAAATTTACTTGAATGGAGAGACAAACATGGATGCCTAATATGTACTGCACTGTAACCCCCAAAAAACACATTTCTCTGAACTCTGTTCAAGTTTATGTTTAACATATGGCGTCAAATATGGATACCAGAAACATCAGAGGGTTTTGAGTGAATAGTAATCATGTTCAGATTTAAAAAGAAGTTCATAAGGATATCTATTTTTCAAGATAGGTGTGGTTAAATGATTTATAAGATATGCTTCTGTTACCACTGCTTCATCACAGAATTGCTTTGGCATTCTCGTAAATGCCAAAGCAAGAGCGTTTCAATTAAATGCCAGTGTTTCCTTTTGGTTTTCCCATTATGTTCAAGGGTGTGAGGATATGACACCCTAAGAACAAGTCCTTGGGTTTAAAGATAATGATCAAGAGATTGATGTTCACCTCCCCAGTCAAACTGGTAGTATTGAATTTTAGAAGAAAATTGATTTTCAACTTGTTTTTGGAAACTAATGAAATCATCTAGAAGGTCACTTTTCTTTTCAGTATGATAGAGCCGCACATATTTCCTAAAATCATCAATATAAAACTATATAATATGAAAACCTAGAGTGAGATAAAACTGGTGCGGGTACCGCTTAATCTGAATGAAAAGCATGAAGCATAGTCAAGTAGAACCAAGTTGCGCTGCTTGATACTCTGATACAAAACAAATAAGTGAGATTGATAATCTAAATGAAAAGATGAAGATGAATGTTACGAAGGTTATTCAGATGAATACATTCATCTTCATTTTCATCGCTCCGTCTAAAACTCACTCCTGCTCTCGCTCCTAAACTCACACCTTCGTCATTTCTGCTCATAAACTCACGCCTTGTTGAACGCTATAAAGTTAAAGTCAATAAAAAATATATATTTTAACATTAAAAATTATCTTTAGATAATTATCCGCAGGATGACGTTATGTTATATTTTGAGGCAAGTGCAAGAATAATGATTTGCAGAGAAAAATAGAAGTTCATGAGATTTTGAAATGGTGCATGAATCACAGATGAAAGGTTTATGAATAACGGGAAGCCTAATTTATGAATAATTATTTTCAATGTCTTGAATTGGGGATGACCTAGTCTGAAGTGCCAGGATTCTTTGGATGATAGTCTTCCAGAGTAGACAACCTTGAACTTCTATTTTTCTAGATTACTGAGCCCATCCTTTATTGTTCATCGGAGAAGGATTCTGTTGGTTGCTTTGTCCTTAAAAAAACACCAAGGCTCATAAAACTCAAGAAATACACCATTATTAGTAGTTAACTTTTGAACATATGATAAATTCTTATTGATTTTTGGAACATGTAATATATTTTTCAAGAAAAGTACTTTATTGTATGCAGAAATATTATAATTTCCAATGGATAAAATGTTCAAACCTGTACCATGACGGACTTGAAGCTGATCTGTTCCTTGATATGTTTGAGCATCTTGTAGACTGTTGATGTGAGTTGTTACATGGTGTCCAGCCCTAATGTTCAACAGAGTATGCCTTAGGTACTGATGTATTTGTAGCATACATTACTGATAAACTCTTGGCATTCTCTAGCACGATGTCCAAACTGTGAGCATATTTGGCATCATGGTTGAAATTGTTGGCGCCTTCCTCTGCCTCACTTTTGACTTCGGCCTCGAAAGTTGTTTCTTTGAAAATTGTCTGATCTTGACTCTTGGCTCATATTTCTATTCTAAGGCTGGTAAGTTTGCCTTTGAATAGAGTTGGCCGTAAGAGTAAACGTACTTGGTTTTCCCTTATGATGATGTATTAAATAATCATCATGCACCTTTATATTTGTCACAATTTGCTCAAATCCCATGTGATCAATATTTTTATTAATACTGAGCAGAAATTGTGAATATTGTTTAGGCAAGACTCGTAGGAAAGTATAAATTTTTGTGGGTTCACTTACAGGGTGTCCCACAATCTTTAGAGCTTCTAAGACGGATCTGAAATGCTTGATGTATTCATCAACTGACATTGATCCTTTTTCAATGTTATTGTCAAACAAGGGCCATTAGGCCTAATCCATTTTTTCTCTCTCTTCCTCTTATTAGTCCCACATATGATTAATCCCTCTATCCTCTCTTCATTAGCCTATATTAAGGCATGTAATCCTCTCTATTTTCCGACTCGAATACAATCATTCTATTGTTCCACATGGTATCAGAGCAGAAAGTTCCGGCTCAGAAACTTCTCGGCGTCCCTTCCTCATACCTAGGTTTTTTTATCTCCGGATGTCTCTCCTTCACTTGTGATCTCCTCCGCCAATGGCTGCTGGCCTCCGGCGATCTTCGCCTTCACCGGTGGCGGTAGTGACCTCTCATCTCTAAACGGCCAATCTGGTGAGCGTCCTGCCGACGACCAGTCTGGGAACATACTTTCTGTCGACTGAATGATTGGTGAAGACCCCGCCGATCAGCAACCGGCCGACTGACGGGACAATCCACCAGCAAACATCCCCCTCAGTAGATGTCTCCCTTTCGGCCGAACAATTGGTGACTCCCCCTCCTGACGACCTACCAACAGACCTCCTCTCGCATGATCGACCGGAGAGTTGATGATTCCTCTTGAGTCCTCTTTGATGATTGATACGAAGAGTCAATGATTCATCTCCAGCCCCTCTTGGTGATCGACGATCGGCGACCATTCTGCTGATCACTAATTGTCCTCCTCGATGATCAGAGATCTGCGATCGACATCCTCGGTGATCACCAATCATGCTCTAGAGATCATGCTCGACCCGACAATCTCCTCTCAACCACCGGTGTTCTGATCCCCTGGTGTGGAGCATACTGCCGATCTAATCAGTTGACAAGGGCTCTATCTTCACTCGTATAGGCCAATCCTCCAAGACAATCTATCACGACGCAACTCATCCGTTTGATCTATGTCTTTAATGGACATATTTACAGATTGTGGGCGTCAGGGTTTGAGCATTTCCTGACACCTCACAATGTGAGTCATCATTTAATAGAGGAACCGCCTGCCCTCACATCACTGATGTTCACGGCTTGGAATCAGCTTTACTCGGCCATCTTGGCGTGGATGCTTCAGAGCATCAAGCAATCAATCACTGAGCCTCTAGCATATATCCGACCAGCCAAACAACTCTGGACGACGCTGGAAAATACGTACGCCAACCTAGAGCAATATTGCTTGCACGGTGGATATTTTTGAAGCACTCTTCCCTTGCATGTAGGGAGACTATACACTAGAATCTCATTATGGAAGACTTCAAGGTATTCTTCAGGATTTAGCCATCTACTAACCTCCAATGATGGATCTACGGACCTTTGAGCATTATCGCTAGGAACAGATCACTGGCGCTTATCTCGGAGGACTTACATTTAACCATCTCCTCCTAGATCAAGGGCCCTATTATTTCGGGAGATCGAGTTCCTGATATATCTCAGATATTCTCCATTGCATTTTGTGTGACCACAGCTATGTCACACACCTCGCAGGGAACTTCTCCTACTCTGTCAACAATCGTAGTATCTGCACCCTCTGCTCTAAAGACGAAGACCAGCTGAACACCTCGAGGAAAGGGGCAGAATTCCTTTCCTTCGTGCACATACCGTGGAAAGCAAAATCATCCCTCCAACAAATGTTGAAAGCAATTTGGGAAGCCACAATATGCACAACCTGTTGTGAAGACTCCATTCACTCTAGTTCCTTCTTCTCCATCAAGTGTCCCACTAGTGGGTTTCCAAGTGACACTCACATCGGTAGAGCTTGATGCATTCCGTCAATTTAGAGCCACATCTGGGTCCTCTTATCCATCACCACAATCTGCCCCATCTAGGCTAGGTACACATGCTCCCCTCACTTCTTCATCTTCATCATGGATCATTGACTTAAGGGCCTCCAAAAACATGACTAGCCCATCCTCCATCCTCTCATCCTATAAACCAACCTCCCTTTCTCCTTTCGTCACCAATGCCGATGGTAGGACATGTCTAATCAAAGTCCTTGGCGATACCACTGCTTCACCTTGTCTCTCCCTTACCCAAGTCCTCCACATTCCTAGAATTCCTGCCAATCTCCTCTTTGTTAGTGCCACACTCGTGCCTTACAATTCTCCATAACATTTTTTCCTACTTATTACATCTTCCAGGATCTACATATGAGGCGGAGGATTAGCTTGGACCATGAGAATGGAAGGGTAATTTACAAACTTTTCGCCGATGACATCAACTCTAGCCCTCAGGTACTTTATCCTCTTCTACTTCAAAATTATCTGCTTTTTTGTGGCATAAATGCTTGGGACATCTGCCTTTTGAAAAATTACATAAAATATTTCATTCGCTCACTCCTTTTTGATGAAAATCATGTTAATTAGGGAAACATCATCGTTCATCTTATCCCCACCATAATGGACTACCCACGTCTTCTCCATTTGATTTCGCCCAGTGTGATGTCTAGGGTCCTTCACACACTCCTTCCATTGCTGGCCACTAGTTCTGCATTGTCTTCATTGATGACCATACTAGAGTCAACTAGACCTACCTCCTCCACGATCGCACCAAGGTTCCATCCACCATCATCCAATTCTTCAATGAGGTAGAAACTCAATACTCCACCACCCCAAAAATCTTCCGTAGCGATAATCCCGAGAAGTTAGTTCAAACCTCACTTCAAACCTTCTTTTGATGATCGTGGCATAATTCACCAAACCTCATGTCCTCAGACCTCAAGACAAAATGACATTGCTGAACAAAAACACCGTTCCCTACTTGACATAGCTCGCACACTCCTCATTGAGATGCATGTCCCTTAGTATCTCTAGTCCGATGCCATTCTCACGTCCACATGCCTCCAAAGCTGCATTCCTTCCACGGCTCTCAACGGTGACACTCGACTTTGTTACCTTCATCCTAACGCCTTCATTCTGGTTCCCTTACCTCCACGAGTATTTGGATGGATTGCATTTGTCCAAAATTACTCACCTTCTCTCTCTAAACTTGTTTCTCGTGCTCAAAAAGGGTATCTGATCTACTTTCCCCATACCCACACTTTTGTCGTCTCTGCTAATGTCACATTCCATGAGGAGTCTCCCTTCTTGTCTCTAAAAATGACTCCTCCTAGTGTCCCTGTAACACCTCCATCGGGCGTCTCTCCTTTGCTCGATGTTATGGATACCCCTCTTCCCATCTGTCTAGGATTTGATTCATTAACTCCCACTGATTCCTCCTCAGCTCACCCTCTTTCACGGGCACCAGATGCAGATCCACCTACCTTAGATGTTACCGCGACACCAGCGTCTCCCACTTCTCCTACCAATGATTTACATCTTCCCATTGCCCTCTGCAAAGGTACACATGCATGCACTCAACATCCCATCTCTAACTTTATTTCCTATGATTGCTTTTCCCTTTCTTTTCACACCTTTATCGTGGTCGTGGCCTATGAGTCATTGCCTAGGATGTATGATGAGGCAGCACAAGTACTTGTGTGGAAAGCTGCCATGGATCTTGAAGCGAATGCCCTTGTATCATGAGGTACATGGACATTTATCTCTCGCCCTCAGGATGCAAATATCATCACGTGCAACTGGGTCTTCATGGCCAAACACAACCTTGACGAGTCAATTGTTAGACATAAAGCTCATTTGGTTGCTCGTGGATTCACCCAAGTATATGGGATTGAGTTCACAACGACTTTCTCTATTGCCGTTTGTCTAAATTCCATCTGCGGGATTCTCTCCATGGCGGTTAATCAAGTATGGAGTATGCATCAGCTTGATGTGTCTAATGCTTTTCTTTATGGTGATTTGGAGGAGCAGGTCTTCATAGAGCAACCTTTGGGGTATGTTGCTCTATGGGATTCATTGAAGGTATGTCATCTGAAAAAGGCTATCTATGGCATTAAGCAGAGTCCTAAAGTGTGGTTTGCCAAATTTGGTGGACTTCTCAAGAAGTTTGGCTTCACACCGTGTGGGGCTGATCCTATAGTGCTCACCAAAAGCACTAATGCATGCATTATTATACTTTCAGTCTATGTGGAGGATATTCAGACCACCAAGGCCTATCTCTAGCCGCATCTCACTCTACGTGACTTGGGAACTCCTCGGTGCTTTCTCGGAATTGAGTTCGCTCATCAAGGCGGTAAACTTTCTCTCTCCCTTAGAAAGTATGCCTTAGATATACTCCAGGAAATGAGACTTCTGGGATGCAAGCCGACATCATCTCCTATGGAGGCTCGTCTTTCATTTTCGGATACTTCATCACCACGCCTGGCTCATGCTAACTAATATCGACGGTTGGTGGAGAAACTCATCTATCTCATAGTGACACGCCCAACATTGCATATGCGGTTTGTGTCCTTAGCCAGTTCATGTAGGAGCCATGCCAAGTTCATTGGGTTGGAGCTTTACAAGTACTTGCGTACATCAAAAGTTCACGTGGGAGAGGGATTCTTTATCAACGATATCATTATCTTTGAGTTGAATCTTATTCAAATGCGTCATATGTAGTCGACCTAGGGGATCGCAAATCCACTACTGGCTATTGCACTTATGTCGGTGGTAATATGGTCTCATGGCGTTCTCAGAAGTAGAAGGTGGTCGCATACTCTAGTGCAGAATTTGAATATTGTGCCATGGCTTCCACAGCTCGAGAGATGGTATGGCTTCAGCTTATGTTACATGGGCTTGGTGTAGAGTCTCCGACACCTATGCCCATGCACTATGACAATCAAGCCCCTATCTTCATTGCCAAAAATGAATTGTCCCACGAGCAAACCAAGTATATTGAGGGGGGCTTCCATTACATTTGCGACAAAGTAATGACATGGATTATTTCAACTTCATTTGTCGCATCATCTCAGCAACTTGTTGACGCCTTCACCAAATGCCTGCCAAGAGTCTTCTATGATGGGATCATCACCAAGTTGGGCATGATCGTTCTATATGCTCCAGCTTGGGGGGAGTGTTAAAAAAGGCCCATTAGGCCTAATCCACTTTTTCTCTCTCTTCCTCTTATTAGTCCCACATAGAATTAATCCCTCTATCCTCTCTTTATTAGCCTATATTAAGGCATGTAGTCCTCTCTATTTTCCAACTGGAATACAATCATTATATTGTTCCACAATTATGAAACTGCGTGTTTAGCTCCATAATTCTTGATTGGCTTTTTTCGGCAAAGATATTTTCCAACTTGTCCTAGGCCACCCTTGCAGAGACATGGCACAAAGGATTCAAAGATTCTGGAATGAAGAAACCCGAGGATTTGTTGGCCAGTTCTCCACCAATTTCCAAAATCGTGATAACCAACGGTGTTGCCGCGTTAATCTGAAATCACTAAGCGAGGTGGAATTCCATTGATAAATCTAATTAAACCATACTCGTTTAGGAGAGGGAGGACAATGTTAATTGTGGAGGGATTACAATCGGTACCTGCCCGTGAGTTGTCGGTGGGGTTGTCATGCTTCTTGGTGCATATGCCATGACCAACTTTTCTGAGGCACGCTTTTCTTCCGCCATTCTTGCAAGCTGACTTGCCCCTGATACCATTTTGAGATTCTTGAACTCCGATGATATAGAAATGAAATAAGGAAGAAAAAGAAGGAAGAAATAAGAGAAGGAGAAATAGGTGACGTCAAAGAAAGGTGGAATTAGATCATTCTATTCATCCATGAAATTACAATTAGATTGGTTGGTATTTATAATAAAAAGTGGCACTAAATATAGAATGTTGTCCGTTTTAATCATAGCTGTTATAATTGGTATAACGGCTATATTAAAACAAGACTGGACCATTAGATGTAATGTGTAAGTTTCTTATTCTAGATTTGATCCTAGTCGTCTAGATTTGATCCTAACTATGTGAAATCCTAGATTTGATCCTAGTCATCTATTTCTTTTAATGAGTATAAGATACGTGGATTTTTTACTAGCAAATCCTTTAATGTCCCTATTGGTGTGGCTATTGTAGGCTTGTGCTGACGGCTGAGTTGGCACTCCTCAATAATCGATACATATTTGGGCATCTTGGTCTTCATCCCCTCACAAGCATTGTAAACGGATGTTTGTTCTCATGTCAATATAACTGTTGACTCAAAACATCCTTGCATCTCTGATATTGTGCAAGACACTATCCAAATGTACTATTATTGCTTTGACAATAACAATGGCTTCATTTGTTGTTTGCACCTTTGATTGGGATGTGAGGGCAGTAGCCATCTGAAGGGTACATGATATACCTACAAAATCCATAACCATTTCTCCTTCCTCATCAACAAGACTGGTTTCTATAACACGTTCTACGTAATGATGATTTTTATCTTAAGTAATCGTGAAAAAACTTGAATTTTATGTCACAAAATCATGCAAAATGATAATGGATCAAAGAAATATGATCCACTAGGACACCAATAGTCAGTTGCGGCAGAAAAAAAGATGAGATCCAAATTAGGGGAAGAAGAGTTTTACTATGAGTTCTCTATATCACGAAACCTTTAGGTTTAATTTCAGCACTTTGTAGAGCTAGGAGTAATTATGTGGCAGCCTTGATACGTGTGGCGTCCAATGTAGAAGTGTTTCTCTTTTTCATTTATCATAAAAGTAGATATGCAAGAGAAAATTAGAAATGACATATTTTATAATGTACTTGTAAACACTAGACGTGAAAACATACAAATAAGTTGTAAAAATGAAGTATAAAACCATCTTTTGTTGAGCTGAGTTGATGTTATCAGTATACCGAAGGACTCTTATGGCCCAAATATAGTTTTCGGTATTCCAAATTTGATTAACTATTACATTATGCAGATTAATTAATGACAAATTTATTTAAATCAATGTATAGTTGGATTATTTGGACCGTGGGGGGCCAACCTACACCTAGTGCTTTTGAACATATAAAGGAGTGTATTGAGCCACGCATGTTATATGTCTACCATCAATTACCATACACATAATGTCCCTCATCTTCTTAGTGCTCATAGGATGACTTAGGAAATGGTAAACCATCAAACCCTAGTCAGTCATCCAAATTAGTATTGATGTGTTGAAAAGTCATCAAAAAATCTTTTTTAATTACCATGGTCCTTGCCAAGGTCTTCATCGCATCATCTTCTCATACCCATGGCAGGTAATCCCATCTTGACCAGTCAATCTTCTTCGTGACGTTCTTGTTGCACCTAACTTAGTTTTTTTAGAATTTTCAGTATGAAAACATATGCCATAGCCATAGTAAAATAACCCTTGCATAGCATGAATTTCACATCTTATGACTAAAACCACTTACACAATCATGATGTGAATCAGCTTTATTGGAAGTTTGGCATAATCTTTTTTCAGGAATTGATAAAGATCACTTCAGTAAAATTGCAGTGCTAAAGAGTAACCACTATTAATTCTTAGTTTCTCCATACTAAAGTATACACAAGTGGCCATATCATATAAATGGGACCAGATCCTGATACTCTATCTAGATATTTTGATTTCCTTCACGAGTATCATTTAAATAGAATTATTCAGTATGCATGTGTAAAGACTCATGATAATTGTATTATGATATCATCCTAATTCACTAATTCAGATATTTAATTCATGGTTTTGATTACAAGCAGCACACATACATGGAAGGTATAGTTGGCTTTCTGATCACGTACATTTGCATTAACTTCATGGTTGAACTGGAAATTGCTACGGGCCACCTAGTCAGTGACCATGGGTTTAAAGTGAGGTAGGCTAGTGTGGAGGTGACCCAGAACCTTTCGTTTACCCCTAACTCTGAGGAACCTCGAGGGTTTCTATACTCTGTTTTTTAATCACTACTATGACTTAGCATACTTAGATATTAAGAACCAAGGAAGATCTAGTGAAAGCATAAATTTTTGAAGGACCAAATAAGAGTTTTCTCTTTGTTGTTGACACATTATTTATTTAACCAGTCGAAGAGATTCTAATAGCCATCTGTTATGCATGGAAAATATTAGTACGTACTCCGGAGAATAACTTTATCATAAAAAATAAATTTATAGAAATTTGTTCTGCATTAGAAAATTATACATTTTATTTCTTATTAATACAATGATTTTTCTGACCATACCACTATTTTTTATATAATGAATAAAAAAAATCAAAACTTAGGTTAATTGGATGGATATTAGTAGTTGAAATAAGAAACAAACTATCTGAAAATATATTTGCATTCTAGATTGCCAAGTAAAGTGTCAATTTCTATTTCTGATACATTTTCAAATCATCTTAAAAATATTTGGTCATTTGAATAGATAATGAATTACTTGCTTTCAGGAAAAACCCCAAATGAGTAGAAAGAATAAACTTTATCACGCAAGTCAAATAACATTTTAGGAACGTAGTAATCTTTTCCATCTAGGGCTGGATCATATTTTGTGCTTATGATTAGCTGAAGAGGAATATATGATCACATTAAACTTATGTCTTCCTACTTTATTTAGTCAGAATTTATCCTTGAAAATTACTGCTCGTACAGTTATTCATAGGGACAAGTATATTATCATGGTGGTAAATAATGTTTTTAGTGAGTTGAGGTAATTCCCACTGAAACAATGGATTATAAACCAGTAGTGAAAGTTTGAAATCAATATATATTCTCTACATTTGGATACTCTATATCTATAATTAGTGATGGCAACTCTTCCTTTAATATCTCACATTTCATGCCCATATGATTGCGAGGTTTTTCATCCTCAGCTAGTGGGAAGATTAAAGTTATCAATTTAGGGGTTTTATGTCGTTGTTTTGACTTAGACTTAACCAACAATTTTTAAGAAAAATTTCCACTTAAATAATCTGTAATTAATATAGGGCTAGTAATGGGTCGATCCACAGAGAGGCAGAAATTTAATTTCAGAACTTTTCTCAAGCTTGGAATGAAGAGGTGAGTTTAAAGTGAGATATATAATTTCTGAGATTTTAATAAATATTTAGTCAATTTATATAAATTCATATTATCTGAATTAAACCAGAATTAAAAGAAAAACACTAATAATATTTTAGAATAATTTTTAAAATTTAATTAAAACTAGAAATAGGAAATAAATATTTTTTGAATTTAATGAACATCAAAGATACTAGAAATATTAAAAAAGAGAGTTAAATATTTTTTTGAATTTTTTTAGATTTTCAAAATACTGAATATTGATTATATTAATTTTAGGGATTTTTTCTATATTTTGGGAATATATATGTAATAAAAATACATTTTCCGGCTATCACCGGCGGCGGCGGCGGCGGCGGCAGACCGGATGAGCCGGTGGTCATTGTGTGCCCCGTACAGGGCTGGCCTTTGTAGGTCAGACCACTAAGGTTCAGCTCAATTAGGCTAAGTCATGACTTCTCCCAATGGGCTAAGCCCTAATGGGCTTGACCCAATATGGTTAGGACTTTGTCAATTTGACTAAGTCTTCCACTCTCCACTTTTTTTGCCTTAAATGATGGAATCCAAACACAATTTTTTTTTGAAATTTAAAATTAATAGTGAAGGATGATCTAGAGAGATACAGGAATGGATTTTAGAGAGAAAAAAATGGTTTTAGAGAGAAAAATTGACTGAAATGAAGAGATAGAGAAAGAAAATGAAGAGAGAGTATAGAAGAAGCCTGAGATGGAATTTGAAGGTGAAAATGAAGGATAATTTTTATGAAATTTAGAGAGGATGAACAAGGGATATGTATGAAGATCTATATAGAGAATGAAAAAATTCTTCTTAGAGAAAGAAAGGAAAATTGAATGTTTAGAGTGAGAAAATGATGGATTTTACGGGTAAATTGATGGATGATGATGTGAAAATATAACATTAGGTTCATAAAACCTCACTGCAAGACTGGTGAGCCCTCAATGCTTCCTCTCAAGTCTGGATCCTTATATTTCGCCAGGATCAGGCATTTTTGAATGCAAACAAGAGATGAGATTGAATGAAAACTTCAATAAACTTACATTAAGCAGGTTGGACAACCTGGATCCTGAAATATGTCTTGTCCTGCTGGCCAGACACTTGCTAGAGCAGGTTCAGAATGAGGGTAAATGAGGGATAAAAGAGTATTTATGTATTGGAATAATTACTAAAATATCCCTTTGGGTATTTTCTATTTTCTTTTCTTGCCATTTTTGCCTATTTTTCTCCACTTGTTGAGAGTTTCCCCATGTAATCTTCAACTTCTTTCTTTGGAAGGCTTTTGAGAGCCCAATGGAAAGGTCAGGTAGTGGCCCATCTTCCTCTGATTTTTCATTTGAAGGCCCCAAGCACCCTTTTTCTCCTTTCAATCCCCCTTTTGAGAATCACTAAACTCTAAAAAATTCTCCAACTCTTGAAGAATTGTATATTATTATTCCTTTGCAATTCTGCACATGAGAAACTATAGAATACTCATCAGTACTAAAACTGTTTGACTTCAAAGAAGTCAAGGAGTTTTTAGTCAAAAATAACCATAATGTGCAAAAATTAGAATTTATAGCTTATGCATAAATATTTAGTTGATTCAAATAATAACATGATAAACTCTGAATTAATAATACTATAATCATTTAAAATGTATATAAATATCCATTAAGGTATCATGTTATCAATAGTATGCCATGGACTCATCAAGATGTTACTCTATAGCATGATACTTTGAAAATCATCTCATCCTCCACTAAAGATCGAGCATCAGGTTTATTGAGAAATTACCAAACTAAATCACCCCTAAGAAACTCATGTCAAATGAAAGCTGGGGTTTTATTAATGTAAGATAAAATACTTTGATAATGATAATTCAAATTAAAGTATTGTCATCTCAGGTTGAATGCTGAGTGAGAAAGCCATTATCCATCAATCCACTTTTCAGTATCTTCAACATTTTACCCCCTTTATATATTTGTGTACATATTTTGGAAAGCCAATAAAGAAGGATTTGAAATATAGATTACATTGCTGCAGTATCTACGTGGCACGGGTGTGTAAGAGAGTGACTAGTCAAATGAGAAATATGTCCACATGTGAAAATACATCCCCACCTCATGCGTATTAAATTATCAAGCATTTGCACTTTTCTATGCACTTTCTGATGATAAGAAACATCGTAAATGTGGGATATTAAATTACAAAACATGATGTGGCAAACAAATATGTCACCATATTACAAAACTATTAAAAAATTTGATCTACTGTTGATGTAATTTCTTACCATAGACACGTCATTTCCCTAATTGTCGATGAAGAATGACAAGTTCAAATCTGTGCCAAACATTACAGAATGCTAGAGACATATGAACAGAATACAACAAGATGGTAACATCGGCGACACGTCAACAAAAATATTTAGTTTAAATCAATGCCTACATTTCATCAATTTTCATGAGTTTATCTTTGATAATTAACAAGTGCGATAAAGCTGAAATTTAACGTGAAAGTGAACCCATCCACAAGGTGGACCTACCAGATTAGCCACATCATTCTAGAAAATATATTCCAACTTGCTTCATACCTTGGTTGAAGGCATGTGAAGAGAGTGAAAATTTTAAGATACCCGAAGTGCTCCTTGGTCTCTATTTAGAGCGAGGAAGGAGATAACAGGGGAGGCTTGTCTGATTTAGAAAATGTTGTGGTCCTACACGAATGTAAGTGCCTAAGGTAAATTATCCTACCTTACAAGGTCTTATCTCTATCTCATTTATTATGTTAGATCTACACGTTGCCTTCTTCGCACACTGTTTTGCCATTGATATGGACTCTTTCACATCATCTATACATGATCTTGTTTTCTCACATTCAGCTGAATCATGAAGCCAAATCTACAACTTCTTTTAAATATTTTCCTTTAAAGTTACGACATTTTGAATCTACTACCAGCCCAACGGAGCGTCGCCACCTGCAAATTGCGACTAAAGGTTTTCTTCAATGCTAAATCTTATTTCTTGCCCTAATAATTATCCAATAATACCTAAAAAATTAACTATTATAACTTATCTAAAATAAATTATATATATATTTGAGTTATTTAAAATAGTTTTGACTAGGTTTCATTTATATCATTGATTTAAAGATTTAGAAAATACTGAAAAATCCAGAACAAATAAAAAATCGCCTAAAAGAATTAATTTCTTATTACTCGATCCTTATGGAATCAACTCTTACGTCATTCTAAATAAGGATTGTTTTATAAGTATTATTGCATAAATCAGAGCCTTAAAACGACTTGTTTAACCCAAGTTCTAGTTTATCACCCATCCACAAGATGTCCATAGATCACTTATACAACCATGACATGAATCGATTTGATTGACATTTAACTTGGATACGATTCAAGGATTCACACAGATCATTTCAATGAACTATTTCTCTAAAGAACACCACCATCTGTCCTTAGTGTTTCTACACTAACAACCACAAGATCAATCATAATTAAACATTCAATGCGGATAATTTGATGTACATCTCGAGTATCCATTGAATATCAATTTTTAGAATACATGTTTTAGGACTAGTGATCCCTATATGTATTCATCATAATTCACAAGATCATTATATGTATTCATGCACTTCATTATATACCTCACATAGAGTAAAAATGAATAAAGATTTCTTTCAATGAACTTACATAAAACATGGTGGTGTAATTGACTTGAAAGTCACATAATATCCATCAAGACGATAAACAAAATTTGGTTTAGAGTTTAGTTATTTAATTATTATTTTTAAAAGTATTTTTTACAAGGTAAATCAGTAAGAAACAATGGAAAATCAGGGAAATGCTTGATGCTAGGAAGGTGTTTGTTAATGCATAAAGAAAACTGATCTATGAGACTAATTAGAAAACCGATTCCAACTTTGCTTCAAATGACAAATCAAAAGGATAACCAAGTAGCAATGTACCGTATCAAATTCAGAAGCTCATCTGACTCGCCATGATTCAAGTGTGCGGAGTGTGGGGGCATCGATTGCCTCCTCCTAGCTTCAGTGTACATCTCCTCTCGCTGTCGTCCCTGTTGGTGCGAATCCAAGGTGCTCAAGAACTCGTAAGAGGTCATCCTAAGCGTTCAAAGAATTGGGAGAGTTGTCACTCCTCTCTAGGTAAGGACATGGTCTGACTGAAGTTCGATCAGACCGGACCGAACCTAACCGTCGGTCAGCCTTTTTTAGGGCTGACCGAACCTTCCGATCCGGGTCCGGTTCGCACACCGAACCGGACCAAAGACCATTGCTCTCTCTCACCTTCTCCCTCTCCCTCTCCCCTTCTCTCCCTCCTATATTTCTCCCATTCTCTCTCCCTCTCTCCTGCTCGTTCTCTCACTCTCTCTGTCGTCCTCTTTCCCTCTCGCCTGCGCGTTCTCTCTCTTTCGTTCTCTCGATGTCTCTCCCTCTCTCCCGCTCATTCTCTCTCTCACTCTTCCGTTCGTTCTCTCTCCCTCTCTTTCTCTCCCTCTGTTATGAAAGATTGCAGATCTTTTCCAAGTGACGAGAACATGAACAAGAACAAGAACTAGAGAAGAAGAAGAAAAAGAGAGATGAGGAGTAGGAGATTAGAGATTGTATTATCCGCAAAACAAACACGTACAATTGGTTCAATATTTATAATGATAAACTAATATTTAATTATAGTATGTTTCTTAAACATATCGTAGTCATTATAACTAAATATAACGGCTATATTATTTTTAATCCTAACCGTTAGATGAGCCCTGTCCATCTTTAATCCTAACCACTAGATCTTTCCTATATTGAATCCTATCAACTAATATCCCATACCAGGTATATATAAATATCATTTTCTTACTATCTAATCTTATTTAAATGTCCTATGTGTCTGACGTGGCGTCGAATGCTGACATGATGCTGACTGCAGACATGGTGCCAAATGATGACATGGCGCCGAGTTTTTCAACTCCTCTATCACCCCTCATCAATCTGAACGGCGGAGATTCGGCGACTTTGAGCTTGTCTCTCAACATCTTAGACCAAGATTTGGGCAAAGGCTTGGTCAGGACGTCAGTAAGTTGACCGCCGCTTTTGATGAATTGAATCTGGATGTTCTTGCTACCAACTTTTTCTCTCACAAAATTTAAATCAATCTCGATGTGTTCAGTCCTGGCGTGAAATACCAAATTTGCTGCAAGATACGCGGGCGCTGATGTTGTCACACCACAACACAGGTTGACTGTTCAGTGTGAGTGATATTTCCTATAGAAGAGACTGAATCCACATAATTTCAGACGCACAATTTGCCAGTGGCTTGTACTCTGCCTTTGTGCTAGATCTAGCCACTGCGGGTTGCTTTTTAGAGCACCAGGAAACAAGATTCTTTCCAATGAAAATCAAGAAAGCGATACAAACGGAGTCCAGAAGGGGGAGTCCAATAAGAACCTCCCCCCATTTACAACATAATTAAGAAAATAACAAAATAAAATGACGTGAAAATGAAACCGATATGAACGGATACAAAAACACGATGATACGGACGCGTCACGATGAGTTGGGGAACCCGTCGTGACAAACTCAAAACAGAGATTAAACCAACGAAAACAGATAATGGAAAATGCGAAAACGTACTCTGGCATGCTTTAGGGGGGCGTCTTTGATGGAAATATATGTGACCGACAAGCCAATCACACATTCTACATCTCGTTCCATATTCATTAATAGAAAATATTCATTATAGTACACATATGATACGTATAATGAAGTCCATGAATACATGATCGGACTTAGTGAATTATGATGAGATTGTAATACAGAGATCACTAGTCTTTAAGCATGTGTTCTAAACATTCCTATTCGAAGGATACGCGAGAAGGACATCGAAGTATCCGGAAAGAATAGCACTATCTAGCCTCACTCATATCATGAGTATGGCCGGTCCTGTAGCCATTAGTACGAATCCCTGAATGGTATTATACTGAACTGTCAATCAGGTTGATTCACGTCATGATTGTGTAAGTGGTCCTTAGACCTAAGACACCAAAGACGTCTTGTGGACGGACGGTTGTACTTTGGCTATGGCCAATGAGTCTCTAATCATGGAATTCTAAACGGTCTTAGTTCGGGTGCATCAAGAAGTACACGAAGGCGATTGAGTGGTCAAGATAAGATCGTCCACCCTCGGTATAAGAGGTGACAGCTCAAGGAAGACGATGCAACTAATTTCTTGGCCAAGGCAGTGAAATATCGGAGAAGAGTTCTCCGATGATTTTCGAATGCATCAGTACTATCTCGGATGATCGATTAGGGTTTGACAGTTGACCATACCCTGAGTCGTCCAAGGAGCGTTAAGTGGATGAGGGATTATACATACACGGTAACCGATGATGAACAGGTTCCATGAGTGAGTCGACACACACTCCTTTGTATATTCTAGGACACGAGGTGTAGCTTGGCACCCCACGTGTTGGAGTCTCGACCTATCGATTGGGTTAAATCGATTCGATGTTAATTAATCTATATGATGATATAGTTAATTGATTTGGAAGGCCAATAAAGGTTATTGGGCCGTTGGAGTCGTTAACTAGACTGATACATGGGCCTAGAGGGTCACACGCAAATGGTCTTTTGGACGTTGGAAGATATACTTAAGTGTTGGGGGTTTTTATGAAAAATACCCACTTAGTATAAATAGGGGGAGGCCCTGAACAAAATTCACCCAGGCCAGAATTGTTCAGGGGCCTTTCCCCTTCTTCTCCACTCTCCCCACACCCCCTCTCCATCCCTGATGTGATCAGGACGACGTAACGACGCCGACGGAGAAAGAACTGGGCTCGTCAACGAGAAGGAGGAGATCCGACGGGCCGAGGACCGCGTGGATACGTCTAGAGGCTGCACACTTGAGCATCTCAACTTGTCTCACTCCGGGATCAAAGAAATCACGAATGAGATTCGTGCAAGGTACATCATTCCAATGTTTTTATTGATGCCGTTCGATTCACAAAAAGACTTCTACTGCGCATCGTTTTGATTTTTTGTCCAAGTCAAGGCCTCTAGAACCCAACAGTCTTCACGGATGGGGGGAAAATTAAACCGGGGCGTCTTCACGGATGCTTTGGCATGCCGATCGGGTTGGACACGGACTGTCGGTGATGCTATTGTCGATGATGACGGCTCTGTTGATGATTCATTGTCGTTGTCTGGATGCGCTCCATCACCCTCATTCAGTGTGGTTGTGATAATTTTGGATCTAGAATATATTGCAAGACTAATTTTTCTCCAACATTTTTTTCATAAGATATGTGCCTTACAGGAATACAATGGTTTTGGTAAAATATAAATTTTCTCATCAAGATGTACGGGTATCACTCTTGTTGATGTCCAAAAATCTAGCTTATCTGAATCACGACTCTTCGTTGGGCTTGAATTCCCAACTTTAACATATTAAAAATTAGGTTTCATTCATTTCGTATAACTCATATGTATTGTAAGTCACATATTTTCTATGTAACAAGCTCAGTAGGCTATGAACTCCAATGAGAGTATATGTATTGAATATTGAGTGGCTCATTATGAATCATTCCATGTCTAATAAAGTGTAATTCTTCCTCTTTGAAGAAATATTTCATGTGAGATAAATGTAGAGGAGTCCCATGAGTTAAGAGTGGTATTATCCTTTACGGACCATTTGAATTCCATACTTAAGTATTCCCCTCCTCGATCCGATTGAAAAGTTTTAATATGATTTCATGTTAGCTTCTCTACCGTATTCCTAGAATATTTGAATATCTAAAAGACTTCAGACATTTGAGTTCATAGCTACACCCATCTAAATTTACATAGTCCATAAGTAAAAGTGATGAAGTATGAATAACCACCATTTCTAGGTTAGAATAATTCTCTGTACATCAAAGTGTACCTTCCCTTATCTATTCCAAAATTAGAGGGGTGGCTATTTTACCCTTATATGCACCCTTATGCAAAATAGGGATAATACCTCTTAGCCAATGTTTCAACTTCATAAATGCTGGTAATTCTGATAGCTATTGTTCTTCTTAGTAGAAAAATTAATTTGGATGAACTGGTAAGAAACATCCCATGCATACATTCCCTTGATTCAATATGACAAAGAAATTAGATAAAAAATGTTGTTTCGACTAATTGGACAATAGCAAAATCTGTTCCAAATAGATGACTTATTTATTATGGTGGGATCATAATATTAATCTTCTAAATGTTAATGATCTCTCAAATGATGCTTTAGGTTAACTGTCTCTATAGCGATCATCATAACTTCTATGATATTTCTGATAATCACAAATAAGAATCTATTTTATAATAGAAGTTTTATTTGTTTATTTCAATTTAAATATCATAAATACATTTTGTTTCAAATTAAAATAACTAGTTACATTTTAAAGTTTTCTTATTTTTCCATTTTTTGTAGTTTTATATAATTCTTCACATTAAATTCATGAACAATAATATATATCGATTTTCTTTAAATATTTTTGGGGTTTTATAATGATATTCTAGTTTTTCCTCTAATTTTGTGTTTTGATGAAACTTTCTAACATTGAAGTCATTAAAACTAATTTTAGATCTCAATAAATAATTTAAACCTTATTTAATATTTTAATATAGCTTCTATTTATTTATTTTTGTCTTCCAAAAAAATTGTGCAGGAATTCACCACATTTATTGAGTGAGAAAATCAGATGGTTGAGAATGATTGAACTTAAAATCACAATATCTAATGATAAAACATGGTTGTGTGATTGGGTTGTTAGTGACATAATATCCATCTAAACAAAGAACAAAATTTGGTTTAGAGATTATATATTTAATAATTATTTTTAAAATATTTTGTATAAGGTAAATCAGGAAGAAATAGTAGAAAATCTGGGAAATGCTTGATGGCGGGAAGGTGTTTGTCAAAATGCATGAAGAAAATTGATCTATGAGACTCAATATAAAACTGATTCCAACTTTGCATCAAATGACATTTAATGATAAAAGGGATAAGCAAGAAGCAATATATTGTATTGTGTTTAGAAGCTCATTTGAATCACCATGGTTCAAGTGGATGGAGTGTGGGGGCATCAATCGCATCCCACTAGCTTCAGTGTGCGTCTCTTCTCGTCTTCATTCCTGCAGTTCAAGGTGCTTAAGAACTCCTAAGATGCCGTCCTAGGTGTTCAAAGAAATGGGAGAGGTGTAACTCCTTAATTGGGTTTATCCCATCGCTAAAAATCTGGACTGGAATATGTCAAATTGGGGGACATCAAGCCTCTTTTAAGGCCTAGCAAGGACCTCCCATGACTGTGGGTCCTCTAAGGGCCATTGAATGGTTTGATGCCCCTCTTCTTGCTGGACTCTGACATCCAGCTGACAGAGTCAACGGTTAGGGGTAAAGATGAACATATCTACCTCTGGCCTCTGATCTTCTTCATAGAGGACCCAACAAGTGTAATTAAATCAGAGATGTGGACCTCTATTAATTATGATGCAACCCCTTGCCCAAGTAGTAGCCTTGTCAGCAAGCCCTATCAGCGATCCTTCATCATGATTCGCCTGTCTAGGGGTTCTGCCGTCTTTGTGAGCAACTGGCATCAATCAAAAGCTTATAGAAAAGAGAGAATGAAAATTTCATAAAATGAAGAAGATATCATCTCCGATTTTCCTTTAAAATATTTGACGACCAATGTTATATTGGCTCATTTAAATGACTGATACGACACATGCGCCAGGCCAGGTTGGCACGCAGCCTGGTCATCTTTTCTTCTAATTCTCTTAAGGTTGCAGCCAAACTTCTTTTTTAATCTTCTCAACCCGGCCAACGCGAATATGAAAGGAATTTGTTAGAAGTATATCCCATATGGAAAATTTTAAGAAATGTGAGTACTATATATATTGGGAGTGGGCTCCTTTTCTGAATTAAAACAAACTTTCTCTCTTGTGCTCTGTGTGCTCTGGGCCTTTGATAGTGTGGACCTTTCTATGTGCCTATATGTGGGTGCCTGGCAAGGCCTTTTGTGTTGATGTGCCTTGCACCCACTGCTGCTTGCACATAGGTGCTGGCTGACTATGGGTGGATTTAGGACTTTGCACTCATCAGCCTGCAGTTGGTGTGGACGCTCTTGGACAATATAGACTAACGTAGATAATATAATAAATTAATTTTTTAAAAAATAGATTAATTTTCTTTATTATTCATAATTTTGAACGTTTTTTTTGTGGATTGAGGACTTTGCGCTCATTGGCATGCAGTTGGTGTGGACAATGCTGTGCCAAGCAGCTAGCTCGGCCATGGGCACAACACCCCTTTTTTATTTTCTCTTTTATTTATTTATTTTATCCTCTCTTTTATTTATTTATTTAAATTAACTCGAGAGAAGAATTAAACCCATTCGAATTAATATGTTTCAAACATATTTCATATTTTCAATGATAATTAATGGGCCTGTAAATTATGTAAAAATTATATTAAAAATTATTGTTTAAACCAAATGCCCCAAATGCCCTATTTAATGCAGATTCTCATTTCAAAATCAAGATAATATGAGTAATAAGATGCCAAAATAACCTTAAAATTGAAAATATGTAGGATTTCATGCCTCATTTTGAGTTCAACAGACATCCGTGGCATGGCTGGATCAGTCTACGACCCTTGGGTATGTCATACCCGGCACAATGTTCTTGTCAATAAAATAGTAATGTTTTTGTTGATTAAAAAAATAATGCAGCCACGATTTCCGGATAGGTAACATATCTTAATATTGCTCTGAAGTTCTATCTGGGTTAATCAGGGTCAAAGTAAGATGAGACTAATCTCTCTATATAATCAAACTCCCATCAAACTAGCAAGTGAGGAGCTCTGTACACCTCTTACAGGCATTAACAAGATCATCACCGACCGATCAGATTGATCAAGAAACGGACGGCTCAGATGCGACCATCGAGTGAACGGATAATCCCAACAAGGCTAGTAGAGTTCATTTGAGGAGGAAGAAGGGTACTTGAGTGGATAACGGGACGAGAGCGCAGAGAAAACAAGGATAGCGGGGAAGGTGGGAGGCCGCCGTGGAGACCCACTGCTGGTAATCAGGCCATGGCGTCGCTCTCCTCTTCAATTCCATCTTGGTGGGTGTTCTTCCTGATTTCCGCTCTTCCTACTATCTTTTCAGTGAATCAAGGACAAACCCGCTTGATTATTGTCTTGTTATTGCCTTCTGATTGTTCAAAGTCTTTCGACATGAGATGGGTTTTAGCTGAATTTTAAGGCGTGTGGTTGTAATGTGCGTAATTACTGCATAAATTCATCTTATACATCCTTATTCCCTTGAATTGCTCGAGTTTTTGATGATTTCCATGATATATCTTGGGTTTACCGTAATCGAAGAAATTTTGTGATTTTTGAATGGACCCATTCAGTCCTTGTTTATCCAGTGCTTCCGTATGAGATGGGTTTGGGCTCGATTGTAATCCTCAGGGATGGATTGTGCGCAATTCCGGGGATTACATTCGTGTTTTCGGTATAAATTCGCGTAAATATCCGTGATTTTTTATGATTTCCGAAGTTTCTTTGGGTTTACGCTGAAACAAAGAAGTTCTGAGAGTGCTGTAATTTCAAAATGGACTGTTTTTACTCTTTATTTATCGACCGTCTCAGCCATTTGAAGTGTAAACTCGGAAAATGCAGAATCTTTCTCAGTGAGATTGGTTTGGGATCGATTTTAAGCCGTAGTGATGGAATGTGCCTAATTACTGGCATTACCTCCCTTATGTCAATATAAAAAATTTTCTAACGACCCTAAATTTTTGATGATATTTGAAGTTTCATAGGGGTTATACGAAATCGAAGAACGTTTGAGATAGTTTTAATTTCTAGATGAACTGATGAATCTTTCTCTATCCATCGTTTCAGCTATTTGAAGTCTCGATAAGATCCATATGAATTATCGTGAAGCTTATGTCATAAATTCTTGCTCAAATTCATAGTTTGATGATTTTCTGAAGTCTCTTTGGGGTTATCCTGAATTGAGTAACTTTGTACTCGATTGGTATTTCTAGATTGACTGATTTAATCTTTATTTATCGTTCTGTTTCAGCAATTTGAAGTCGGCGTTTCTCGGGGAGCGAAATGGACTTAGGTACACCGCTTCTCCTGCGGTCAGGATTGGATGTGTGGTGAAGCCGGTGGAATGTAAGGAATCAAGAATTGGGAAAAGGCCCATCGAAGTGCCTTCCAATGTCAGTATCCTTCTTGAAGGCCAAGACTTGAAGGTGAAGGGTCCTCTTGGCGAGCTTTCAAGGTCTTACCCTAGGGAAGTGAGAGTCATTAAGGTGGAATCTGGGCACCTCAAGGTCGAAAAAGCTTTAGATACCAGAAGAGCTAACCAGATGCATGGGCTTTTCAGGTAACTATGTGCTCTTAGAATTTAATAGTATGAATTTATCAAAAAAAAAAAAAGGAATTTATCTCTCGTATTGGCTGACAAAAATCTTTTTTTTCTTGTTCATCTTTTTATTTCCAACTTTCTATATCTATAGTATGAAGCTACCTGATTTTTCGTTGTTTTCTTTTTTGAAACGATTTTCTTACCCTCATCTCCCATTATCTACTGTGGTGGGTTTTTAAAAATTTCATTTTGTTAGTGGTTTCAAAATAATATTTGGAATTCTTGAAAATAGATGAAGAATGCATTGGGTACCAATGGATTTTGAGCAAAATAATACCAAAGACCCAGCTTTAATTAAAAGTTGTCGCATCAGATATTTTTGAATCGTAAGACGCCAGGTTTTGCTCAAGAAGTATCCCATGAGGAAAGATAATATCTTCCTATTCATTTTCGTTGAAATCTTAGTCCGCATGATTATTCATTTCTTCGATTCCATATGAATATCTTTCAGCTCACCATTTAGTGTAACAGGAAATGTAATGTCTTCCTGTTCACTTGCATTCATATCTTACTCCACAAGAATATCCATTTTAGCTCATGAATTATCTCTTCCTATTCCATTTTTGAGATTCCTTATGAAGACTAATTTATTCTTATTCATTTATTTTTATTCATGTGCATTCTTATTTTACTTGGTACGAATATTCACATTTTAGCTCAGGAAAGAATGCAACATGAATTATTATCTCTTCCAATTCAAGTGCATTAAACATTTTCAGGTTGAGCACCGATTTCTGGTCCTCTTCTTTTTTTCTTTCAAAAAAATTGCTTTCAAGTTTTGCTTCATCTGAACTTTTATTTCTTAGATTCTTGGAAATTGCCAACCCTTCTTTATTTTTCGCTGAAATCATATCTCTTTATCTTTATTTTGCATCAATTTAGTCTGTCTTTCCCTTCATCTCTTAGATTCCCAAAATTTCCCAAGCCTTCTTCATTCACTCAGAAGTTCTCTCTCTCTCTCTCTCTCTCTCTCTCTCTCTCTCTCTCTCTCTCTCTCTCTCTCTCTCTCTCTCTCTCTCTCTCTCTCTCTCACCCCCTCCCTTCCTGTCTTTATTGTGCATTCAAATTTTACTCTGTCGGACAGCCCATTTCTTAGACTCCCAAAAGTTGTCAACACATTTTTATTCTCTGTTATTTATTTTGCATTCAGATTCTACTGTTTGATTACCCATCTCTTAGATTCCCAAAAATTGTCAACTCAGTTTTATTCTCCGTGAAGTCTCCTGTCTCTCGCATGCTCTCTTACCCCCCCTATCTTTATTTTGCAGTTAAATTCTACTGTCTGATTTCCCATTTCTTAGATTCCCAAAATTTCTCAACTTATCTGTATTATCTGTGAAGTCCTCTCCTCTCTCTCTCTCTCTCTCTCTCGTTATCCCCTTGTCTTTCCTCATTTTCTCTCTGATGCTGATGTTAAAATACTTTTTCATCAAAATGTAGGACACTGACTGACAACATGGTTGTGGGGGTTTCCAAGGGCTTTGAGAAGAAGCTTCAGATGGTGGGAGTAGGATACAGAGCCATGCTTGAGGGCCAGGACCTTGTTCTTAGTCTGGGATTCTCCCACCCCGTGCGTATGCCGATCCCCGCCGGCATACAGGTTAAGGTGGATGACAACACCAGGATTACTGTGAGTGGGTTTGACAAAAACGCCATTGGTGACTTCGCCGCCTCGATCAGGAAGTGGAGGCCTCCAGAGCCATACAAGGGCAAGGGAGTGAAGTATGCTGATGAAATTGTGAGGAGAAAGGAGGGTAAGGCTGGCAAGAAGAAGTAGAACATACCCGTCTCCTCCGCACCCAATGTTTCCTTGCTTTTTATTTTGTTTCATGGGATCACTTTATTTTTTTATTGTCTTTTGACTCCAAATGCTGGTCTTTTGACTTTGAGGTCAGTGAAAGAAGCCAAGCATGAGTTAAGTTCTGACAAAAGGGGAGTAAGGCTGATCTGTACTTATTGATATAATTTTGCATTCATCATCATATTGACTTAGGCTGTGGAGTATGCCGCTAAAACCGTTGCTACATTAATACATGGAATGAAGGAGAATTATTTCTGCTATTACTAGTTTCTTGAAGATATTTGCTTAGATCTAGTTTTAAGAATTGTAAAAGTTTAAGACGCATTTTAGACAAGAAGAGGATTATTTTTAATCCATGAGATAGTAATTTTACCCAACGAAGTTAACTTCAACTTGGATTCCGTGTTACTTACAACTTACAAAAGATCTGCCCGTTGACAATTGTGGTCTTCTTGATGATTGAATGACAGCCGCTACCCATCAAGGCCAACTAACGGCTTCTTTGTGCTTCAGCAGTTGGGCAGATATAACTCAGAAAAGTTGTTGTTATGCAGGTCTGAACTTTCTTAGCAAGATATTTGCATCATACTCATGGTAAAATGGAATAAATAATCTTTTGCAATAAGCATCTTAATCTTGATAACATGCAATTGAATAGGAAACAAAGCCTTGGAAACTTGGGAAAAATTAATATTTCTTCTGCGCCTTCACTAAACTTATACAGAGCTTTGCCCACTGCCATCAAGGCCCTCCCCTTTTTGGTAACTTGGAGGAGTTGACTGAAGTTCATTGAAATTAAGGCATTATAATATGCACTTTAGGCATAATAAAATGAACAGGAAAACACAAAAAGAGGATGTATAAAATAAATTCAAAATGACTTCCTTAGAGGTCATATTTCCTATTTCTCTCACCCAGGCAGGCTTTATGAATTTTTTCATCTTGTTTTTAATTCCTACAATTTTTTTCCACCACTTGATCATCTTTTTTTATTCTAATTTTTCTTATTTTTATTCCGCTGATTCATCATCATCATTATCTTCCGCTTAGAATGATTATGATTATTATTAGTATTATTCTTCTTTTTTCTTATTCCTCATCCTCTTAGCCCTTATTATGCTCTTAGTCCTTATTCTGTTCTTTTTATCTCTTGCTTTTCTTTTTTATTTAATTACTATTATATTGTTATTACTATTACTATAGTTTTCCTTCTCTGTCCTGTTGTTTGACCTCTCCTTGTTTTCTTCTTCTTGTTCCACATCCTCTTCTTCCTTTTTTTAATTTTCTGAATCTTTTTTCTTCCTCTTCCTCTTCCTCTTTAGTTTTCTGTTATTATTATTCATGTTCTTATTGTTATGTCTCCCCCTCTTCCTTTTCTTATTTTATATTATCACTATTATTCTTTTCTTCTTATTCTCATTTTTATTATTGTTGCTGTTATTTCATATTATTTTTTTCTTGTTCATCATGTTCTCCTTATTCTCCTTGTTATTATTCTTCCTCTTTACTTCATCATTACACTAACTTTCCCACGAAGATTTTGAGGAGAACATATACCTGGAAGAAGACATGAAAAAATGCATTTGGCATGCTTACAGTTTATATAACCGGCTTAATAGTTATTTTATTACTCCGAGCAAGAAGTAGGATTAAAAAATGGGAAGATATTAAGGATCAAATTGTGAGTAGGTGCAGTATTTGTTCTAACAGTCTATACCAAGCCTTATTCAAGATACATCACACGACTTTGTAGCAGAATATAGAGCTGAATTCAGAGAGCTAATTATCCAAATGCCAAACTTGCTCATGAAGTTATGGAAAATAAGGTAAAAATCAGATGAGAGAAATGCTTCACTCCTAACCTTAATGCTCAGGGATATTATGAATCAATTTTTTCAAGCAGAAGTTATCTCGGTGTTTTGTTGAAAGCAAGGAAAAGCAAACAGTTAGATATTAATATTCCACAATATCAATGCCAATTTTTGGTACATTCTTTATTACCACCAGTTCAATGCAAGAGGAATTTTATTTGAATATTTGCCGCAATCTAAAGTTGACAGAACTGAAATGACAACAGGATATTGACAAATGTCTCCGTTTTATTGCAAAGATAGGCTCACTCCAGGAACTCATAATGGTTTTGAATGGTGAAAAAGATCCCCAGCCACAAGATGAAGAACATGATTATATGGAAATGGACAAAGGTTCAATACATGGGTGTTTAAAATTTGCGTACTGCACTAATATGTGTGTGTGAGAGAGAGATAATGACAATCAGACTGATAGATAGAGAGAAAGAGATAGATACACATATATATATGGAGAGAGAGAGAGAAAGACAAATAGGGAGAGAGAGAGAGAGCAAGAAGGGAGAAAAAGTGACAGAGAGAGAGAGAGAATGAGATCAAGAAGGGAGACAAAGTGAGAAAGATTGGGAGAGAATAGTGTGCCAGAGAGAGAAAGTGAGAAATAAAGCGAAGGAGAAAGTGAGAGAGAAGGAGAAAAAGAAGGATAGAGTGCGAGAGAAAGAGTGAAAGACAAAGTGTGAAAGAGTGCGAGAGACAAAGTGAGAAAAAGTGAGAGAGAGAGTGAACGAGAAGAGTAAATGTGAGATAGGGATAGAGAATAGGAGATGTCAAGAGAGAAAGAGAAAGGTAGAGAGAACATCAGAGAGAGATAGATATAGCAGGAGTGAGAAAGACACATAAAGCAAGAAAAAGGGATAATGCACTAGGGAGAGTGGGATAGAGGGAGAAAGAAAAAGAGATGGAGAGAGAGGTCAAGAGAGATGGTGAGAGAGAGAATGTCGAACAACAGTCCCCTGATAGGGGCCATCACCATTTCCATTGAAAACAATTGTCTTCCTATCGACAATAGTTGTTTTCTTAGTTGACATCGGTCATTGTCATCATTGACGATGATGATCATTCCCATTCATGATGGTCCTTATCCCTTTCATACATAGTATCATCCCCATCTAGGATGTTATACTCCCTGTATATGACAATCGTTGTCTTTCTCATGAAGGACAATTGTTGTCTCTATCAACGACAATCGTCATACCGGCGCAAACAATTGGCATTCCCCTTGTCCATGGTTACTATTCCTACTAATGAAAGACAATCACACATTCTAAATTTTGTTCCATGTTCAGTGACAGAACATATTCATTATAGTATGTGTGCAACTCTGATAATGAAGTCCATGAATACATGATCCGACTTAGTGAATTATGATGAGATCGTAATACGAAGATCACTAGT
The DNA here is from genome assembly GCF_029677425.1 of Wolffia australiana. Lineage (NCBI taxonomy): Eukaryota > Viridiplantae > Streptophyta > Magnoliopsida > Alismatales > Araceae > Wolffia > Wolffia australiana. The sequence goes on along the minus strand of NC_135843.1, from coordinate 17,108,576 downwards.
CTTTAAACTTGTGTTCTAAATATTCCTATTGAAAGGATAACAAGAAGGACATCAAAGTATACGGATATAATAGCACTGTCTAGTCTCACTCATATGATGAGTATGGTCATTCCCATAGCCATTAGTGTGGAGACACTAAGGATAGACAATGGGTACTGTTTAGTGGAAAGAGTTCACTAAATTGATCCGTAAAAATCCCTGAATGGAATTAAAGTGAGCTATCAATCAGGTTGATTCACGTCACGGTTGTGAAAGTGGTCTTTAGACCTAAGACACCAAAGACATCTTGTGGATGGACAATTGAATGGTCAAGATGGGATCATCCACCCTCGATACAAGAGGTGACAGCTCAAGGAAGATGATGTGATGAAGTCCTTGGCCAAGGCGGTGATATATCAGAGAAGAGTTCTCTAATGATTTATGAAGGCATCAATACTAAATGGGGTGACTGATTAGAACTTAACAGTTGAACACAACCTAAGTCATCCTAGGAGCGTCAAGTGGTTGAAGGGATTATACGTACACGATAACCGATTACAAACATGTTCCATGAGTGAGTCGATACACACTCTTTTCTATCTTCTAGAGCACAAGGTGTAGCTTGGCACCCCACGTGTTGGGGACTCAACCTATCGATTGAATTAAATCGATCTGATGTTAACTAATCTATATAATGATATAGTTAATTAATTTGGAAAGCCAATAAATATTAGTCGGCCGATGGAGTTGTTAACTAGACTGATACATGGGCCTAGAGGGTCACACGCAAATGGTCTTTGGACATCAGAAGATAACTTAAGTTTTGGGGGTTTTTATGAAAAACACCCACTTAGTATAAAAAGGAGAAGGCCCTGAACAAAATTCAACCATTCCAGAATTGTTCAAGGGCCTTCCCCTTCTTCTCCCTTTCTGCCCATGACTCTTCTCCATGCTTGAAACCATCAGGACGGCGTAAGGACGATGATGGAGATAGAACATGGCTCATCAAAAGAAGGAGATCCTACATGCTGGCGACCTCATGGATACGTCTAGAGGCTGCACAGTTGAGCAGCTCGACTCATCTCGCTCTAGGATCCAAGAAATCACGAATGCGATTCATGCAAAGGTACTTAGTTTCAATGATTTTATCAATGTCGTTTGATTTCGTTTAAGCCTTTCATTGGGGAATGTTTTGATTTCTTCATCCAGATCTGGACCACAGAATCCAACACATACCATCAATGATTATCGTCCCTGTCATCCATGGCCTTCGTCCCTATTGATGATCATTGTCCCCCACATCAACAGTTGTAATCTCCCTCATTGGCCTTTTCGTCCCCGTCATCGACACTTATCATACCCATCGTTGGTAATGATTATCCATGTCATCAGTTGTCATCATCCTATTGCCATCGACTAATGTCCCACTGTTGATGGTTGTTGGCCTTGTCATCGGCGCTTGTCACCCCCATCATTGGCCATCATCGCTCCTATCATCTGCAATCATCATCTCATTACAGTGACTATTGTCACATATTCAACAGTCTTCATCCCTGTTATTAATACTCATCTTTCTGATTGTTGGTAGTGGTTGTCCTATTGGCATCAAACATCCTCCTTATCGCCATCAGTAATTATCCCTATCATTGTCATTGGCATTAGTCATCATCTCAGTCATCCTTTATCGTTGTCCCCATCATCATCGTCATCTGTGTTGTTGTTGGTCATGGTTTGCATGATTGTCAGTCATTGTCCGTGTCGTCAATGGTAATTGTTTGTATCATCATTCGGTCATCTTCCTCTTCATCAGTGGTTGTCATCTCTGTTGTCCTCAATCATCATCCCAATCATCATCATAATTTCATCACTGTCAGGAAAGGTCGTCTCCTTTATTCTCCACAACCGTCATCCCCTGTCATCTATGGTTTTCATATGTGTCATTGACCGTGTGATCGACAGTCATCATACCCATCATCCATGGTAATTGGTCCCCTTGAAAGACAGTCTTTGTCTGCATTGTTAATGATGGTTGTAATATGCAACATTGTCTCCATTGTCCTCATAATCTGCAGTCATATTGCTCATTGTCAACCATTTTCTTACTCTAGTTCTTGGTGGTCATCGTTAGTGTGGTTTACAGGCCTCAGCCCCATCATCATCTTTCATCATTCCCATCGTGTATGGACATTGTCCCCTTTCTCCGTAGTCATCCTTTTCATCGACAATCATCATTCCCATCTTCTGTCTATATAGGTACTTTAATATTTTATTTTTTACAATATTCTTTCACATTTTCATCATCTTAAATGTCATGATTTATCCATCATCGATGAGGGATAACAAATGACTGATGGTCAAATTCAATTTGTTCCAACATCTATGAGGGATAACAGATGACTGATGGTCGAATTCGCTTTGTTCCATCATCCATCCATTGCTCCTAACAATGAGGGATAAAAAATATGGTGTTCAATTATCTTTTCATCAGCTTATCATATCCTTTGAAGTGCTGATTTTTAAGTCAATCACTGGTGCATTTACTGTATTTTTAGGATAAGTGTTTGGAGTTAGTCAAAAGCAATATTTTTTGTACCCATTATTGGCAGGAGTTTGCCAAAGAATGGGCACATGCCAGCACAATAATGGGGCATATGTTCAAATGCAGATTTTCACCTGAAATATTTGGAAAAATGGAAGATTCCACACCAGGCTTGCGATTTGTGACAAGGGTCAAGGGGGAGAAAAGAAATTATCAGTCCATATTGCTCGAACTTCAAATCACAAAATCTATAAATCCAAAAGAGGTTCAGGGTGAAATTCGAAGGGAAGTTCCATCTTTACCTCCTCTATCCATCCATGCTTTGGAACCTGTAAACAGACCCCACTTTTTTAAGATGGACGCCTTTAAAATTTATTCCTAGGTACCATTCGCAGATTGAGTTGCTCATTTAGTGTCATGTTTGTGTCAGTTCTAGAGTTTCAAGAATGAAGGGTTTAAGGAACAACTATTTGATCTAGATTTATGAAGAGAAAACACTCTTCAACAAATCAGGTCTGCAATAATAAGTTGGGTGTAATCTTCATCTTTTTCAGACTCGGTTCTTTGTCCTTTTTCCTAGGTTATCATCATCAAGAATAACCAAGGTTTTCCCCTTGCTGCAGACTATCATCCATTCACTCACTCGTTCCTATGTCTCCACCACCACCTTTGTTGTAATCAGTGGCAATATTTTTTTCATCCACTCCATTTATGTCCACCGCCTTCAATCATTACCGAGTGCTTCTGAAATGTTGGGTAATGTGTTTTGGTACAATTAAACTTTATTTTTACTTTAAAGTTCCATTACAATTCCCAAATTATTTTAATATTTTCTACATTTAAATTATTCTAACATTTAAATATTTTCTCATGAGATAAACATTTTATTATGCTCTTAAAATTATTTTAATTAATTTTCACTATTATTTATTAATTATAATTAATTTTAATAAAATTATTATAGTCCCATAAATTATAAATGAAGTAAAAATTATGTTCTTCGTACTCACACATTATGGATGTGATTCTTACTCATTTTATGATTGGAAGAAAACTTCTTACAATTATTTTACAAATAACAAAACATTGACATCACTATGAATTGTAATTTATGGTTGATTAAAGTAGAAGGTGAAAACATATTTTGGCAATGCCCTATGATTTATAATTTATCTAGCTAATCAGATGGTATTAAAATACCCATACTTGAATCTTATCTCATGCCCATTAGATGAATGGACGGCAGCCATATTACCATCTGCATTATTATTTTGTTTAAAAGCCAGTTTGAGATCTGAGGTATCTATCTCCCCCGTCAATTCCTCCCAAGTGGGCACACTGTCAGGTTCATCACCTTTGGCAGCCACAGTTGGTCACATTATGAGTGCATTGCACAAGTGAGGAGGAAATTGACTGAGATACATGATCAACTTAAAAATGTTGAAGGGGCTCAAGTGGAAAGCTCTGATGCGCAACAACCATATTAACTACCTTAGAAACCAATGATAAGTTAGTTGATAATGTAATTGAAGTTCCTGATCAAGTACCTCATAAATCAATGATAAAGTAGTTGAGAAGATAATTGAAGTTCCTGATCAAGTACCTCATAAAGCAATGATAAGTTAGTTGATAAGGTAATTGAAGTTCCTGATCAACTGTGTTATCACCAATGATAAGTTATTTGATAATTTAATTGAAGTTCATGATCCACTATGTTATCAACCAATGATAAGCTAGTCGAAAAAGTTATGTTATCAACCGATGATATCGGGACGGATGCTGAATCGTATGTCAAAAAGGACAATTCTGATATCTGACTAAATCGATATCAGGATACCAGATGACGATATCAAATATTGGTTTCTACAATACTGATATCCAATATAGTCTCCGATCTCATGTCGGCTTCTGTCTATGTCTCTTGATGTGGATGACCGTATCGAATATCATTGTTGGATATTGGTTTTGTCGGTATCCAACATTAGATCTGGATATCATACACCTTAACATACATAATATGTAATTAAAACTGACATATATTATAAGTTAAGCTTGATCGTGAAATGTGAACAAAATCTGAACAAAATAGGATGGGAACAAAATCTGAATGATGAGAGAGTGAGAGACTTGAGAAATGAAGTTTAGAATCCAATGTATGTGGGCCTTTGTGTTCGTAGTGTGGGCCTTTGTCTCTGGCCCATGTGTTTATGTATGTGTGGGCTTATGTGGGCCATGCATGGGCCTCTCCTTTGTACTGGGGCCTATAGAACCAAACATGTGGGCGTTTCTCCTTTATTTCTAAGGGGGGAGGCCATATTCATTCCTATGTGGGGTGCCCATCGTTGAGTTCAAGAAGAAAATGAAGAAAAAGAGCTGTTTGTTTTACAACCATTTGTATCTTTAGCATATTTTTGGTTTCATCACAATGAAGTTGGGCCTCCCTTGAAAAACCCAAACCCACCGCCGCTGCCAATACCGGTGCTGCCACTATCTTTGTTGCCTGTGCTCCCCACACCATCACATTACGCCCGTGGCCTAAGTTCTACGCCCTGCTCCCTGTTGTCGCTGCCTCGTACCCCACACCACCGCCTTGCCGCCTTGGTGCCACAGCAACTTCCTGCACCCCCGTGCGAGCCCATGCTATGGCACAAACTTGTGTCGTCGCGTCGCCGTGTGAATCTACATCACTGCCACCTTGCATAGCAGTGTCGTTCGCATCGTAGTGCCTCCCGCATTGTCACATGAACCACTTGTGCCACACCTCCACTGCTACCGCCGCCGCTGCTAACACCACTACCGCTGCTAACGCCACTGCTACTGCCAAAATCATCACCGCTGCCACCATCGTCGTTGCCACCGCAATCTTGGTCACCACCCACATGCCAGGCCATCCTAGCTGTTGCTCGCGTCCATCCACGCACCTCTTTTGCTGCACACATCATTGTCGCCTGCTCCACTGGTACTACCCATCCTTGCCACTGTCGTTGCACGCCGCCCTCGACATCACCGTGCATCATCCCACTACAATTTGATGTCACCTACTCCACTGGTACTACCCATCCTTGTCGCTGTCGTTGCACGCCGCCCTTGACATCACCGTGCATCGTCCCACTACAGTTCGATGTCGTCTGCATCACCACTAGAACTAGTTACTGCGTCGATGTCTGTGCCATCGCTGTTGTCCCATGTGCGTTGTTCTGACATCGCTGTTGTCACTACACGCCGTCCACATCACCGGTTGCCTCCCATTGTCGTTGACACAGGCAATCGAATTGCAACCAATCTGGTACGCACACAGCTCTCCCTATTTATGTGTTCTTTATTTCTTTCAATTCCTCTCGAGCCCATCTCCCACTATAGTTAGATGTCGTCTGCGTCACCACTAGCACTAGTTACTGCATCGATGTTCATGCCATCAAAGTTGTCCCCTGCATGTCATTCTGACGTCAGCATTGTCTTAGCCACCGTCTGACTGTCGTACAAGTCATTGTCATACCATGCTTGACGCCGATGTCGAGTAATCACTCATTGATACTAGTGCCATCTTTCGTGCCGTCTCGCCGTCAACTCTAGTCATGCTGCCTGCGTTGTCACTACATGTCATCCACATCACCTACGGTCATCGGTCGCCTCCCATTGTGGTTGACATAGGCAATCGGATTGCAACCAATCTGATATGCATAAACCTCTCCCTATGACGTAGGACGACTACGGGGTAGGCGAGGAAGGGTGGGACGACAGGATGTATGGGCTAAGGGTAGGATGGGTATGTGAGGGATAAAACAATCCACAGAAATTCACGGCCGGATTTGGATTTAAAACCGATGAAAATCTGGTGGTGCAGCTCCGACCCTTTCGAGGGCGGGAGTACTATCTTCCCCTACCGCGACGATGCCTAAGCACCGAAATCAATACTAGAATTCGCGTCGCGAGGAAACACTCGAGAAAGAGGGAGAGGTAGAAAATTCAAACCAAGTCTTATTCCGATGGCGGTGGAAACTTCTCGAGAAAACACTGAACGAGGAACACTTCGACACCAAAGAGTTCAGGCATACCTCGGCACCGTAGTGCGTGAAGAGGTTGCGGGAAATTCTGATCGTAATGGAGCTGGACGAATCCGGGCATTGAGCGGCCCACTGGACGAGGACGATGCTGGGCATTCTGGGCGTTCAACGGCCCTGGTTGAGTGCAGATGTCGTGGTCACAGAGTCAAGCGTGGGCGAACACCCGCGCGCGCGAAGCCCGCGAAGGGTGCGTGGAGCGCACGGAGCGCGCGAAGCAGCACGCGCGGGCGCTGATGCGGCGGAGTGCACCCGAAGCACGCGGAGCGCTCGCGTGTGCGCGGAGTGCGCGGAGTGCGGCGGAGCGCACCCGGAGCGCGCGGAGCGTGCGGCCTGAAACGTCAGACGGCGTCGACGATGACCGTCGGCCTAGAACGCTCTGGGAGAGGGCTTAGGACGTGCGTTGGGCGGCCCTGGGCGGACCTGATCAGCCTGGCTGGGGCGGCCCCTGGGCGGCCTGTGAGGACGGCCAAGGGCGCCCTTGGGTGGCCTGAGAGGGCGGCCCTTGGGCGACCTGGGTGGGCGGCCTGGGAGTGCGACTAAGGGTGGCCTTGGGCGGCCAAGGAGGGTGGCCTAGGGGCGGTCACGGGGCGGCCCTGGCGGGGTGGCCGTGGACGGCCCTGGCGGTCTGGCTGGGGCGGCCCCTGGGCGGCCTGTGAGAGCGGCCAAGGGGGTGGCCTAGGGCGCCCTTGGGTGGCCTGAGAGGGTGGCCCCTTGTCGGCCTAGGAGTGCGGCCAAGGGGTGGTCACGGGGGCGGCCTTGAGCGGCCAAGGACGGCGGCCTGGTAGGGCGACCACAGGGAAGGTCTGGGGCGACCCTTGAGGGTGAGCACGAGAGAGAGAGGGAAATGAAAGAGAGGGAAGAGGGAGAAAAAAAAAATGGAAGAGAGGGAAGAGGCGGTGACCGGCGATGCGACGGCGGCGACGGCACCGGCAGCGGCGGCGACAATGGGGGAGGATAGTGTTTGAAGGTAGAGGATAAGGGAGGCTCGGCAATCCTCCAAGAAGAGTTAAACAAAAACTCAATTCTTGAATTATGATTGCCTAAGAGTTTCTTGAAAACAATGGCCTTTATATAGGCCTTGGAGGAAAGAGAAATTGACGAAAAAGTAAAAACGAGAAAATAAAGACGTGCGCCGTGTCATGCCAAAGGGCAGTTGTGGATCTGCCTTTGGAGTCGTGTCATGACGCGCGTGGAGGCATGCGTGGGTGGAGACATGCAAGTTGGCGGTTGTGGCGTGTCGGCTTTAGGGTTGACTCCGGTTGACCGTGGCAACTTGACTTCAGTTGACTCTGATTTACCGTGGTCTAAAGCATGCGTGTTGACTCCGGTTGACCGTGGTGACGTGTTCGTCGATGAGATGTTGGCGTCCTCGCCATCACCCTATTTATGCGTTCATTATTTCCTTCAATTCCTCTTGAGCTCATCTGGAAAAAATGAAGGATGAGGGAATCGTTACACCCTTGGTTGGACCTGTCGAGGGTGGGTACACTAGCGGTAGTAACCTTGCCCACAGTGTCGGTCTTCAACCCGACTTGTAGGTCATTGGGAGCCTTGTGGCATACCCAGGACCCCTGACCGTGATTTATTAGCCGGCGGTGTCATTGACGACTTGTTTGTGCTTCTCGTTAATTTTTCTAGTTGCATCCGCATCGGCATCCTCACTACATCTTTACCCATCTTGTTGACGCCGAAACGGTCATTCAATCCTGACTTATTGTTTCACATCACTCTTCTTGTTCCATTCCTCATTCTCCATTCACCTCCTTCTGGTTATTTTTCTTCTCCCCCTCTCCTTCCTCATCCTTTTTCTTCTTCTTCTCCCTCTCCTTCCTCCTCCCTCCTTTCCCTTCCTTCCTTTCTCTCGTCTCCTTCCTCCTTTACTTCTTTTTTTCTCCATCGTCCTCATTCTCCATCCACCACTTCCTCTTATTTTTGTTCTGCCCTCCCTACCTCCTCCTTTGCCTCCTACTTCTCCTCCCTCCTCCTCCCTCACCTTCTTTTTTCTGCCTTCTCCTTCTTCCTTCTTCATCAGCTTCTTATTATACTCCCTCTACTTCTTCCTTCTCCATCCTCCCACATCTACCTCCATGTCTTTTTTTCTGTCGTCTCCTTCCTCCTCTTCTCTTCTCTTTGTTTTTTCTTCTTTTTCCTCTTCCACGTCTTCTCTTCTTTTTTCTTGTTTTTCCTCTTCCATGTCTTCTCCTTCCTTTTTCTTCTTTTTCCTCTTCCACGTCTTCTCCTTCCTTTTTCTTCTTTTTCCTCTTCCATGTCTTCTCCTTCTTTTTTCTTGTTTTTCCTCTTCCACGTCTTCTCTTTGTATTTTCTTCTTTTTCCTCTTCCACGTCTTCTCCTTCCTTTTTCTTCTTTTTCCTCTTCCACGCCTTCTCCTTCCTTTTTCTTCTTTTTCCTCTTCCACGTCTTTTCCTCCTCCCTTCTCCTTTTTTCTTCTTGTTCCTCTTGCACTTCTTCTTCTCCTCCTCTCTTCTCCTTTTTCTTCTTGTTCTTATTCCATTTCTCCTTGTGCTATTCTTTCTTGTTGAGAAATGAAGAAGAGAGTAGACGATGATGAATAACGAAAGTCGGAAGATGTTGAAGAAGAGAAAGTAGAGAGAAAATATATTTGATCTTCCGTATCATGAACAGGTTATACACCACGCTATTTATAGTGGTGTAAGTGTCTAAGTTTATACATTAGAGGAAAGGAATTTGAGTGGAGTCCGTCGTCATGTTACAACGGTGGTTATCATGGCGGGAGATGGTGGTGGCACTTGACGGCAGGTGATGATGACAGGCGCCTTGGCGGCTAAGGAGCAGGTGACGACTGGCATTGTGCTGGCGACAGGTGACGCGAGTGTGGCAGTTGGTCCTGTTGGACTACATTGGAGCTCATGTCCTCAACAATTCTTGTCCTTCCTCCTCATTCTCCATCTACCTTTCTTCCCTTATTTTTCTTCTCATCATCCTACTTCTCCCTCATCCTCCTTTCTTCTTCTCCTCCGTTTCCTTTCTTCTCCATCCTCCTTCCTCAATGTTTTTTCTGTCGTCTCCTTCCCTCTTCTTCGTATTCTTTCGTCATCTTCCTCGTCATTCGTCATCCTCTATCTTCTCCTTCTGTTCCTCATTCTCCGTCCACCTTCTTCCTCGGCTTATTTTTCTTCTTAGCCTCATCCTCCTTCTCCATCTCCTCCAGATGCTTCTTCCGTCTCCTTCCTCTTAATTCCTCTACCTCTTCTTATCCTCCGTCTCTTTCCCTCCTCTCCTTATTTGTTCTTATTTTCCTCTTCCTCTTCTTATTCTCCTCCTCCTTCATCTGCCTCTCCTTCTTCTTCTTCTTCTCCCTCCTTCCTCGTCTTCTGCTTCTCCTCCTCCTCCTTCTCCTTCCCCCTCCTTCCTCCTTGTCTTCTTCTCCTTCTTCCCCCCTTCTCTTTCTTCTTTCTTTTTTTTCTCTTCCTCTTCGTCTTCCAATTCTCCTTCTTGCTGTTGTTCTCCTCCTCAGCCTTTCTCTTCTTACTTCTTCTCCTCCTTCTCTTTCCTCTATCACCTCTTCTTGTTCTTCGTCCTCTTCTCCACCTCATCCTCCTCCATCTTTTTTCTTCAGCCTTTTCTTCTTATTAGTCTTGTTCTTTTCCTCCTCATCCTCCGTCATCTTTCTTCTTTGTCCTTTTCTTCTTATTCGTCTTCTTCTCCTCCTCTTTCTCCTCCTTCCGTCCCCTTTCTTATTCTTCCTCCTGTTCATATCCTTCCCCCTTTCTCCTTTTTCCTTCTTTCTTCCTCTTCCTTTTCATATTCCTATTCTTCCTCTCCTCTTCCTCCTCTCCTCCCTTCCTTGCTTCTTTTTTTGTTCTTCTCCTCCTCTTTCTCCTTCCCACATCTCTTTCTTCTTATTTCTCTTTCTTCTTCTTCTTATTCTTCTACTTCTTCTTCTTCTCCTTCCTCCATTTGGTCATCATAGAATACTTCAAACCTATTGGTAATGAGTACTCACCATCTGAGAGCTCGTCAGCAAGAAAAATGGCAAAAATATATCATTAATGATTGTCTAGATCCTATAAGAGTTTGGACTACGTCCTAAGGTCAACATTTGAAAATAATTTCCCTTTAAAATTTAGGTATATGATTTTATACATGAAATTTGTTTATGCAAGCTTACATTGCAACCATTGATAACACCTTTTTCTGATAAGAGGAAGTTAAGAGTGATCATGAAGGACATAAAGAGTGATAACCCAGTGTCTAGCACTATGCGACACATCCCATGTATCACACACATCTTTAACCTTGTCATCCAAGGGGCCATCAAAAGTTTTGCCATTCATTTTTCCTTTGCAGTAGTGCCCAAAGAAGGCGAAGTGGGGAGAATGGCTGATTAGTTTGATAGTGATGAGGAAAACTTACATTGAGACATATTATAAGCTCCTGATGGCACTAATGGATGACACCCTTTCTTATGTTTGGAGATGCAGTGGCAACAGCGTAGGCAATAACCTGTTGCATCCAAAGCTCTGCTTAGTGGAGACAGGACTATGCCAAAGCGTCTGAAGAGGATCACAACGTTGAGGACAATAACATGGTCACAATGTATTGTTTGATGCATCGGAACAACATATATACTGTGCTATCTACTGCTATGAAAAAATGTGACGTTATTGACAAAGTCTCTAAGAGCTATAGCACAACAGGGAAACCAACGAAGATGTCAAAGAATGAGTCTGAGTGCGTAAAATATTTTTGTTGCATTCTTGGGCGAGTTTTTGTCTCTACTGATCAGGTTAGCTAGATAGATACTTCATCCATATGTGATGTGATGTTCAGCATCAAAGGTATCCAAGAACATATCAACAATGTAGTCAAAAAGACCAAAGAGTGAACCTTATATCCCTAATATTTATGCACATGGCCCTTTAATGCAAGGTGATGTGATGCTGATGAACTAAAAATTAGGGTTAAATTACATCACAGTAAATTTGAGTTTTTCAATAATATTTATATACATTTAATCATGAATAATTTATCTGGATAATGATGATCAAGGGTTGTCTCTACAAGGAACGGATTTTAGGGAAATAACTCTTTATAGGGTAAATCTGAGATGAGAATAAATGAGAGCTAATGATAAGGAGTATCTGATTTAGGGTTTAGTAAAATATAAGAGGTGTGAAGGCAAGAAGTGGTAGAAGCCACATGGTGAAGTATGGTGATAAAGGTAATAGAAGTAGGAGTTGAGCGATGAGTGAGATGAAGATGGTGGTTTAGGTTTGCCTAGACAAATAGAGAGGAGGACACATGACAAGATTGTGATGTCATAGGTGATATATGAGATGGATGGTAGATGATGATAGGTAGGGCTGGATGGCGGATGTTGATGGATATGGATGATAGATGATCTATAAATGTGTTCAAGAATGAGCAATGTAAGGAAAGAGGCTAACCTTAGATCCTTATATTTGTTCAAGATCAAGGCATCTTCCTGATGCAGATCACTTATCTATTGTTCCTCTCCAACACTCAGAACACCAAGAATACACTTGACGGAACTTCAAAACTTCACTTTCTTTTAATCACCCTCTTTAGGAGGAAATGAGCTTAAAGATATTTTTCACAAAGATTGAGAGCTTAATTTATATATCCAACTATATGGATGGATAGTGGACATAAAAAAGAAGCTATCTGTAAAATTTCAGCTCAATCTTAGTTTGGGATCATTAGATATCAAGCTTGGAAGTTGGAGGATTCCTTGTCGTTGATTTCATCTAAATATTTCTTTGTCCTTGTCCTCATTAGTGCTGTCAAATCGTTATGTTATATTTTTTCTTGTTGCAGCATTTAATGTGATCATTGGGCCATGTTTGTCCATTTCATTCCTTATAAATAGATCCCATTGTGTTACATGTCGCATTCTTAAAAAAAAACAAAAAAAATTTGAAGAATGGTGTTTTTATAATAATTGTATTTAGATAGAAGAAGTGTGTCAGTATGCACCACGTCAGCCTCCTCTCTCTACCTCTCTAATCAATAAATGATACATCGGCACTACATATACATGTGCGCTCAATGTGCACACGTGGCGCCATGTGTCTATGAAACATCATCGCTTGCGTTAACTTTTGACCAACCAAAAACTTGGAGAATAAAGATTTTAAATTTATATTTGCCTCAGTCCTCACATCACATTTATTACCCAAAAATACACTACTTTTTTATTGGGCTACATCACCCTTACGATTAAAGAAATAAGACAGAATATCAAGCATTAAATACCATTATGGCATCGCAAATTGAAATGCCATAACAGTTGCCTTGAATTTGGATAGTGCTAATTATTAACGATGTTTAATGATTGGTTGTCGGCAATCACTGATCCTAACCGGTGATTGTTTGATTAAGCAAATGGTGACATACGGCATGGTGAAAAATGAAAAGCCAAAAAATGTATTAAAATTCCTATAAAATTAAATATGAACCAGAAAATTTTAATTAATATAGATCTTGACTTAGAAAAGTAATATTTTCATGAATATAATGTAAAAGTCAGGAAAATGATATTCTGACTCAAAAAATGATTTTATTTAGGAATACACTCTTAGAAAATTCAATAAAATTATGTGAAAACGCGCAAAATTCAAAACATCATTCTAAAAATGGATTTAATTGTTTTAGGCTTGATAACAGATACATAAGGAATTTAATGTGAATAAGTATGTAAATATCATCATATTAACCTAATAATATTGTGTTATCAAATGAAATTTAATGCAATATGTAAAATTGTCGCGAGCAAGTGAAGCAATCACTGCAGCAGCACTAATGTACCCCTTCTATAAAGGGTCCATGCTCGGTGAGAGGGTCAAAGAGTTAACAATCTTCTATATACGATATTTTTTACAACTTGCCTCATCAAGACATGTAATGGGTCATCCTATTGAAGCATATCACTTCAGAGGAAGCAAGTTGGACTCTTTACTATGGACCACTCTGCGAAAATTCCAGCATGCCTCAACTTCTGTGAGGTCAGCCATAGATCAGTTTAATCATATAGAGGTCCGGCCTAATGAGGGAGTTTTTACACAACTACCTTGGTGTTCCAGCATAGGGAAAAAACACTTTCCCTTAGTTTCCTCAATTATAATAGAATTGTTATCTGTTTATGCAACAAGTGTAGGGCATTCTATCTTCATGTACAAGAGAGCATACTTATCACTGATAAGGATTGAAACACACATTGTGAACTATTGGCTATGTACGAACAATGAATGATGGTACAATGACATTGACTTGGATTCTGATGGTGAGGATGGCAAAGAAAGGGTCATTGCATCATGTCCAGTTTTGAATCCCTAGCCAAGTATTGAAATTTTTAAATAACCATCATATTTTATTCATCAGCCTTCACTATGCTTAGATCTTGACACTGGATGGAAATGAGTGCTCTCAACTAGAAAGGCCACGTTTGCTGCTTCTAAAATCAAAACTACTTCATTATTGATCCAACCTTTAAGTTCCTTCTTGTTTCTTCTATTTCCCAACTAGAAAAAACCCCTCTTGGGCTACACTGTCGATGTCCACGGAGTGCATCTTATTAGAGGTTGATAACAACATCTCAACTCATAGCGGAAGACGCAATCATTCTAAAGTTTTAGATTGATTTTTTGAAGTTGCCCCGGACGAGTACTAGTGCATGCAATGTCAAGTAAAGAACCCCACCCGTAAGGTCATCATCAAGAGGAATAAAGATAAGAGCACAAACGTATTTTGGAGACATGTGGAAAGGCGCACCGTAAATTACACGATGAAATTAAGGGACTCAAAATGAAGCAAAGAACCATTCTCCACTACAAAATACTCTCCCACAACTTGTACTTACGCGGCATCACCAAGGCGCAGGCGAAAGAAGAGTTCGTTAGGTTCATCTGCAACAACGACCTTCCTTGGTGTCTTGTGAAGAAGAAATCCTTCCTAAGACTGTGGTTCTACGGGACACAGGTGGTCGGGGACATCCCAGGTCTGGATGCGGTCAAGGCGATGGCTGAAATGATGTATAGAGAAGTCCAAGGTAAGGTGGTGGAGATGTTTGTCGACGTCTCCAGCATCTTACTTACCGTGGATGCTTGGACATCCCAATATAACGTCTCCCTTCTAGGAGTCATTGCCCACTGGATCGACACCGATTGGAAGCTCTGTGAGCTTCTTCTTGATCTGCAACAGATCAAGGGACTCCATTGTGGCATGAACTTAGCGATGATTGTTGTGGAAGTTGCATATGAATACGACATCGAGTCGAACTATGTGCCATCACCATGGACAATGCGTCCAACAACAGAACAATGATGGCCTCCATTGTGGATCAAGTGAAGACTGGAAACCCCCAATTCACTATGGACCAACATGTACCATGCATTGCCCATGTGCTGAACCTCCTAGTCCATGCCAGACTCAAGGTCATTCACAATCTGGAACCCCCTGGAAGTAATACGTTACGAGTCTAAGATCTTCGCCTAGGTACACTATTGGACATGGATGACCCAACCGATTCACAAGTCGATGAAGATACTACGACGATAATTGCACCTTTGGGACAAGCAGTTTCACGCGTGAGAGACATTGTCAATGCCATTCAAGGATCCATGCATCGTATGGAGAAATATGTTGATATGTGCAAAATTTTTGAGCTCTAGGATTCAAACAAGATAAAGGTCGAATGCCCAATGCGCTGGCACTCCACTTTCACTATGTTAGAGCGTGTCATTGAAAAGAGAGAGGCTCTAGAACACATGGCTGTGAGGTTCCTTTTGACGTCGACTAAAGATTACGGCTTATGTCAAGAGGACTGGATGTTGATTGACGAATACCTGGGCATCCTCGGCCCACTATGCCAGGGAACTACTGACTTTGTATGTTTGACGAAGAAATTGCCGATTACTGAAGTAACGTCCTTGGTTGCGGAGCTGAAGAATCACCTTGAGAAGGCTACGAACAATGCAGGGGCAGCATTGGATGGTGAGCGACAAGATGCTTTGCGATCCGCTTGCGGTGCTAAGCATAATCTACTACAAAAGCAGCTGAATGTGACTCAGAGCAGGGAGAGTTGTCACAAATTCACCTTCCGACATAATATGTTTCGTCCAAGAGCTGGATAAGCATCTAAACATCCCATGCATCGAGGAGGAGGATAATCCTCTAAGTTGGTGGAAGGATGTCGCGACGTGATACTTTCTGAATTTGACAAAAATTGCTTGCCAATTTCTGGCCGTGAGTCTGACCACCACACTAGTGGAACGACTTTTTTCAGTCAGCCGAGGCATCACAACGTATCGAACATCACTCCTAGATGCAGAGAGCATTGAGATGCTCATGATGCTTCGTGCATGGTTCCGTCGTGAAATGTGGCCCTCCTCCAACTCTGATGATAACGCTGACGACGTTGACAGCTCAGGTGCTGGTGCGTTATGCTCTATCGCTTTCAAACTTTTCGTAAGCATCTTTTTTTTTTGACTCTCTCTATTCCATGTAACAAAGTAAGAGGGAACAACGTGATCGCAGTGGACGGGTTTCATTTGCTGATACACTCTAACGTTTAATGTAAGTTATGTTTCTTTGTTACTCTTTCTCTATTTCATTTGCTGATTCATTCCATGTAATACAGTTCAGTCTTATCTTTTGTATTTTAGATGACTGCAGACGGACGCGCACCGATTTACCATAAAATTATCAGTTAAAAATCGTACACATGAAACTGACCTGTTAGCACTCCACATTCATTTAACGCATAAATGGTGTATTTCTTTCATATCTTCCATGCTTGATACATCTCCAGATTCATGTAACGCATAAATGGTATCTTTATTTCATTCCATGAAATGGTGTCTTTATTTCATATCTTCCATGCTTAACACATCTCGATCAAAGAGCCTGATGAAACCAGACTTGATTCGATGCGAGAAGCTCTCGTCATATAATTTTGTTCCCCTTTTAATTTGTCCATTTTGATTCATTTTTTTTGTTGTGCCAATCTTGAATAATTTTGGGCTATTATTAATTCCAGGTTTTGAAGAGTCCTCTCGCTGCACGTCATGACCTCTCCCAAGTCCCAACCTCAACTCGTCTTTTCACTAGCCGTCGTTCAAACATCTTCCCATATGGTGAATTGGTTTGCGGTTACTTTTACTCAAGCGAACAAAGCTATTATTGCCTACTCGATTTTCACCCATGCAGTTATTCCATTGTGAAATATCTAATTTTCCTTCGTACCCATCATGATTTAGAGACTTGGATTGGGTTTCCTGCCATACTCTCCCTAGAAAACTTTGAAATCCTGTGGGACAAAGGTCAGTTTCTCGCTGTTCTTCGTCAATCAATGGATGCCAAAAACATCTCCATAATTTAATTAACTTTCCCTTCAAAAAATCTATACCCGTTATGATTTAAGGGCTTCATTTGGGTTCTCTTGCAGTTCTCTCTCAAGAACAGATAAAAAACTTGGGTTCAGATCACTTTCGGATTTTCCACACTACTATTATCTTCTATATGGTTTTTTTTTTAGTGGCACTCATCCACCAGATCTTCCAGGAGTGGCCTGGAAAGTATAATGTTTTCATCAGGGGTTGGCGCTTACTTTCCAAATATAGCAACTGTTTTACAAATTCTATAAAAGAGGCATCTTTTACAAAGATAATTGCCAATTAAAAGTTAATGACCACATAAATTCTGATTAAATATCATTCGGATTACCTATAAGATTCCAGGAACTTGTATAAGTTTGTCGGTTATTACATTTTCTCCTGATGAACTCTATAGAGAGAACCCCTGAGATCTTTCTCCATATCTATAATTAAATTCATGTAATTAAACTCCACAATTAAATTTGATTAATTAACTAGCAAAGGGACTCAATATTTTCATTTTTCTATAATTTTATTACATTCTTTGAGAATATAATCCAAATAAAGATGCCATTCTGAAAATTTTAATTTACCCTAATCAGACGTTACACTATTTTTTAAACCCAATGAATTGAATAAATAAACATAATTTAATATGATGAGAATGACATGTATAGAAATTGATTATAAACTTAACTAAGTAGGGATTAAATATTGCACTTTCCAGGTTTTACTGTAAACCCATACATTAATCTGCCAATTTATCCATTGATTTAAGATGAGAATGGCATGTATTAACATTTATTGTATTCTTTATTAATTAGGGATTAAGTAATTAATTTTCCATATTTTATTGCGAAACCATAGGTTATTTTGGGAAATTAATCAAATTAAGCAGATTTTCGTTGTCCCACATTTGTCCGTCCATTGTCCTTGTCTTTCGGACAGACGAATTTTTCGTTCAACAGGATGAAAGTCGTCCAGTCCTATCGTCCTGTGGACGAATTTTTGTCCACAAATTTTGTGCATACCCCTTGGACGAGACAAATTTTTTGTCCACGGATGGAAAAACGTTCCCATCAGCATCCCTACATTGTACTCTCAAGATCTTTTTATTTAATTTTATATTATTCTATTTCTCCCTCTGACTTTTCTGTTAGTTATCTGGACACATGGTGGCCAAGCATTGCATGCTGGAGAAAATGATTTAAGCATCGTTAGAGAATCGAATTGTGGATCCTGCTCCAATCAGCGCCCGTGTGGATGAGAGAGAAAAATATCCAAAAATGGAGATCAAGGAAGATTGAAACTGGGATATCTTGAGATCCAACCGTTTGATTGAGCTATTTTGAGGGTATTTGTCTTTTGATCCTTTCGACATACATAAGGTTGGATTATAAAATTTTTGATGGAAAGACAGAAAATACCATGGAAGCATTGATGTAACATGAAGTGTGCGGGGATCGAACAGCTCATATTACACTGCAGGGAGGGTGGGGCAGTCATGTATTGCAGTGGAGATGAATAATGCCGATGATAATGCAAACAACAATGCGAAGATGAAATCGAAAAGAGGCATAAAATACGATGTCAACACACACCAACGACCACTAAGTCACGGTAAGATGGACCTGTGAATGCCACTAGCCTCCTAATGGATGACGAGTTGAAGACCGACGGTGCGAGCACAGCTACGGCCGCTAGTGTGTGCATCTTGAATGCACCAACCAGGGTCGTACCGATAAAAACCTGTCCCAGTGTACGTTACTCCTATCAATCATTACTCCAACCCCATCGGTGGAAAATGTTCGTATGCACTGAAAGAAATAATGTGACATCGAAGGGTAGGTGCATGTGCTTGTAGTGGCGGGGCATAATCAATGCGTGACTCAGTGGTGAGGTAGGTGCGCGGGGCAGGTAGGTGCAAATATGGCACCAGTAGACGTGTAGGTGGGGCGACGTGGGTTGGCAAGGCGGCTGGTGCGGTTAGGCACGACAGTACCATGAGCAGGCACCACAGCGGGCATGGCCACGAGTGCAATGGCAGGTGCGGAGATGGTAGGCAGTAGCGGCAGGGCGCGGCCGTGGTGGGAGGCACTCCAACGCATTCGGCCTTAGGGCCGCGCACAGGCGGTAACAGTTGTTGGTGGGCCAAACGGCCTAGTTGGCGACCGAGTGGCTGCAGTCATGATTGGCGATGGGGCGACGACAGTGGCGGCGGCGACGACGATGCCTAATTAGGGTTTCCTTTTTTTGAAACTCAATATTGAAGTGGCATTTCATAAATACATGGAAAAACTAATAAAAAAACTATTTTAACACCAAAATTTCAAAGAAATAATCTAAGAAGGTCACATTTTTTTCTCAGTTTTCTTCTCTCTTCTGATGGGCACCCTCCTCTTAAAGGATGTAAATATGGGCCTTCCCCCTTAGAAATAAAGGGGAAAAGGCCCACATAAAGAGCTCTAGGGGCCCCTAATATAAGAGAGGCCTACAAACATGCCCACACACATGCTCACACACACATAAACTCGTAGGTACGTACAGTGGCCCAAACACGTGTGAACAAACACAAACAAACATCGACGCAACCCTCATGCAATGCCTACAAAAAAAGGAAAAATAAGTGAAAGATAACGTCAAACCTCTGTGGCCCGTTGACTAGGCCAAATCTTGCACATTAGCCCTCGCTTGATGGCCCCCCATCAAGCTTGGCCCAGCCTAATTGGCCAGAAAGGACACGTTTTCTGCTTCTAAAATCAAAACTACTTCATTCTTGATCCAACCTTTAAGTTCCTTCTTGTTTCTTCTATTTCCCATACCTAAGGCAAAGAGAAGATAAGTGGGCAATCTCTACCTCTGGTTTATGATTTGAGAAGATAATGCGTTAAACGATTTGAGAAGGTATGCCTCCTTAGGGAGCCATACCTAAGGCTGACCGTTTATCCATTGACATATGAAAGGTAGTATTATCCAAGATCTATGAACCACAGAAAAAATAAGAAGTAAAATAGGAAATAGGAAAAAGAGTACATGACTAAAATCATCCGGAGATATTTAACCTGCATGTCAAGTTTCATAAATTGAAGGGGCGAGATTAGGAGATTGGGAGATGAGTTAAGGATTTGAGAAGATAATGTGTTAAATTATATTTAAAATGCTCCAATGACAGTAAATAAATAGAGTTTGGTTATGTGTCCATCAGATCTACCCTATCTCTTTTTAGAAGTTAGGATTGAATACACCAAAGATTATTAGCAAATTATTCAACAAACGAATACAAAAGCAGGGTGTAGAATGCATTTGATTACACCGCTCCATAGAATACCGATCTTAAAAAAAATGACTAAAGAGGGTGTAGGACGGGTGAAAATATTTCTTTCACAACATACCAAGACGTCGGAGAAGTAGTGGAGGATTGCCCAGCGCCGGAAGGGGGTGGTCTTCTTCTTCCTTCAGAGAATCAGAGACTCATAGTTCCTTCAGAGAATCAGAAACTGCCCTAAATCTTTCAAGCGCGGGAGCCCTTATGAAATATTGAAGTTATAGGTATTAATATATTATATTTTTTGTCCGAGTCGAAGGAGGGGACAATTTTTAGCCTGGACGGGATGAAAAACTGTCCCGAAATTATTGGATGGGATGGTTTTTTTGTTAGTGGACGCTAACAATGGACGTAAGATGGGATGAATTTCATCCCGTCCCATCCTTCGTCCCTACACTAACAATGGACGTAGGATGGGATGAATTTCATCCCGTCCTGTCCCTCGTCCATGTCTGGGATGATCCGAAACTATACTTGAGAGAGAACTTAATAATAAGTGTGGCGCTGATGTAAGAACCTAAAGGACACAATCTGGCCGACAATAAGGTGTCAATAGTAAATCTGAAATGCAACCCAGAAATTAAATGCCATTAGTAATGCATTTCAATTTTCCCTCTCTAGATTTTGAATGTAATTTCTCTCTAGATTTTTAATTGTATTTCTCTAGAATTCAACTCTATATCTAGACTATGTATCTCCAAATTTCCATAAAAGAAATCATTGGTCTTCATCTATAATTTGAATTTCCATGTTTCTTCTTTAAATTCTTGAACAAATACAAAAACAGAAGAATTAAATCAAGTTGCATTAACATCTGCACATTGATTTCAGTTTTTACTAAAAGTTTTAATATGAAATTTCAGTTCTAAAACTCTAGAACTAAAAATTAAAAATCTATAAAATTCTCTCAATATTTTGAATATCATTAAACAAGAATGATATAAATAATTCCTAATTGATATCTTCTTTTGTCATTTTAATCAAGATATATTGTCAGATTTCTATACAAAGTTGACTTGTTTTGGATTGACCTCTATCTCATACTATATTTTCTATATTTTAAAAAGGGAATTATAAATATTATTTCGTGAGCTTAATGGACACTAATTTTAAGCTTAATGGACACTAATTTTAAGCTTAACAAGGGCCAGGATTAATTGATTTCCAACCTATCTCTCTGTGCCTTCCTTCATGCATTTGAAAATGGAACTTTCAAATTCAAATTGTGGGTTAGTTCCACCTGTCATGCCTCGATTAGAGCCACTTATTAGATAAGATTCCAATAGGCTTGAAGAAATGAACATTTTATGTATTGGCCCTCAAGTATTACCATATAATTCACCTAAGTCATGTATTTCAGATAAAAGTTCAAGAAGAGTGAGAAAATCCACGTGCATCTAAATAGTCAGATAGCTTTACTCTTAGAAATTAATAAGATACATTAATATAAAAGTTGGAAAAATAAAATAAAATATCCTCATTTTCATCTTAAATTATGAACTTAATAGTCAGTGGTAAAAATGAAATGTAAAATAATACTGTTATGGCCTGATTTGATGTTATCACTAAGTGATGAAATCCTTCAAGGAGTTGAAAATAATTAAAGACCTGGAGATTCCTACATTGGTTCACATTTTGAAATAGTACTGGATCCAGGGGCAGGTAATAGGCAACCTCAGAAACCAAAACATCTCAATAGCTAGAGGAAACTAAAGAAAAGGGACTCTTTAATTAGCCGTGAGGAAACTGGGAGCAGCCTAAAACATGAAAATTGAGAACAATACACGCACCATGTTTCTAGAATAACTGGATGAATACTGCAGCCAGATAATCCTATGATGGTGAAATTCAAGTAGCTAATACTGTGACCCAACTTGCATAGGGCACATGAAATCACATGTGAATCACCAAGGATCACCTTGCAAGGATAAATGCTCCTTGGTGATCGATAATGACATAGTACGTTGAGGGCATGGTGAAAAGAAACCCCATCAATAAGAGAAATGAACTTGAAATTGTGAGCTTTCAATAAATGGGAGGAGAATATCATCTCTGATAGTGTGTCAATAGAAGAGCGAACTGGCGACATAAAGGTGGTGGCTTGGTTAAGGGAATCTTGTGAAACCATGAGGAAATGAAGTCTTCAAAGGTTTATTGCCACGGCTTATGGATCCAAACCCAATGATATATCCTTGTGAAGATGAATCTTGGGTGAAACTAAGTGGAGGTTTGAATTGACTGATGTTGAAGATTAAGTAGAGTTTTGTTAGGGTTGAAATGTCATTGGAGCTCATAGACGGCTGGTTCTTGAAATGTGTTGAGGCAAAGTAGTAGAGTATACATCTAGGGGTAAAGAAATATTTGAGTGTGGGGCACAAGAGATGATGTAACACGACGGACGTTGGGATCGAACAGTTCGTGCTACACCATAGGGAAAGAGGTGACAGTCTGTAATGTAATGGCTACGACTAATGTAAACGTAATGCAACTGATGATGTAACGGTAATATCATTGAGAAGTATAAATCCGGCGTTGACGGATGCCAACGACCACTACGCTATGGTAAGTGTGACCTGGGAATGCCACTAGGCTCCCGATAATCCCGGACAACAGGTTGAGGCGGTACGGTACGGGTATGACGAACAGCCCTCGTGCGAGCACCATTCAAAGCGCCAACCAAGACCGTATTAATAGAAACCTATTCCCAATGACGTTTCCTATCTATCACTAACCTAGCCCCGGCGATGGAGACACACTCGAGAGGCACTACAATACATAATTGAACGCTTAAGAAGAATGAAGTGTGAGCGTACCCGATTCGTGATGGCTGGGCTAACTTTTATTTGAGCGATAGCAAGTCTGACTCGCGACCCCTGGAGAGCAGCTGGGCGATGACGAGCAACGACGAGGCACTAAAGAACGTCGACAATGAGAGAAACATCAAAGGTGGTGATGTTTGTGGTGGCAGCGTCGATGAGCGCGACAGTGGTGAAGACAGTGCAACAACAGAGTAGCACGGGCTCTGGGTAGGGTAGCCAGAGCAGTGGCGTAAGCGACAGCAGGTGCGGCAACAGGCGCAACGGTGGTAGGGCGTGGCAGCGCAGAGACAGCATAATGACATGGTCTGAATGCGTGAAAGTAAGTAGGGCATGACGGCTAGGTGATTGGTCCAAATTAAGGGGTAAAATTGATCTTAAGTCATTTGTAAGGATAGTTAAGTACCAATCAACAATTTAATTTCCTTACTAGTAGTATTTTAGTAAGGGTCGATCCCTCAGGGAGCTAGGTAACTAGTTAGGATGAATTTCAATTAGTATTTCAAGTTCAAGATTTGCATAAACCCTGTTTTGGAATGTTTTAGTGATTAAGCAGGTTTATGTTCAATTAATATAGATGATATGGATTTTACCAAGTGTGAGAAAAATTCCGTAGGAAGCTTAGACCGAGAATGATTTTTGAGAATTTTTTCAGAATTTTTTATCATCTCTAGAGAGAGATAAAAAATTCTGATTTAATTGAGTGAGAAAAGGAGAGGGGGAGAGAGATAGCGCACAAATGTTGGCGCTTCCGCCGCTGTTTGTGCGCTGGGCTTCACCGCTTCGCTGCTGGTCGCGCGTGCGGAGGTCCTCTCACGTACGGTGGACCAAAACAACGATATTTGGAGTTCCAGATATCGGTTTGACACGTGTGAGTAGGCGTTGGAAAGCTTGAGACGTTGGCTATCTGCCTGATAGCGAAGAAGCTTAAGAGAATTCTAAAAGGAGATAGGGTAAAAAGAAGCACGTAACCTTTTTGTCACACCCCAATGGGCCCAAGGTTGTTGCTCCAGCTCCCTACCAACTGGCTTTAAGATCCAGGATGCTTCTAGAAGACTCCTTGCACCTTCTGAATGAAGGTGGACCCAAGAACAAGCTCAAGAAAGAAAGAAAGTGAACAAAACAATACTGAATTCTTGGATGCCCTCAAGGAGGGTGAGGGGGGGCCCTTTTATAGGGGTACATGTGTTTGTTTCAGCCATTCTTGGTGGTTGGATTATGGATGAACGTCCAGGATTGAGTTCTTGAGGCCTCAATCTAGGTGATCAGACCCCAACCAACCAGATTCTTTTCCTCCAGGTCGAATTTGGAGGGAAAAGAACAAGTTGGTTAGAGTTAGTTACAAGTCATCTCTAGCCCTTGGTTTTGGGCTGGAATGGATGGGTGGATGGGTTCCACCTCATGGATCCTGGGCTGGATCTCGACCCTGGGCTCTCCTCCAACCAGGATCTGCCAGCTGGAGTCACCCTCATATGTCTTGATCAACCTGGAAGCCTCCAAGGACGTTTTAGAAGGTCTCCTTCAAGCTCCTTTATACCAAGCCTATCGATTGAGACAACTCCGCTAGTTAGCATGCATCTTTTTCTTGATTGCTCCTTTTGACTTGAAATTTTGTCCCAAGCCTCAAGACTCCTGTCTTGACTTCCCCATAAAATTTCGTAATTTTATGACCATCAAAAGTCAACCTTGACCTGAAGAATCAACACACTAGGGAAATCGTTAGATTCATATCCCACTTGACTCAATGAGTCAAGTGGGGGTTAGAAATATCCCTCAAATCCTCTTAAAAGTAAATCCCAAACTGTGTAACTTGTGAAATTCATGTCAAAGCATTGATGGAAATATTAATTAAGTAAAAAATATATGCTTTTTAATCATTGGAAAAGTGAAAAGGCATGGTCTCATTAATATACAAAATAAGAATTATTTGGCAATGTTGTACTTACTTTTAGGAGATTTAAGATGAATAATGCATGGAAAGGAATACCCTTATTTGAGTTTATCACTAGGAAACAGTAGGGTACACCGGTTGTGGTTGCAAACAGATGTGGCGACCGCGGGTTGTTGCGGCGACCAAGAGCGGCTCCAGTGTCTACGGGCTGATCCAGCAGCCACGGGTTGCTGTAGTGGCTGTGATGTAGGATGACTAGAGGAGACGGGACGGGATGACAATGGGTGTAGGGTATTTGATGACTAAGGAATGGGTAGGATAAAAACCAGACCATAAATTACACGATCGATTCCAAAGAATTAAATCCGATGAAATAGTGATGGTGCAGCCCCTTTCCTCGTCAAGGGCATAGAATCTTTCATATCAATGATTTATAAATCTAAGTTTATGAAGTTTATCTGGTCAGAAAATAATATTTTTTGAAATTAAAAAAAAGAGTCTGAGGTGCTTCCTTGCAAAAATATAATAAGTACTCAAGTCTCATGCTCATCTAGTAACATGTGTATGGCACGTCATACTCCTTCATGACCCCTTGTATACAAGTAGAGAAAATTTTATACCAATGATTTAAAAGTATAAGAAGTTCCTTTAGTTTATATTGTTTGTAAATAATCTTTTTTGAAATTAAAAAAATAGTCTAAGGTGCTTCCTGTAAAAAATTAACAAATAATCAAGCCCCCAACTCATTTAGTAACACATGGATGGCACACGATAACCCTTCACTATCCTCTATATATTAGCTGATACTCTTTCAAATCAATTACTCAAAAGTATAACTTCCTTAAAAAATAAGGTTTTTGATTTAAATAAAAAACATTCTAACGTGCTTCCTTATTTCGAAGGCACACTTAATAAATGAATATTAAGTCTTCCTTGTATTTTTCAAATCTTCTAGGGACACGAGGATAGCACATGAAACCTATTCATTGTCCTCTATATAGAAGTAGACACTATTTCACATCAATAAATCAAAAGTATAACTTCCTTGTCATTATTTTAAATATTTTGAGTCACAATATAATGTTATTTTGAATTTTTCAAAAAATTAGTCTAAGGTGCTTCCTTGCATGTAACAATAAATAAACAAATAGCATTATTCTGCTCATCTAGGGGCACATGGATGGCACATGATACCCCTTCACAATCCTCTATATGCAAGGAGATAATATTTCAAATCAATGATTTAAAAGTCCAACTTCCTAGACATTATTATGAGTATTTTTATTACATTTAAAATAAGGTTTTTTAAATTTAATAAAAAAAATAGTCTAAGGTGCTTCCTTGGTGCATGTTATCAAGCTTAAAATGATTAAATCTATTTTTAGAACAAATTTCTGAAATCTCTGTATTTTTTAGGATTTTGCTAACAATATACTCTAAAAGAATATAACTTTTGAAACAGAATATGATTTTTATGGAATTTTTTTATATTAATTTTGGAAAGATATGATTTTTCTGAGTCAAAATATAAATTTATACGTATTTTTTGGACTTTTATTTTATTTTAATATGAAATTTTAAGTACTTTGGTTTTTTTATGGCATAGGGTGACGTGGCATGCCGATGCGCCACCACGTCAGCGTCGAGAAAGAGATTTTTTCTTTGTTTTTTGTCCTTTTATCATGTACATGTGGCACGAAATGCGAAAAGCCACAAAATACGAAAAGTCATGGAATACGAAAAGCCACAGAATACGAAAAGCAACGGAATATGAAAAGCCACAGAATATGAACATCCATGGAATAGGAAAAGCCACAGAATACAAAAAGCCACGGAATATGAAAAGTCACGGAATACGAAAAGCCACAGAATACCAAGTGCTTTTACTTCTTAACTTCCAAACAGCCATAACTTTTGGTCTTCCCCTCCTCTTTCTATCCATACCCTCTTATCTATAAATAAAGGCCTGGATCATTGTAAAGCTCATCTTGAACTTGCTTCCTACTTTTGTGGGCTGATTGAAAGAGAGTGAGTTTTGAGATCCATCAAGATTGTTCTTGGTACCTTGGGTGTGCGGGAAGAGACAAAAGAGAAGAGGGGGAGCTTCCCGGCACTCGCAAATCACCGTGATCTTGGTGGAACATAAGGATCTAAGGTAAGTGTCTCCGCCTTACGTTGTTTCTCTCCCAACATCATCATTATCATAGTTATAGTTTTTTTATCAATGTTTCATTTATCACTTCACTTACATCCCCACTCTCTCATCTCTCCATCCTTGCCATCGTACCATTCCATATCCAACCACTATCCTCGTTCATACCATCATTCATTATCGTATCCATCACAATCACTTACTCTTTTATTTAAGTTAAATTAACATATAAATTAAGTACTTCTTAATCGATATCACTCGCTCATATCCTTGAATTTTGTTTTTGTCGATCGCTCATTGATCATCACTAGTTTAAGAAAGTAATTTCTTAATCACCGTTCCTTGTGGAGACGATTCGTACTCATCCCTAACTAAGTATTTTCAAGTACGGTCAAATATATTTTATTGAATAATCTCAATCACCAACGACAAATTTTAACCCTAAAATTGAGATTATCAGAGATGTGGATGGCATTTGATAACCCTTCGTTATCTTCTCTATACAAGTAGATACCATTTCACGTCAATGATTCAAAAGTACAACTTCCTTGAGTTAGTTTAATTATTTCTAGTTAGAAAATATGGTTGTCATGAAATTGAAAAAAAACAGCCTACGGTACTTCATCAGGAGAGTGGGGTATGTGCATGGGCGAGTACAGTTTGTGTGTAATTGGAATGTGTATGCTTGTTTCATGCCAATTAACTCTTGAAAATACGAAACCTTCGAATGTATAAAACCCCCCATGGGTTGCATCCAAGGCATGTATGGATCAGGCTGCAACCACAACTATTGGGTCAGTTGCATCTGGAATCATTTTCTTGCCAATAGAAAGAAAGGTGCTTCTTTATAAATAAATAAAAAATAGTATTCTGTTTTCCTGGGGACACTAGGATGGTCATACCACTTCACTATCGTTTCTATACAAGTAAATACTATTTCACTTCAATGATTTAAAAGTATAACTTTCATGACATTATTTTGATTGTTTATATTCAGAAAATATATTTTTTAAAAATAAATTAAAAACCGTCTTAGGCGTTTCATTGGACGAGTGGGGTATAAGTATGGGTGAGCGGGGTCGATGTGTAATTGGGATATGTATGCTTGCTTCGTGCCTACAAACTAGGATGGTCATACCACTTCACTATCCTTTCTATACCAGTAAATACTATTTCACTTCAATGATTTAAAAGTATAACTTTCATGACATTATTTTGATTGTTTATATTCAGAAAATACATTTTTAAAAAATAAATTAAAAACCGTCTTAGGTGTTTCATTGGACGAGTGGGGTATAAGTATGGGTGAGTGGGGTCAATGTGTAATCGGGATATGTATGCTTGCTTCGTGCCTACAAACTCTAGCGATCACTAAACTCTTTGCTTATATTCCCCACCCTTGGATTACGTCTAGGGCACGCTTTGATCAGGTAAGGAGTACGACTCTAGGGTAGGTCATACCCAGCACCATGTTTTTTTCCAATAAAGAAAAAGGTTCTTCCTTTCAAATAAACAATAAACAAACAAAGAGCAGTCTTCTACACCTCGGACATGTGGATTATACTCAATACCCCTTCACCATCCTCTATATACACTATTACACTTCAATTATTTTAAATTATAACTTCCTTTATATTTATTTCAAGTAATGTTATTCCTAAAATAAGGTTCTTTTAAAATTAAAAAAATAGTCAGGTGCGTCCTTGGGCAAGCCGAGCATGGGTAATCGGGATATGTAAAGTAGTTTCACACCTACAAATGTCTGCAACCACTAAACCTTTACATATAGTGCGGGGACGCGGACAGGATGGTTTTTTCATCCCAGGACAAAAAATCATCCTGTCCACGAGGTTGGACGAAAACCGGGATGGTTTTTTCCTTCAAGATCTCCGGATGGGACGATTTTCGTCCACTCGGACGAAAAAATCGTCCCGTCCGGAGATCTCGGACGAACAAACCGTCCCATCCGTGTTCCTGGACTGATTCCAGATGTCGGACGGGATGATCTTCGTCCCTTCCCGTCCATCGTCCACGTCTCAGACGCTCCAGAACTATATAGTGCAGGAACGCAGACGAGACAGTTTTTTCATTCCAGGCCTAAAAATCATCATGTCCGTGAGGTTGGACAAAAACCGGGATGGTTGTTTCATCCGAGACCTCCAGACGGGACGGTTTTCCTCCACTCAGACGAAAAAACCATCCCGTCCGCATCCCTAGACTGATTCCAGACGTCGGAGGGGACGATCTTCGTCCCGTCCCATCCATCGTCCATGTCCTGGACTATCCAAAAATACACCTTTACATATACAAAAACCCCCCGAGTAGCATCCAAGGCACGTTTAGGTCAGGCTACGAGCACAACCCTTGCCGATAAAAAAAATGTGCTTCCTTGCAAATAAAAAATAAAAAAAATAGAAAATAATCTTCTGCTCACCTGGGGACACGTGGATGTCACGTGATACCCCTTCACTATCCTTCTGTATATAAGCAGAGCCTTTCAATCTGAGGGGTATAAGAAGCGGAGCGACTTCACGCGCGCTTGAAGCAGGTGGGTCGACCTCCACCGCTCTTCGCAGGGCCGAATCTCCTCTTCCAATCTTGACCCACGACGATTTCGATTCAATCTCTCCTACCCATCTCGCCGGATCTTGATTCTGAATTTGATTTTCTCTCTGGGCTTTGTTTTGAATCTAGGGTTTCTGATTTTGGCCTCGGAAATCGCTTGATCTGCATGCAGGTGGGGAAAAGAGGAGAAATTTGATCCTGGGAATGGCGACTTTCGAGCTTTATCGGCGTTCTTCTATCGGTATGTGCCTTACCGAGACCTTGGACGAAATGGTCTCGAGCGGTACCCTCAGCCCTGAGCTTGCCATTCAGGTTTTGGTGCAATTTGACAGGGTAGGTATCTGATCGAGTGCTTGGATTTTGATTTTGTCTGCCGCCAATTTGCTAATTTCTTCAGTTTTTTTTGTGAATTCGTAGTCCATGACCGAAGCTTTGGAGACGCAAGTGAAGAGCAAGGTTACCATCAAGGTTGCTCTCGCTTGATTTTCGACTTTTGCTTATGTTGTTGGTCGAAAACGCTGTCAATTGTACTTTTCCCCTTATTTTTAATCGTTTTTCTTGCAAACTAATCTCTTAACCTCTCAGTCAATGATAGTCTATGTATTTTTTTACAGCAAAACTCATCGATTAACAATCAATTTTCTTTTGAATATTTCCTTGCTTTATCTTTCACGGGTTGTGTTATGCTGCATGCTTATCTCATGACGTCTTAACGTTTCTTTGATGAAATTTTCTTTCTTTCTTTCTTTCCCGAGTTGCTGCATGCACTATCTGTTTTTTTTTTAAAACAAATTCTACGTCTGAATTATGAAGAAATCACTCTTTCATGGCTGATTGGATTCAGCATTTTAGTTTCTGGGCTGATTGAACTGCTGAAACCTTTATTGAGCATTAAAAATACATCCTCAAACTATAATTTTAACTCCGCAGGTTTCCCTGCAGTTTACAATTTCTATTGTTGCTGCTGATTGTCATATTTATTGTTGGCTAAAAATATCATGAATGACTTGAATATCAAAAACATAGTATTTGTTCAGCTTATGCATTCAATCGACTGCATATTATGTATATTATTTGAGTGGTTTTGGCGTTTTTAGCTGGATAAAGGTGAGGTAGAAAGGAGGTTAACGTGGGCTGATTGTTCCGCAGGGACATCTGCACACCTACAGGTTCTGTGACAACGTTTGGACCTTCATTCTTCAGGATGCCACTTTCAAGAACGAGGGGACTCAGGAGAATGTGGGCAGAGTGAAGATTGTTGCCTGCGACTCCAAGCTTCTCTCACAATGAGCCAATTACCCTTCTTTCTCGCTCTATCTCCGCACTCTTTCTCTCTCCACTACCCTCCCTCTCTCTCTATCTCTATCTCTCCACCTTCGTCCTCTATCTCTCCCAATATCTACCCTGTTTCTCACTTTAATCTCTCTCTCTCTCCTCTCCTTTCTCCCTCGTTCCTCTCTCTCTCTCTTATCTGTCTTCTTTCTCTCTCTTCTATCCTCTCTCTTCTCTCTCTATCTCTTGCACTCTCTTTTGTGACCCCCTTCTCTCTCTATCTCTTGCACTCTCTTTTGTGACCCCCTTCTCTCTCTCTTCTCTGTTGCCTCCTCTATCTCCTGTCTCCCCCCCTCTCTCTCTTCTCTGTTGCCTCTCTCTCTCTCTCTCTCTCTTCTCTCTGCTGCCCCCTCTCTCTCTCTTCTCTGTTGCATCCTCTATCTCCTGTCTCCCCCCTCTGTCTTCTCTGTTGTCCCCTCTCTCCTGTCTCCCTTCCTCTCTCTTCTGTGTTGTCCCCCTCTCTCTCTTCTTTGTTGCCCCCTCTCTCTCTTCTCTGTTGGCCCCCCCTCTCTCTCTCTTCTCTGTTGCTCCCCTCTCTCTCTCCTGTCTACCCCCTTCTGTCTCTTCTCTGTTGCCCCCCCCTCTCTATTTTCTCTCTTCTTTCTCCCCCCTCTCTCTCTCTTCTCTGTCCCCCTTTCTCTCTTCTTTGTGTCCCCCTCACTCTCTTTTTCTCTCTTCTCTCTCTAAATCTTCTGTTTCTCCCCCTCTCTTGCCTCTCTCTCTCTCTCTCTCTCTCTCTCTCTCTCTCTCTCTCTCTCTCTCTCTCTCTCTCTCTCCCTCTCTTCTCTCTCTCTCTCTCTCTCTCTTCTCTCTCCTCCCCAGAAGCCCTCAGGATGTACAGTAAGGAGTGACGAGTGAGAGTAGAGGAAGATCTGGGAGGAGACTCTGAACACAAGATGTTGTGACATTGCCTTTTCCTATGCCACGTGGTGGCAGGTGATTGGTTTGCTAAAAGTTACCAATTTTCACTCTGTTATATTACCCTCCAGGCTTAATTTGTGGGGTTGAAATAATAATCATGTTGCAAAGTTGAGGAGTTGGAAAACTTCTTCAGTCTTCAATTAAGCAGAGATTACCTCTAAGATATAAAGAAGGGACTCATCATGTTTTATCAAGAACAATGGCAAAATCGCAATATCGTCTACATCAATGGGCATTGATGTCATTTGTCAGCAGTGTTGCAAGATGTTGTAAAAAAATGTTAAATTGGAACAATTACACATAAATGGTAAAATAATGCTTAGTTATGGTATAATGTTGTCATTGCCATCTGCCTCTTTGTTGATGTCTTTTTTATCAATGTCACACACAAGTGGTCGTCGCCGTCGCTGTTGTCATTGCTGTCAATGTCATATATGTTGCGGAGATCGAGGGATGACATTATGGATGATGATTGCCAAACTCTAATATCATTCATAACTTCAATTGTTGTGGATTTACTAACAAATTGTGTGTTCTCATTTTTATGGTTGGAATAAAAAATGACATTTTATCCAAGAAACAAAAACTGATTGTATCATCAACAACTCTATGTAATGGAGGTGCATATACCACATATCAGCTTAAATTATTTTCCATAAATATAACAAGCCTTCATCTTTTCCACTATTTATGTCAGTGAATTTGGGTGAAACAATAATTAGCAAGTTCAAGTCATGGTTAAAATTATACATATAAATAGGGACACTTCCCTTTTTGCTCAATCACTTACCCATTATAACCATATTAATAAGAAGATTAGCCGTATAAATGAGATAATTCTTTCTGTTAGGAACAATTACCATTTACACATATGTAGCTAATTTATTCATAGTGGTAACAATAATAATATATCATTCAAATCGCTAGAAAAGCATATCAGACATTGAAGGCAGGGAGATTAAGCTACTATCATGTGGGGAAAAACAGTTATCATTAGAAATCTATCCCTAGACATGATATATGACACTTTGTTTTGACAAACTTGTAAAAATAACTTAGATCCCCAAATGGTGTGTTTCCAATAAACCTGGTTATAGATGAGGAAATATAAAATGGAAACTGAGAGAGTATTGACCCAGGCACAATTTGGGCATTTAAGAATTGATGCAATTGCTAATTCTTATCTTGAGTTTAATCCTCAAATTAACTCCAGATGAAACAATTCATCAGGAAATCTAAGATAATAGACAAATAAGGTAACTATTTGATTTTATTTGCTTGAATATTCCCTGAAGGTATCTATCCGATTCCATGAAGATTTCATCGAGACATTGATTATAAATTTAAGCTTCTAAAATCGAAAGATATAATGCAGAAGGATTAGAAAGTG
Source organism: Wolffia australiana (assembly GCF_029677425.1). Classification (NCBI taxonomy): domain Eukaryota; kingdom Viridiplantae; phylum Streptophyta; class Magnoliopsida; order Alismatales; family Araceae; genus Wolffia; species Wolffia australiana. The sequence goes on along the minus strand of NC_135843.1, from coordinate 17,075,226 downwards.
ATAGAACGAATCAATTAAGATGTAATTTGTAAAAAAATATAGTTTACACTACTAATAATGAGAGAGAGATTCGTGGGATAAAATTGAAGCGAAATGAAATAAAAATTTCTTTAGATACTATGCTGATACTGAATTCCCATTCGAGGGTAGAACATTTCTTGAGCTACGGAGATTAAGATTGGAAGAAATATTTATTGATTTAAAACTAAACTAATTGACATTTATTCTACATTGAGATTGTGACTAAAATAGATATTCATATAATTTAGGGTTGATTCATATTGGAGCTTGAATAAGTTAGAAATTAAAAAATGAGAGGTCTAGACCAAAGAAAGAGATTACTACTTTATATATTAAAATACCTAATATTAATCTTCTCAAAAACATTGAATAGACACATGAGAACATATGCAGTTGATTAAATCCTTATCATAACATTTTCTATTCAGTGAAATTAGACTATTTTTTGTCCAAAGATTGTTCAAAAGTTTAATACAAAAAATCTCCAAGCAGGCGAGCCGATGTATCCATACAAATCAAAGCACCTAACATTTGCAAGTGGAACCAGCTCAATAAAATACAACAATATCATGACAGAGTCAAATCATAAATGATATGCTGAATATAATGAATGATGAGAAAGAAAGAGAGAGGGAGAGAGAGGAGAGAGAGAGAGGGAGAGATATATATAGAGGGAGAGAGAGATAGGGAGAGAGATATATAGAGGGAAAGAGGGAGAGAGAAAGGGAGAGATATAGAGGGAGAGAGAGAGAGAAAGAGGGAGAGAAAGAGAGAGGGGGAGAGAGGGAGGGAGGGAGGGAGGGAGAGAGAGAGAGTGATGGCGAGGACGCCAACACATCGCCGTCGATCGCATCACCACGATCAACCAGAGTCAACATGACTGCAATTGATGGCGAGGACACCAACGCATCGCCGTCGATCGCGTCACCACGATCAACCGGAGTCAACACGCCTGCAATTGATGGCGAGGGACGCAACGACGCCAACGTCGATCGCGTCACCACGATCAACCGGAGTCAACACGCCTGCAATTGATGGCGAGGACGCCAACGCATCGCCGTCGATCGCGTCACCACGATCAACCGGAGTCAACACGCCTGCTTTGGACCCGACGGCGAAGTCAACTGAAGTCAACCCGCCACGGTCAACCGGAGTCAACACCAAAGTCAACACGCCGCAACCGTCGACTAGCACGTCTCCACCCGCGCACGTCCCTACGCGCGTCATGACACGACGCCAAAGGCAGATCCACAACTGCCCTTTGGCGTGACACGGCGCACGTCTTTACTTTCTCGTCAATTTCTCTTTCCTCCAAGGCCTATATATAGGCCATTGTTTTCAAGAAACACTTAGGCAGTCATAATTTCAAGAATTGAGTTTCAATTAAACTCTTCTTAGAGGACTGCCCTGCCTCCCTCTATCCTCAAACCCTAGCCGTCGCCGCCGCCGTCACGTCACCGGTCACCACCTCTCCCCATCCATCTTCTTCTCTTCCACCTCTCCCCATCCATCTTCTTCTCTTCCTCCTTTCTTCCGCAACGGCCGCCCAAGGCCGCCCCAGCCAGGGCTGCCCAGGCCGCCCCAGTCAGGCCGCCCAGGCCACGCCCAAGGCTGGCCAGGCCGCCCCGCCAGGCCGCCCAGGCCCGCCCGGGGCCGCCCCTGCCAGGGCCGCCCAAGGCTGGCCAGGCCGCCCCAGCCAGGCCACCCAGGCCACGCCCAAGGCCGCCCAGCCAAGACCGCCCAAGGCTGCCTAGGCCGCCCCAGCCAGGCCGCCCAGGCCCGCGCAGGGCTGCCCCTGCCAGGGCCGCCCAAGGCTGCCCAGGCCGCCCCAGCCAGGCCGACCAGGCCCGCCCAGGGCGGCCGCCTCTGCCAGGGCCGCCCAGGCCGCCCCTGCTAGGGCCGCCCAAGCCACATCCTAGACCGTCGCCCAGAACGCCCCAGGCCGCCGGTTGTCGTCGACGCCGTCCGACGCTTCGAGCCGCGCGCGCTACGCGCGCTCCGGATGCGCTCCGCCGCACTCCGCACACTCCGCGCGCGCGGGTAGTCGCCTATGCCTCACTCTGCGACAACAACATCTACTCACTACTAGGGCCGTCCAACGCCCAGAATCTTCCTCGTCCAATGGGCCACTCAATGCCCGGATTCACCCAGCCTCATCACGATCTGAATTTCCCGCAACCTCTTCACGCACTACGGTGCCGAGGTACACTTGAACTCTTTGGTGTCGAAAGTGTCCTCCGTCCAGTATTTTCGCGAGAAGTTTCCACCGCCGTCAGAATTAGATTTGGTTTGGATTTCCCATTTCCTCTCTCTCTTTCGAGTGTTTCTTCGTGACGCGAATTCGGATATTGATTTCGGTGCTTAGGCATCGTCGCGGTGGGCGAAGACAGTACTCCCGGCCTCGACAAGGGTCGGAGCTGTACCACCAGCTTTTTATCGGTTTTAAAGTCCGAATCCGACCGTGTGTATTTCTGTGGCTGTTTTATCCCTCACTACAAGCCCGTCTATTACCCTTTACCCATCATCATCCATCCGTCCATCCCCTCAGTCACCTTTTCCTTAGTCGTCCTACGTCAGAGAGAGTGTGTGTAAGAGAGAGAGAGAGGGGGAGAGAGAGTGTGTGTGTGTGTGTGTGAGAGAGAGAGAGAGAGAGAGAGAGAGAGAGAGAGAGAGAGAGAGAGAGAGAGAGAGAGAGAGAGAGAGAGAGAGAGAGAGAGAGAGAGAGAGAGAGAGAGAGAGAGAGAGAGAGAGAGAGAGAGGGAGAGAGAGAGTGTGTGTGAGAGAGAGAGAGAGATGGACCGAGTCACTCAGAGTGAAACATAGAGAGGTCAGAGACAAGAGATGCAGAGATATGAGAGAAGAGAGGGAGAGTTAAGATAGAAGAGAGAGAGTAGAGAGAGAAAGAGGGACAGAATACAGAAAATAGAGTGAGAGAAAAAGAGAGAGAGAGAGTGGAGAGAGAACCAGAGGAGAGAGTAGAGAGAGAAAGAGTGAGAGAAAGAGGGAGAGAGTGGAGAGAGAAAGAGGGAGAGATTAGAGAGAGAAAGAGGGAGAGACTAGAGAGAGTACAGAAAGAGAGAGAGATGAGTGAAGAGTGAGGAAGAGGGAGAGAGACAAGAGAGAGAAAGAAGGAGAGAGTGGGAGAGAGAAAGAAGGAGAGAGAGAAGAGAGAGAAGAGAGAAGAGAGACAACGAGGGAGAGAGAAGAGAGAAGAGTGAAGAGAGAGAACGAGGGAGAGAGAAAGAGGGAGAGAGAAGAGAGAGAAAGAGGGAGAGAGAAGAGAGACAAGAGAGAGAAAGAGGGAGGGAGAAGAGTGAACAGAGAGAAAGAGGGAGAGAGAAGAGAGAGTAGAGAGAGAAGAGAGGGAGAGAGAGAAGAGAGGGAATGAGGGAGAGGGAAGAGAGAAGAGTGAAGAGAGAGAATGAGGGAGAGAGAAGAGAGAAGAGTGAAGAGAGAGAATAAGGGAGAGAGAAGAGAGAAGAGTGAAGAGAGAGAATAAGGGAGAGAGAAGAGAGAAGAGTGAAGAGAGAGAATGTGGAAGAGAGAAGAGTGAAGAGAGAGAATGAGGGAGAGAGAAGAGAGAAGAGTGAAGAGAGAGAATGAGGGAGAGAGAAGAGAGAAGAGGGAAGAGAGAGGAGAGGGGAGAGAGAAGAGAGAAGAGAGAAGAGAGAGGAGGAGGGAGAGAGAAGAGAGAAGAGGGAAGAGAGAGAATGGGGAAGAGAGAAGAGTGAAGAGAGAGAATGAGGGAGAGAGAAGAGAGAAGAGTGAAGAGAGAGAATGAGGGAGAGAGAAGAGAGAGAATGAGGAAGAGAGAGGATGCGGGAGAGAGAGGATGCGGGAGAGAGAGAATGAGGGAGAGAGAGGATGCGGGAGAGAGAAGAGTGAAGAGAGAGAAAGAGGGAGAGAGAAGAGAGAAGAGTGAAGAGTGAAGAGAGAGAATGTGGAAGAGAGAAGAGTGAAGAGTGAGAAAGAGGGAGAGAGACAAGAGAGAGAAAGAAGGAGAAAGAGAGAGAAAGAGGGAGAGAGAAGAGAGAGAAAGAGAGAGAGAAGAGAGAGAAAGAGGGAGAGAGAGAAGAGAGAGAAAGAAGGAGAAAGAGAGAGAAAGAGGGAGAGAGAAGAGAGAGAAAGAGAGAGAGAAGAGAGAGAAAGAGGGAGAGAGAGAAGAGAGAGAAAGAAGGAGAGAGAGGGAGAAACAGAGAGAAAGAGAGAGAGAGAGCCTAAACCAAAGTCTTCCTCACCAATTCACCACTATATAAGCTCCCTCCCTCGCCCTTCCCTCCCTCTCTCCACTCCCCCCTTCGCCGAGCTCCTCCCATGTCGTGGGGCCTCGCCTGGAAGCGCTCCTCCGCCATCTTCCGCCTCTCCCTCTCCTACGGCGATCCCCAATCCCAATCCCAATCCCAACCCCAATCCCAATCTCAATCTCAATCCCAATCTCAATCCCAATCTCAATTTCAATCCCAATCTCAATCCCAATCCCAATCTCAATCCCAATCCCTTCCTCTCCCCGTTCTTCCTCGCACCGTCTCCTTTGCCGGCGATTTCGGCTCCCAGATCGACCTAGAATGGGCCGCCGGGGAAGACGAGGACCAGATCGCGCTCCGCCTGCAGTCCCAGCTCATGGTCGCCCTCCCCTCCCCCCGGGACGCCGTCCTGGTCAGCCTCCGAGAGGAGGGAAATGGCGGTGGGACGCGGGTCCGCGTCGACTTGACCGTGGCCACGAGGAGGGAGCCTCTGAGATCGGTGTCCATGTCGAAGGCCGTCGGATCTGGCCAGCCCAATGAGGGGATCGGCGTTCTCACGAGGTTGATTGCTTCCAGCTTGCTCCCTTCTCGCCCCGGGAATTCCCTCGTCGGATTTGACGAGCACTGGAAGAGTCTGACGACGTTGAGTCTCTGCGACTGCGGATTATCGGTGATTCTTTTCGCCCTTTTTCGGAGTTGGGTTATCTGTGTTCTCTTTTGCTGTTCTTCGATCGAAGTTTTGATTTTTTTTTCTCTTAATTGACTCAATTGTTCTTCTGCCTGATCGGTTTTATTGAACTGTTTGGAATTGGGTTATCTTTATTCTTTTGCTGTACTTCGATCGAAGTTTTGATTTATATATTTTTTTCTTAATCGACTCAATTATTCATCTGCCTGGTCGGTTCTATTGAACTGTTTGGAATTGGGTCATGTCTATTCTTTTGCTGTTCTTCGATGGAAGTTTTGATTTTTCTCTTAATCGACTAAATTATTCTTCTGCCTGGTCGGTTCTATTGAACTGTTTGGAATTGGGTCATCTCTATTCTTTTGCTTTTCTTCGATGGAAGTTTTGATTTTTCTCTTAATCGACTAAATAATTCTTCTGCCTGGTCGGTTCTATTGAACTGTTTGGAATTGGGTCATCTCTATTCTTTTGCTGTTATTCGATCGAAGTTTTGATTTTTTCTTAATCCACTAAATTGTTCTTTTGCCAGATCGGTTCTATTAAACTGTTTGAAACTGGGTTATCTGTGCTCGTCAACCGAAGCTTTAATTTTTTTCCATTATTGACCATTGAACTACCTGGAATGGAGTTATTTCTGCAATTACCGTCCTCTGATCGTAGCTTTAAGATTTATTTTTTGTGCCCTGTAGTTTTTTTCTTGGATGGATTGACGTTGTCCTAATGGACAAAATTTTCTCTTGTCTAATCGCTTCTCTTACACTATGTAGAAAATTGGGATACTTTTGTTCTTGCTCTTCTGAGATCAACGTATATAGGATTTCTTGTGTGCGTGGTCTGTAATTTTATTTGATTGATCGGCAGTCCATAGTTTCATTCATTGGGATTTGCTCTTAGTTCGTTATCCTGATTACTCTCACTGAACAATTAAGTAAAAATTATGGAAAGTATAGTGGGCCACTAGGAAAAAGGGGAAAAGCTTTGTCGTTGAAGTCGAGTTATTCCATTCGATAGAACAGGATTCTGATGGGAACCTGTTGCATTCCCAGAGTAAATGAGAAATTTCTGTAGAACCTTGGATCAAGAATTCCAAATGTGGGTCGGATTGAAACACGATCTAAGAATCACGACAGTGTTTGTAGAAGGTGTCAGTAATGAAGAGAAAAGAGAGGGGAGAGAGTGACACAGCCAGGAAATTGGGGCAAAAAACATCATCTATTATTTTCTTCAACAGGCCCCTTTATACCTTTAAACTAGAGAGAGAGAATCCCCTTAACGGTCATATTTTCGAAAAATATGACCGTTGAAGGAGATAGCTGTCCAACGGTCAGAATTTCTGACCGTTGGAGCCTGGGCCTGAGATATCTCAGACCCAGTAAATATTAGGCTCATAAAGGGCCTAATATTGGCCTTACTCGGACCTCCCACTAATGGGCCCTTAATGGGCCCTTAGTGGATAATTAGTGGGCCCTTAATGGGCCCTTCATTTTAGGTTAGTCTTTTATTCATAATCCTAGAGTCAATCTATTACATTTTACACAAAGGCCTCGGGCCCATTGGTTAGCTTAAATCCTAACACATATCTTCCATGATCTAACACCCCCCCGCAAGTTGGGTATAGATGTTGATCATGCCCAACTTGGACACCAACGCCTGAAATTGAGGGCCTGGGATGCCTTTCGTGAAGATGTCCGCGGTCTGCTCCAGCGTAGGTACATATTGTGGGACGATATGCCCCTCATCAATGTTCTGCTTGATGTAATGTCTCGCCACCCGTGCGTGCTTTGTGCGCTCATGTTGGACTGGGTTCTTCGCCATTGCAATGGCTGACTTGCTGTCTGACTGCAAAATCATACCCTTACGGTTGTATAAGTATAGGTCCTTCAAGATGCCCTTGAGCCACATGCCTTCGCAGCCCCCCTTCTTCAAGGCTCGAAGCTCTGCTTCAGCACTCGAGAGGGAAACTTCCTTCTGCTTCTTGCTTCGCCATGTAACGAGGTTACCACCAAGGAAGCTGCAATACCCAGAAGTAGAGCAGCTGTCTTCGAAGGACCCTGCATAATCAGAGTCAGTGTATAAAGTAATACTTGGCTCACCTCCTGTTCGGAAGAATAGTCCCTGTCCAATAGTTCCTTTTAGATAGGCTAAAATTCTGTCTGCTGCGCCTTGATGAGACTCCCGTGGGTCGTTCATGAACTGGCTCAGGGAGTTCACTGCAAATGCAATGTCAGGTCTCGTATGATTGAGGTACTGGAGCTTACCAATGAGTCTCTGAAACAATGTCTTGTCCACCGGAGCATCCCTCTCATGCTGCTGTGCCTTTAGTTTGACATTAATGTCAACTGGTGTGGCGGCTGGGCGGCAGTCCAGCTTACCGGTTTCTTTCAACAGATCTAGGATGTACTTGTGCTGAGACAGTACAATCCCAGTCCCTGAGTAGGCAACTTCAATTCCTAGAAAATAGGTTAGAGGCCCCAGTGATTTAATATCAAATGATGACGATAGGTACCTTTCCAGTTTCTGAATTTCTTCGTCGTCATTCCCTGTTATAATTATATCATCCACATACACAATTAATATTGCTACCATACCTTCCTTACCATGTTTTATGAAGAGTGTATGGTCTCCTTCACTCTGAAAGTATCCTGCTGTCAGCATGGCCCTAGAGAACTTTCCGAACCATGCTCTGGGAGACTGCTTAAGTCCATATAAAGACTTTCTGAGGCGGCAGACGTTCCTGGGATTGTCGCTCACCTGATATCCAGGAGGTTGTGCCATATATACCTCCTCTTCAAGTTCTCCATGTAGGAAAGCATTCTTCACGTCGTACTGGTGTAACTTCCACTTGTAGATTGCTGCCAGTGCAATCAGAATTCTGACCGTGTTTAGTTTCGCAACAGGGGCGAACGTTTCATTGTAGTCAATCCCATATGACTGCGTATACCCCTGGGCCACCAGTCTGGCTTTGTGCCTTGCTATTGACCCATCTGAGTGGTATTTTACCGTAAAGACCCATCTACAACCGACTACCTTTTTTCCCATTGGAAGGGTACCGACCTCCCAGGTGCCGTTCTTCTCAAGTGCTTCCATTTCCTCGTCCATTGCCTTTCTCCATTCTGGGGATGTCAGAGCTTCTCTGACGTTCTTTGGGATAGACACAGCTATCAAGGCCTGCACCACTTGATTATATTCTGGGGAAAAACGACTGTAGGAGACATAGTTGCTTACCGGATATAGTTTGGTCTTCGTACACTTCCGGGTACCTTTACTAACTGCAATCGGCCATCCATGGTTGCTTTGATTTGCTTCTTCTGCTGATATTTGTTCTTCGCTTACGGCATCCACTACCGGGTGAGGTCCCTCTTTTTCTGTCATATCCGGCACACTGTTTTCTTCACGTTCCTCTTCACTATCCCTTAATTCTAGCAATCGACTGGACTTCCCACCTTCCGCATCTCCTTCCTCTGATTCCAAGTAATCTCCAGATCTGTCTGCTGTCCCATAAAACATTCTGACTTCGTCGAATTGCACATCTGCAGAAACGTACACTTTCCTTGACTCCGGATTATAGCTCTTATACCCTTTCTGCGTGGTAGAGTAACCCAGAAACACACATTTCACGGCCCGATGATCCAATTTTCCTGCATTGTGGACATAAACATACACAACACAGCCAAATACTTTGGCCGGCAGGTTAGTCTTTAAAGTTATGTTAGGAAATTCAGAGGATAAAATGTCAATTGGGGCCTTGAGTCCCAATGTCTTTGATGCTGTCCTGTTGATGAGGTGTGTGGACGTAGCTACTGCCTCAGTCCAAAGGTATTTAGGGCAATTTACTTGAAACAGGAGTGCCCTGGCCGACGTCATAATATGACCAATTTTCCTCTCAGCAAGCCCGTTTTGCTGAGGGGTATTTACACATGAAGATTGATGGACAATTCCCTTCATTTCCATGTAGTTGTTTACTTCTCCGCAGAAGTATTCCTTGGCATTGTCGGATCTCAGACATTTAATTCTTTTTCCAAACTGATTTTGAATCATTTCGCAAAACAACAGAATAATAGACGGTACTTCTGCCTTTGATTTCATTAGGTATACCCATGTATACCTCGTGAAATCATCTACAAATAGGACAAACCATCTCTGGTGTAATAATCCAGATATGGAACAGGGGCCCCATACATCACTATGAACACACTCGAAGGCCGAGGAGGCTCTGTGGTTCGTACTGACGTATGGGGACCGTTTAAGATTAGCGAATTGGCAACTCTCACAAATTAAGTTTTCAAAACAAATTCTATTAAACAAATGAGGATGCAATTGTTTTAAGGTATGAAATGTGAGAATGCAATTGTTTTAAGGTATGCAATTGTTAGGCTTTATTTGAGAAACTATGACGGGATAATACTAAGCCTTTGCATTAGTTTCCTTTTTGTTTCTATATCGACTTGCTATAATTTCTCTCTTTTCTAGAACTTTTTCTCCCTGTAGAGTTTACATAAGTTCCTTTCCTGAGATATTATGCCTCAATAACAACAAATATGTCCGTTAGTTTCTTATCTAAATTTTTCTATTTGCTATAATCATAATTCCTGCCTTTTTTACAGGTTCTCCCTGTAGAGTTGACAAAATTTCCTTCCCTTGAAAAATTATGCCTCGACAATAATAAGCTCTCAAGCTTGCCACCTGAGATTGGACAAATGAAAAGCTTGAAAGTGTTACGAGTAGATCATAATCTCCTTCTTTCAGTTCCTGGTATGCTGACGTGTTGTTTGAACTCTTTAATATCTGCTGCCGTACTCTTTTGATGCTGTTTTGAGGTAGTACGTGCGCACATACACATGCCACAAATTCGATTCATTTGTAGAACGTGCGTATGCACGGGCTATCTCATAATTTCAATCGTTGTCTTTCTCTGATTTTATTCATAAATACAACATTGACAGATTTTAATTGTATTTTTTTTTATCTTTGAGCAGTAGAGCTGAGGCAGTGTGTTGATATGGTTGAGCTATCTCTAGAGTATAATAAAATCGTACGCCCTCTTCTGGATTTCAGGTCACGCCTCCTCAATTAACTCCTTTATTGCTTACGTCTGTTCTCTCGTCATGGAATCTAATCTTTTATTTCAGTTTCCTGGCAGGGCAATGGCAGGGCTCGAAGTCCTGAAACTTTTTGGCAATCCTCTTGAGTTTCTCCCTGAAATTTTGCCCCTAAAAAGTCTTCGCCATCTATCTCTTGCGAATATCAGAATAGAAGCCACCGATAACTTAAAATCAGTCAATGTAGATATAGAGGTAACACAAGTTTTGTCCACTTATCTTCCTTTCTTTTGAAAACTAATCTCTTTTTCCTCTTTTTGCGAACTGCAGACAGACAATAGCTCATACTTCGCCTCTAGACACAAGCTGAGTGCGTTCTGCTCCCTCATCTTTCGTTTTTCGTCCTGTCATCATCCCTTGCTGGCATCGGCTTTGGCTAAAATATTGGAAGATCATGGAAACCGTTTAGCCATCAGCAAGGAACAAAATGCCGTGAAACAGCTTATAAGCATGATAAGCAGCGAAGATCGTCATGTGGTATCTTTTTTCCCTTTTCCCTTCGTTTTTCCTTCGTAAATTGGAAGGGGGGGGGTTGTATGATGAAAATTACTGCTCTTTTTTCAGGTTAAACAAGCATGCTCGGCAATATCATTTCTTGCTGCTGATGTTACATCAGCCATGCAGTTGATTAAATCTGATATAATGCAACCTATTGGATCTGTTTTAAAGTCCTTTGCAGAAGAAGAATTGATATCAGTTCTCAAAGTTGTGGTCACAATGGCTTTTGCTTCTGACAGCGTGTCTCAAAAGATGTTGACCAAAGACGTATTGAAATCATTAAAGGCATTATGCGGCCACAAGAATATTGAGGTGATATTAGTTTTCTCTTCTTTTGCCTTCAATCAATTATTTAATAATTTTTCTATGACATTAGGTTCAAAGAAGGGCACTACTTGCTGTTGGTAACCTTGCATTTTGTGCGGAGAATCGCCGTTTGCTTTCTGCCTCTGAAAGTTTGCGTGAACTTCTCCTGCGTCTGATTCTCACAAACGAGCAGCACGTCAACACAGCTGCTGCACGTGCTTTGGCGATTCTTGGTTTCCACTTATCCTTACTATTAAGAAAACAAATTGAATGACTGCTACATTATGTTGATGTTTTTTTCTTTTTTGGGGGAAAAATTAGGTGAAAATGAGAATCTAAGGAAGGCAGTAAGAGGAAGGCCCATTGCGAAACAAGGTCTGCGCATCCTTTCGATGGATGGTGGTGGCATGAAGGGCCTTGCTACGGTGCAGATTCTCAGACAGATAGAGCTTGGCACAGGGAAGAGCATCCATGAAAGTTTTGACCTTATATGTGGGACATCAACTGGCGGCATGCTTGCCATCGCCCTCGGTGTCAAACAGATGAGCTTAGAACAATGCGAGGAAATATATAAGAAACTTGGTGGGCACTCTGTCATCTTTACATTCATAATCTCGTTTGCATCATCATCATCCTTGCTGCCCTGGAATGAGGACAATAACTCTTCATTATTCCTTGTCATCTGAAAGAGTAATATAATGAGAGTGATGAGGAGTTGATGACTATGATGAGTCATCATAGTCATCATCATCCATAGCAGCTCATGGATCACAATGATGATTTTCTTATTGTCATCATCATCCTGGCTTGGACAAAGGACAAGGATGATGATGATTTGTCGTTGTCCTCTTTTCCTTGAAATCAAGGACGTCAAACCCCAATAGCCTGTTGACTTTCTTCTGGTCGGTTTTTATTTCCCAAGGAAAGCTTGTGTTTGCTGAACCAATTCCAAAGGAGAATGAAGCGGCAACATGGAGAGAGAAGCTCGACCAACTTTACAAAAGTTCATCTCAGAGTTTTCGGGTTGTTGTTCATGGTTCCAAGGTAAGGAGGTTTGCTTTTTTTTGGGCAGTTTTGTAATCAATGATGTGTGTTGATGGTGCTCTTCTTGCAGCACAGTGCGGATAATTTTGAGAGGTTGCTCCAAGAAATGTGTGCTGATGAGGACGGCGATTTGATGATAGAGTCAGCCGTGAAAGGTGTCCCAAAAGTCTTTGTCGTTTCAACTTTAGTCAGTGTTATGCCGGCTCAGCCATTTCTCTTTCGTAATTATCAGGTATTGCGCTTGTCTTCAAAGCATTCTGTTTTATCACTATCAATATTATGCAAGTGTTGTGTGTAGTTGATTATCCAACAAGATTGCCTTTGACATTTGGAAAATTGTTGGACAATCCTGGAGAAGAATGAATGAGGTTGCTGTGTATTTATCGGCTTGCATAATATTATTATTATTGCCATGTATCACTATGGTAATAAGCTATACACCAGGAAAACGAGGTATATTATATATTTCCTTATTTTTATTATGTTTCCACTATACTAAAAACCGTTCCACTGTAGTTCTATTGATGATTTAGACTTTCATTTTGGATTTGAACATTTCTTCAAAAACTCATGAACGGGATCAAAGAAGGGATGTCCAGTGGGATGGACGTCGGCCAAGACTCGATGGCGGAGAAGCTGGCAGGGTGGATCTCCCCAAGAGGGCGAGATCCATTGGGCGGATGTTGGCTGCAGTCTGCGATTGGGGGAACTTTGTCAACAAAAGATACCAAATTCCAATTAGTCTTTTCCCGCCTTCCAACAATAAGGGATACATCTTCAAATGGGGCATAGAGGAAATGGAGAAACGATAAAAACAACCTTATTGCGCTAACGATACGATGGAGATATATTACTCTTCTTTTGTCTAAAATTATCTAAATTTCTGATCTTCCCCTAGCTTGCCTTTCCAGTTGAAAATAATCGTCTTCACTTTCACTTCTGATTCTCTTTCCTTGACATGATCTGTCAGTGTTATTTTACTGAGTTATCTTGACTATGAATTTCTTTCTTCATTGGTTTTTATTTAATTAATACGAATTTCTGCCGTTGCTACAGTACCCTGTTGGCACACCGGAGCTTCATCTTGGAACTTCTGAAATCCCAACCTCTGGTGGAAATGGAAGTCGGCGGACTGCTTTCATTGGCAGCTGCAAGCATCGCGTGTGGGAAGCCATTAGAGCCTCTTCAGCTGCTCCATATTACCTTGATGATTTCTCAGATGGTTCTACCTTCTTCACTTAATATTTCTATTTCTTGGATCTCTCTTTTTTTCGTGGGTTTTGACTTTTTCTTTTCCCTCTGTTTTAGATGTAAACAGATGGCAAGATGGAGCAATTGTGGCCAATAATCCTACCATATTTGCGATAAGAGAGGCCCAGCTCTTATGGCCTGACATCCCCATCCACTGCATCATCTCTATCGGTTGTGGCTCTGTTCCTGCGAAGGTGAGTGGTTTTGATCTGTTCAAACAAGGGCGGGGGAAGACAAAAAAATTCATCATTGTCATCTTCCTCATCCATTTCATTATGGAACGAGTGATGATGCCATGAGGTAATGGGAAGACAATGATGAGGTGATGATGGTGCCATGACAAGATTGAGGAGATGATGGTGAATTTGTGATGGGGTGATTCAGACTTATGATGAGGATTTATCGTCATCGTTGTTATTGTCATTGTCCCCTTGTCATTGTCAGCCAGGCCACTGAACCCCACTTCAAACCCACTGATTCTTTCCCATTCACTTACTACAACAAAAGAAAATTTTGTTTTCAAAAAAAAAAACAACAAAGGAAATCTTAAAAGTCGTGGAATCTTTTGTTGTTAATTTGAAGGCAAGGAAAGGCGGGTGGCGGTACCTGGACACAGGGCAGGTGCTGGTTGAGAGTGCGTGCTCTGTAGACAGAGTAGAGGAAGCCGTGGACGCCTTGCTGCCCATGATTCCTGGCATCCACTATTTCAGATTCAACCCTGGTAGGTGTCCTCATCATACTTCTAATTTATTCAACTAAATGAATGATTTGTCATCAATCGATACTAAATATATGGTGGGGATGGGTCTGAAGTTGATGAGAGATGTGGGATGGAGCTGGATGAGACCGATGCTGCCGAATGGGTTAAGCTGGAAGCGGCAACAGAGGAATACATCAAGAGCAATGCCGAGACCTTTAAAAGTGCGCTTGACTGCCTTATGCCTCGGCACCATGCAGATGAGCGGCCGTTGGAGAAGCTCAACTCTCAGTATTTTCCTCGCGCCAAATCGCCTAATGCAGGTGCCACTTATGTTCTTGTTCATGATGATAATCATTTTATTTCTCGTAGATGCTGCCCTCACCATTATCATCATCCTGATTATCATTATCATCGTCTCTTACTCCACATCTTCATTGTCATTTTCATCGTCATTTTTATCATCATTTTTCTCTATCTTCCTCAGCTCTTCAATTTTAATCCTAGAGATCATTATTATTCTTATCTTCATAATATTTGTCTGGGCCATTCCTCAACCAAAAAAAAATGTTCGTCATGGCCAGTTGTTCAATTTCTTCATTCCAGAAATCCTCTTTATCATCATCTCTTTCTCCGTAGCAGTTAATTCCCATATTATTTCGGATCATTCTTATAATTGTTGTTCGCTTTGTTTATGTCTATCTTACTGAAGTCTTCATCCGTATGCTAATGCTTCAATCCTCTAACATTATCATCATCATGCTTAGTCTTCTCCTTTCCTCTATATCTGCAGTTAAATCAAATCTTTTCACTACAAAAGGGTGTCACAGGTGGGCACGACCTGTCTTCATTTTTATGCTCACCCGCTGCCTTGTAAACATCATCATCATGATGTCCAGTTTATACCTTTGCCTTATATTTTCTTACATTCATCTTATTCATGTTCTTTATGTCTCCTACAATCAATCCTCATTCCAGCATAACCACCATCATCATTTTTCATCTTCCATTCTCTTTCCCCATCTATCAGGCGACAATGGCGATGGCAGTGGGCCATCCCTAGGGTGGCGGCGGACAGTTCTGCTGGTGGAATCCTCATGTGGCCCTGATCCAAGCAGCACCGTCCGCCATACCCATGCTCTGGAGACATTCTGCCTCCGGCACAGCATCCGACTGTCCATCTGGAACCGGTCCCACCGCCTCCAAAAGCTTGCCCCCTCCCTTTCGACACCGTTCCAATCGCCGCTGCTCACGGGGAGCTTCCCCTCGAGTCCCTTGGTCTACAGCCCAGACCTCGGTCCACAGCGGCCCAGCCGCATTGACTCATTGCCGCCCCCCCTGAGCCTTGATGGCCTGCCATTACCGCCGGCGAATGCAGTGAGGGAGGTTTCACCTGCTGCCTGGGAGGCCTCTGCTGCAGTGCGAGGTCTCCATGATAAGTTGCAAAGCCTGCCGCAGGTGGGCATCATCCACCTTGCCCTCCAGAACGACGCCACTGGCTCTATCTTAAGGTAAAGTACCTCCTCATTTCTATGCTTTTAGATTGAATTTGGCTTGCATCCATAAGTAGAGAGAGAGAGATGTTGTATTAGAAGGGATAAAGATGGAGGTTGGGACACAGTGCTTTGGTATATTAATATATATTAATATGCAGTGGTGCTAGAGATAGAAATGGGGATAGAAAGATCAGATGGGAATGAGATTGTGGGTCATATTTTTCTATGATGGACACGGAGAGAAGTACTACGTAGGAGGGAGGTTAGTATTTTTACATTTCATGCGTCATCGTGTTGTTGTGGATATGTAGATTGATGAAGATGACCGTAGGTACAAAGATAGAGATTAGAGAGACTAAGTGGAATGAGATTGGGCGTGATATTTATGGATATGCATCTCTTGTTCACGAGAGAGAAAAAGAGAGAGGACTGGGGTGGAGTTTGTACAGATCCATCTCTCTATCTAGTCCAGGTATATAAATATAAACATTGAGAGAGATAAGCGCACCTACGTAAATTACACCATCTGTCTGTCTCGTCAATTGTTATAGAGAGAAAGAAAATTGTGAAGGCGATTTACATAACAATAGCGGGTCTAAGTGGGGACTCAGCTTGTGGAGATAAATCTCGTCCTCTACTTTGCGTATATGGAGAGAAATGCTGGTTGAGAGGGTGATCAACATGCATTTATCTTGTCCCTGATCTGTCTTGTGGATGGTCCAGCTGGCAGAATGATGTGTTCTTGGTGGCGGAGCCTGGGGAGATGGCAGACAGGTTCCTGGAGAGTGCAATAATGAGTCTCCGGCTCTCCGGAAAAAGGGGTGGTGCCACCTTCTTGACTGGGATGAACTCCATAGCCGATCTCGTTACTCACCACCGTTCCTTCCTGGTCGGTGGAATTTTGCACCGTTATTTGGGACGACAGACCCAGGTCCTTTCTCTTTACATCTTTCTCTATCTCAAATTTATCCCCATCTCTATGGCTATCTCTTTCTATCCATCTCTCTATCTTGAGTTTTACCCCCTATCTCTCTCATTATTTCCGTATCTGTATCCCTACCTATCTCCCTATCTCAATATATATCTGTCTCTATTTCCTACCGTTATCCCTATTTACCTCTATCTCTATTTAATTCTGTTTCTATCCTTATCTTTAAATCGATATATCTATTTAATCTCTGAATTTCAATCTCTCTATAAATCCAGATCTCATTTTTTTCTATGTCAACTCTATCTCTTTTCTATACTTTTTTCAATCGCTATCTCTCAACCTCCACCCCTATCATTATCTCTATCTCCATATCTCTCTATATATATCTCTATAATTCATATTCCTGTCCTTGTCTGAATCTGTCTCTATGTATTGATTTCTATCTCTTTCTCTGTCTGTCAAATCGTATATTTTTTTATCCCTCGATCTCTATCTTTCTATCTTATCTCTATCACTTCTCTATATTTAACTTCTCTCTCTAACTGTGTCGGGTGAACTTTTGGGGAGGGGGCAGGTGATGGAGGACGATCAGGAGGTAGCAGCGTATATGTTCCGAAGAACGGTGCCAGCAGCTCATCTGGTCGCAGAAGACGTCCGTTGGATGGTAATCTCTCTCTACTTTACTCGTAAAGAGAGGAAGATGTTTTAGAGGGTGAAAGTACTAAGAGAGAGATTGTTGGTGAAGAAGTCCCCGGGGAGCAGATTAAAGAGAGATGGGTTAGAGAGAGAAAATTGAGTGATGGGTCAGAGATAGATTGAGAAAACAATCAGAGATGGATCGGTGAGAGAAAGACTGAGAGATATGTCTGATGGAGGTGGAGATGGCGACATTGAGAAGACAAGCACAGAAAGGGGTCATTGGGAAAAAGACTAGCACCGAAAGATGTACTATTGAGTGAAGAGAGATGAAGGGGAGTGAGGGCAACGGATAGGCCAGGAATTAAGCAGGCAGATATCCCAGTGAGAAAACAAAAAGAGGATATACTCTATACAGGAAGAACCAAGAGAGATGTATCAGTGAAAGAAAGCAAGAAGAGATGGGTCAGAAAGAAGAAAGAACATTGGTAAGATATAGAGAGAAGAAAAGAGGATGCTTAGCTAGAGAGAAAAAAATAGAGATATTTCGGAGTGAGAGGACAAGGAGAGGATCAGAGAAAGAAGAAAAGAGGATGCTAGGCCAGTAGAGAGAGAGAGAGAGAGAGAGAGAGAGAGAGAGAGAGAGAGAGAGAGAGAGAGAGAGAGAGAGAGAGAGAGAGAGAGAGAGAGAGAGAGAGAGAGAGAGAGAGAGAGAGAGAGAGAGAGAGAGAGAGTTGTCAGAGAGAGAAAACAAAAGAGATGAGGGACAGAGAAGGAAAAGAAAATGATATTCTAGTTGGAGAAAACTGTGAGAGAAATTCTAGAGTGGAAATATCAAGGAGAGAGAAGCCAGAGAAAGTAGGAAAGATGGTCACTGCCAGATAGAGAAAACAAGTAGAGAAGACAGTGGAAGTGGTCTCATTGAGAGAGTATTGTAGAGAGAGAAGCTAGAGAGATAAAATAATGAATTGACCTTGAAACGTACGTCC
Source organism: Wolffia australiana (assembly GCF_029677425.1). Taxonomy (NCBI): domain Eukaryota; kingdom Viridiplantae; phylum Streptophyta; class Magnoliopsida; order Alismatales; family Araceae; genus Wolffia; species Wolffia australiana. Next base: position 17,057,329 of record NC_135843.1, on the reverse strand, counting down.
CCTCTCACATGCATGCAGGTTGGCAACTGGAGAGACCGGATAGTCATCTACACAGGAAGGCTAGGCCCGACGGCAGGGCTGACTAAGGCTCTGCTTGACTCCGGCGCCAAAGCCGTCATTGCCCCCTCGGCAGAGCCGCCGTCGCCCTCAGTCGCCACGGACACCGGCGAGAACGGGAGGTTTGTAATCGGGGACGAGGACGAAGAAGAGGATGTTGGCATCTCTCCGGCAGCAAGCGAGGGGAGTGACTGGGACGACAGCGAGTCGGAGCCGGAGGAAGATGAGGAGATGGCCGAGTTCGTGTGCCTCCTCTATGACCTCGTGTATGGAGACGGCGCACGTGTGGATACTGCACTGCAGCTTGCTCTCCGCTCTCATCCCCGGCTCAGGTTCTCCTGCCACCTCCCTCCTGCTCAGCCCTCATAGCCCATTTTCTCTCTCTATCCTTCTCTCTCTCTCTCTCTCTTGTTTTTTCTTCCTTTCTCTCTACCTCGTCTTCGTCATCTCAACCTTTCTTCCTCTCTCTCTCTCTCTATCTCATAGAGAGAGATATATCTCTCTACCTCATTTCCCTCCCTACCCTGCATTATCTCTCTCTATCTCTTCTTGCTCCCCGTAAATCGCTCCTAAAGTTGCACCTTCATCTGCCGAATAAGATTTTCTCTCCATCTCGTCTCTACCTTTCTTCATCTCTCTGTCTATCTCATCTCTTCTCTCTACCCTTCATTATCTATCTCTATCTTTCACTATATCTCTCTGCTTCATCTTCCATTATCTCTCTCTACCTCTTCTTGCTCCCCGTAAATCGCTCCTAAAGTTGCACCTTCATCTGCTGAATAAGATTTTCTCTCCATCTCGTCTCTATCTTTCTTCATCTCTCTGTCTATCTCATCTCATCTCTCTACCCTTCATTATCTATATCTGCCTTTCACTATATCTCTCTGCCTCGCTTCCCTCCCTACCCTGCATTATCTCTCTCTCTATCTCTCCTTGCTGCCCGTAAATCACTCCTAAAGTCGCACCTTCATTGGCTGAACAAGATTTTTCTTCTTCATCTGAATCTAAATTGACGTCTTAACTTGCTTTTAAACTCACCTCTTGAACGATCTTCAAGAACTTTGGTCCCACTCACACCTCATTCTTCTCCTTTCTCTACCTCTACCTTCATCTCTCTCTGGCCTTAATTATATCTCTCTACCTGTTCTTCCTCTCTCCCTGTGCCTTTCATTTCTCTGTCAATCCTCAATTATATCTCAACTTCTTCTGTCTCTTTGCTTCATGATTTCTCCCTCTAAAATTTCCTCTGGCCTTACCCACTATCTATTAATTATTCTCATTCTATGTTCATTGTCGTAACTCGTCTTTCTATTACTCCTCTTTGCCACTCTCTCTCTCTCTGTAACCCTTTTTTTTCTATTTGCTTTGTAAGTTGTCATTGTTCATAAGCCTGTAAAGCAAGCAACTGTCTGAACTGTCCATGATGTTTGGACAGAAATATATTGATGGAAGATGAGAGATGTGAACTAATGAACATTAAAAGATAGACAGATGGATAGATGGATACAGAAAAAGAAAACAGGGGTAGTATAGTAAGAGAAAAATGAAATAGATAGATATCGAAAGAAAATCAATTTAGATAAGGGGCACGTAGGGAAGGACACAGTCTGACCGAAGTCGGGTCCGACCAAACCTGAGCAGTGGTCAGCCTTTTTAGGGTTGACTGAATATCCAGTCTGGTTTTGGTTTGCATGTCGAACTGGACCAAAGACTTATGTAATAAAAATAATTAATAGTATTCATACGGGTATCAGTAAATATATAGAGAGAAAGAAGTCCCTCGTCGTCTCTCTCCCCCCAACCTCTCTACTCTCCATCTGCACTGCCACTGCTACCACCACCAGTATCTGCCTGTGCCACCATGGTAAGGCCTCTCTCCCTCGCTTCCTCTCTCTGTCTCAACGTCTTGCTCTCTCTCTCTCTCTGTATGGATCTATCTATCTCTTTCTCCCTCTGTTTTCCTCTCTGTCTATTTCTTGCTCTCTCTCTCTCTCTCTATCAATCTATCTATCTGTTTCCCTCAGTCTTGCTCTCTCTCTGTCTATCTATCTTTCTCCCTCTGTCTTGATCTCTCTCTCTCTGTCAATAAATCTATCTCTGTTTCTCCCTCCTTCCTTTGTGTGTCCATGTGTCTTGCTCTATCTCTCTCTGTATTGATCTATCTGTCTCTCCTTCTCCCTTCATGTTGCTCCCTCTCTCTGTTGATCTATCTATCTTTCTGCCTTATCTTCTTCTGTTTGTCTGTGCATCTTGCTCTCTCTCTCTATTGGTCTATCTCTCACACATACACTCTCCACCCCATTCATTCTTTCTCCCTCTCTCTCTCTCTCATTCCTTCACTCTCTCACCCTATCTCCCTCTCTTAGTATTTCACTCTCTCATTATTTCTCTCTCTCATTCCTTCTAACAGACACACCCTCTCCCTCTCCCATTCTTTCTCATTCTCTCACTCTTCCGGTACAAAGACTAAAACTACTTGGCACCCGAGGCTACATTCAAATGATGTCCAGTTAGATTTCATGAGAAGGCTAAGTGGAGCAAAGCGAGCTAAGTAGGAAGAAGGGTGACCACTTTGATTTGAATCCCTCTAAAAGAGAATCATATTTTGTAAGTTTTGAGTTAAAATATTTTTGAATATTTACTTTAAATATTTTCTAAGATTGACATTGATTTTTTGACATTGACTTTGAGTAGCCATCCTGATTGAACTGAGACTGAGACCTGACCAAACTTCAGGTGTAGGTATAGGTTTTCACTTAAACTGACTGACATCGAACTGTGACCGTCCCTAGGTGCAGGTATATAGAAAATGAGATAGAAGTAGAGATAGTGAAAGAAAAGGAAACATTGTTACAGGAGGACAAAGAAAGAAAAAAAAAAGATACAAATTGGTGCAAATTAATAGATGATGATTGACAAAATGATAGATAATGATGGAGGAAAAAGACGAATTGATAATGAAAGAAAATGAAAATAGGCAAATAGTGAGAGGAAAAGAGAAACATAGAGATGGGAAAAAGAGATGCAGATACAGATGGAGGTAGATTTTGGGAGATACAGATGAATATGGCAAAAAAGGGATAATTATGGAAATACTGAGTACAAAGAAGACGCGAATAGAATGAGAGAGAGAGAGAACGAGCGAGAGTAGGGAACGCCACGTCCGGGACGTGACAGCCCGGATGTAACGGAACGGATGACGAAACGTGACGGACAGTGACATGACGAAACTTTCGTCACGTCACCGTCCCTTCACGCGTCCCAGCATATGCAAAAAAAAACGTCACATTCCCATCACCGTCCCTCCATAGGGTGTCCCGTCACATCCCCGTCAACGTGACAGCGTCACCATCACCGGTGACATGAATAAAACCCTACTTGAACAGAGGGGTATATCTCCAATTATTTATAGGCGGCGTTGGTTTACGGACAAAAAAAGGAACTTTCTATGCAAAATACCAGGAAATTGAAATGGCCACGTCATATGGTGAAATCTCAGCCGTCTGAAAGATTAAAAATAATGATTTTTATATGTATTTTCTGTCCGGTTTAACTTTTCAAAATTTCCGTCACGGCCGTCATCCGTGATAGCTGTTCCGTCATGTCATGCATCCTGGGCACCCCTTCACATTGCCATCATGACCACTTCGTCATCCGTCACCGTCACCGTCACAGACCCCTAAAACCGTCACCGTCACCGTCACGTCATCTGTCACGTTTCCGTCACGGTGACGCGTGACGTGACGGATGACGTGTGCCGATCCCTAAGCCAGAGATATAGAATGATATATAATGGTAAAAGGTAAAAAGTAGATACAGAAATAGTGAAGGGAAGAGAGAAAAGGGATTGATAATGAGAGAAGAAAAAGAGAGAGTGAGAGAATAAATTGAGCCATAGAGACACAAACATAGTGAACTAATATTCATTGAAGTGGATGGCCCCAAGCTTCCACACAAGAAAGGTGGTGGCCATCATGAGAAAGCTGATGAATACAAAAGAGAAAAGAATCAAAAGAACATCATTGCTGCCTGCAAAGTCAAAGGTGAAGCCGCCCTTGGACAGCCCTCTCTTGCTGTCATCCAGCAGATTCGAAGGCGCCTCCGGCAGTCCAGATCTCTTCCCTCCATCTGTCTCTCTCATCGCCTCGAGCACTTTGCTTCCAAACTCTGCCGCTGACTTCCGTGGCGCCATCCCTGCTGTTGGCGGCTGCTTCGAGTCCGAGTACTTGGACATCACTCGAGCAGCCCGTAGCTTCTCCCTAGCCGTCAGCCCCGGTCGCCTCGTCGCTGCCTCCGGCAGTCCCTCAGATGCGGCAGCCCCACTAGGTGCATCCCCTTCTGAGGTGGGTCCAACACTGTTGACCGAAACCATTACCCTTCTGCCTCTATCAGCATTTGTCCATGGCCATGCCTGTGGATCCATAGAAAAGATAAGAGCCCTTCAAAATTGGGGTGACTCTACCAGGTTGACCTTCAAATGAGAGGTTAACATTCAGTGGGTTGGTCTTAAAAATTGGGGTGACTCTAGCAGGTTGACCTTCAAATGAGAGGTTAACATTCAGTGGGTTGGTCTTAAAAATTGGGGTGACTCTAGCAGGTTGACTTTCAAATGAGAGGTTTACATTCAAAGGGTTAGCCTTAAAATTGGGGTGACTCTAGCAGCTTGACTTTCAAATGAGAGGTTAACATTCAGAGGGTTGGCCTTAAAATTGGGGTTAACCTCAGAGGTAGACGTAAGCGCATTTTAGGGTTAAAGGGAAAGATGCTCAAATCTTGCCTCCTTCAGACAGCACTTCACATGATTGTTTTCAAATGATGCTTGATTACTTTGTGGGTCAAAGCGCACAAGAATCAAGAGTATTTTATAAAACCCTAGACTTTAAGCAGTACACTCAAATTCTTAGCCTTCTTACAACCTCATCTGCTCTCTTTTGGATGCTGCCAACAACTGAAATGACTCTTCCGCCTTTCCAAGTATTATCCATGGCAATGCCAGTTGGTCAATAGGAAAGATGCGAGTCATTTACACTGAAAATTAGGGCGTTGACTTTTGTGATTTGACAGTAGATACAAATCTTCGCCTTTGTAAGGCAAAACTCCACATGAAGCCTGAGGTATGCTACAGCACTTCAAATGTGCAAAACGATGAGAGAATCTGAGAGAGTTTTCTAAAGCCCTAAACATTAAACCCTAGACTCAAATTCTACGGCCAATAAGAAACATCTCTGGCTCCCGAGAACACCCAAGACGGTGGTGCATTTGATAAATGGCACAAGAATGTGAGGGCATATTATCCTAAACCTTAAACTTTGAACTCCGCATAATCAGCATAATCATCAGTCTCCATAATACTCCGCATGATGGTGCATTTGTTAAATAACATAATAATCTGAGAGCATTTTATTGAGCCCTAAACACCAATCTCAGTTTCAACACGCAGAAGGATGATAATGAAATCATTGAAGAGTCAATAATGAAAAGAATAGACAAAAAAAACCAGAAACCAGCATCTAGCACAGGAGTGTAGAACCTCTAAGTCGATCATTTGAACAATAGATATCCTGTTCCTAGTTACAATAAATTTGAATAAAAGATTGGTTATTCCTATGGGTAAATGGACATTGTCCTTTGGAAGGCTGTTCCTTTTGAACGGATTGTTAATGTTTTTTCAATCCCTTTTAATGAGATCTCTGGTTCTAATCTGTGGCGTCGAACTAATTTTTTCTGAGAAAATAATAAGATTTAAATAAGATTTTTATCCCACTTGGACAGTCTAGACCAACACTTTCTCTACAATTGGGTTCATAAAAATAAAAGTTTTAGTCTGAGAGTTTCATCTCCAGAAATTTTTGAAAAACAATAAGCAGATTTCGGATGGAGAACAAGATAAAGGTGAAAATAAATGATAATCGAGCTATTCAGTCCATCTGAACATGCGGAACCATTGAAAAAGTAAAAGGTTCCTTAATTTTATCCTCTCTTCTTCTTTGGATCTGATTCTTGACGCCCCTGACAACCATGGATCCAATTTTATGCCTCCTAAATGTTTCTAAACATTACAATAACTGAAATCGAAATTGGGTTTCGTATTGCCCAAGGAAATTCACACGGATCAATCAGCCCACAAAAGGGGTAACAATTCGTCTAATTTCCTTCCCAAAATTTTTTGCTTCCCCCCAATCGATCCTCAGTCTTAACCTATAATCCGCATCCCGACCTTAACCTAAGTAAAATCGAATGGCAAAAAAAGAAAAAAAAACACAAGATTGAGAAGAGAGGAACTTATTTCCAGACCTACCGGCGGCGACGCGTCAATTCTGCAGTGAATACCGTAAGATCCTCGGCACGGGAAGCTGAACAAGCGGCGACCCACATCGCCATCCGCACCAACGGATGAAACCCGCAGGCCAAAACCCGTTCTTGCGAGGCCGTCGAAAGGCAGAGACATCGTCTGCCATCGCCCCGAGGATTGCAGGAGTACCCACGATGGAGACGAAGGCTGGAGGGAGAGCCTGCAACGTGGCGCCGTCCCTGCCGTCGAGATGGAGACCGACGATGAGGAGAGCTCCGCGTGTATGGAGCAAGGGAAGGACGCCATGGCAGGAAGATTTTGAGAGAGAAATGAGAGGACAGGATATATAAGAGTCTTAACATTTCCAAGGGGGTATTACAGGAATGGATTCTGGGAATGCAATCTAGGAATGGGTTCTGCTCCTGGCCTACTGCTGGCCTAGTGGCCTTCAAGTTTTTTGTATTTTGGAAGAGAAACAGAGAGAAGGATGTATAGTGCATGATCATCCACGACGGGGACGAAGGATGGGATGGACGAAGATTGTCATGTTCTACGTCATGATTTTTAGATCAACATGAAAAAGTGGTTATGTGACTTGATGTACAAATCTACTGGATATATAGCGAGGTTTATCACCAAGGATGGGACGGGACGAGGATGGGACGGGATGAAGATTGTCCCGTAAATGGATATGTCAATTGATGTACAAATCAACTGGAGACAATTGACAGGTATATAGCGAGGCTTATCACCAAGGATGGGACGAAGGATGGGATGGGATTGTCCCGTTCTACGTCCTAATTTTTAGATCAACATGAGAAAGTGGGTATGTCAATTGATGTTCAAATCAACTGGAGAAATTGACAAATATCTAATTTTTAGATCAACTGGAGAAAATGGGTATGTCAATTGATGTTCAAATCAACGGGAGAAATTGACAGATATCTAATTTTTAGATCAACATGAGAAAATGGGTATGTCAATTGATGTTCAAATCAACTGGAGAAATTGACAGATATATAGCGAAGCTTATCACCAAAGATGGGACGAAGGATGGGATGGGACGAGGATGGGACGGGATGAAGATCGTCCCATTATACATCCTAATTTTTAGAGCAACTAGAGAAAATGGGTATGCCAATTGATGTACGAATAAACTGGAAAATTGACAGATATATATCGAGGCTTATCACAAGGATGGGACGAAGGATGGGACAGGATGAAGATTGTCCCGTTATATATCCTAATTTTTAGATCAACATGAGAAAGTGGGCATGTCAATTGATGTTCAAATCAACTGGAGAAATCGACAGATATATAGCGAGGCTTATCACCAAGCATGGGACGAAGGATGGGACAGGACGAAGATTGTCCCATTCTACATCCTAATTTTTAGATCAACATGAGAAAGGGGGTATGTCAATTGATGTTCAAATCAACTGGAGAAATTGACAGATATATAGCGAGGCTTATCACCAAGTATGGGACGAAGGATGGGACGGGACTAAGATTGTCCCGTTATACATCCTAATTTTTAGAGCAACTGGAGAAAATGGGTATGTCAATTAATGTTCAAATCAACTGGAGAAATTGACAGATATATACCGAGGCTTATCACCAAGAATGGGACGAAGGACAGGATGGGACGTGACGAAGATTGTCCCATTCTACTTCCTAATTTTTAGATCAACAGGAGAAAGTGGGTATGTCAATTGATGTATAAATCAACTGGAGAAATTGACAGATATTTAGCTAGGCTCATCTCCAAGGGACATGATCATCTATAGTATTTTGATTTCTTAGAGACATTTAGGTCAGGCATCAAACATACAACAATTACATTATGGTTTCCATTGTAGTATGTTGAAATTGAAAATTTCTCTAACTCAATGTTTGTAGTGCATTTTGGTATACTGATTTCACATAACTATGTATACTGAACAACCTCATGGGTTCACAAATCTTAATTATCCAGATCATATCTATCACTTAAAGAAGTCACTATATGGTTTAAAGAGAGCTCAAAGAGCTTGGTTAAATTAACTGATGTCTTATCTTCAAAATATCGCTTAGAAAATGAAAATTCTTTATTTTTTGAACCTAGTTGTACTAACCCCATATTTATTTTGAATATGTTGATGGAATTTCGTTTTGTCTTCTGATTGTTTTTTGAAATATAAATTCAACTAGTTTAGATACATCAGTTTTTTGATATTTTAGAACTAGGACTTTCCCATTAGTTGCTTGGCATAGATTCATTCCACTGGAACGTTACATTCTTCTAGAGTCTCTATTACAATTAAGGAAAATGGAAAACAGTGAACCACTAGTTTAGATACATCAGTTTTTTGATATTTTAGAACTAGGACTTGCCCATTATTTGCTTGGCATAGATTCATTCCACTGGAACGTTACATTCTTCTAGAGTCTCTATTACAATTAAGGAAAATGGAAAACAGTGAACCACTATGTAGTCCATCCCATTTATCGTCCTTTTGCATTGATGATTATGATTTAGTCGATTAGTCCCTTAATAGACGTGTAGAGGATTCTCTTAAATACAATGCTCTCACTCAACCTGATTTGCATTTTCTCTCAATAAGGTGTCCTAAAATACATAAGCCAAATACTCGTGATTGGAAGGCCTTAAAAATATTTTCATGAACTTCACATTCATTGTGACTCAGATTCCTGTACAAACTCCTTTAGTGATACAGACTGGGCTGGAGATACTAGTGACAGAATAGCCACTGTACCATAACTTATCTATATCGGGAGAAATCTCATTTCCTGGATTTCTAAAATGCAGCCCACGATAGCCTGTTCAAGTAAAGAGGCCGAACACAAGTCACTAACTAACACAACATCAGAGGTTATTTGGATTCAATCTCTTCCGCCTGAAGCATAAATCCCAGCCAAGATGACACAAATCATCCGGTGTAACAACAGTGTGGCCAGAAAATCCAGTTTGTTCCATCCAAGATTAAAAGACATTGAATTAGGCTTCCATTTTTTTCTGGAACAGGTTGCTGCCTAGGAATCGATTATGAACTTCATCAAACAGTGAGGTTAACTTGAAGATTCCTTGACCAAATCTCCTCCCAAGCAGAGATTTGCTGTTCTTCGTGACACGCTCATTGTCGCTAAAACTGACGTTTGGCTTGAGGGGGAGTATCAAGGCAATCTAGTCATTGGGTTTATCACATCAACATCTTCACCAGCCAACAGGATTTAACTTATTAGTAGGCTAGCTAGAATTGAACACATACATTATATACTCGTCATGAAATTAGAGGTTATGATTCAATATTGGATCAAAGGTCGATAGGATTAAAGATAGATGGCCAGGATTAAATATTGATAGAATGAAAGATATACGGTTACTACTGCACATTGAAAGCTTAGTTATAAAGGCTATGACTAATTATATAAATGTAACCATTATAACACATGTTTTATATAATAATTACGAGCCGAGTTGTAACTTTCCAAATATGTGGAATACGAGCTTTGCTTACCTCAACTCTCTTGATCGTCCTCTCTTTTCCTCTTCTTTCTTCTTCTTGAGTCTCTTGAATTCTTTCAGAAAGAAGAGAGCAAACTAGTGATGGAATTTTAAGAGATGAAGAAATAAGTAAGAGAGCGAAAGAGAGAGACAAATAATCGAGATATATGTAGAGAGAGAGAAGAGAACGAAAGAGAGAGACAAATAAGCGACGGATATATATAGAGAGAGAAGAGAGCGAAAGAGAGACAAATAATACAGGAATATATATAGAGAGAGAAATAAGAGAGCGAAAGAGAGACAAATAAGAGAGAGATGTAATACCAATGTATCTCTTAGAGCTTACTCTGAAGATTCTGCTATGATCATCTTGACTGTATGCTAAAAACCAATGTATCTGTCTTTATTTGCCATTGCGATCACAGAAACTTGAGTCAGGGAACGCATTTGATAAAACCATCCATCGATGATAGAAAACTGAAACAGTAAACCACAGATATGCGTAAACTATCACTTTGTAAAAACTAAACTACCTCAGAGAAAACCGATGAGTAAAATAATCTGATATTTCAGGGGTTCCAATATCTTACTAGTGGGAGTTGGCTGTCATTCCAGAATAGTTTAGTGTCGCCGGGGGTGTGAGAGGGAAAGAAAGAGAGGGACTCGGACATGAACTAAGAAGCGAAGCTTGAGCGAGAAAGCGCATTCTTTGTTTTTAATTATTGGGGGGGCATAAGTGGATTACGTCCCGAACCCATGTTAACACTTTGTGAGTGTGGGAGAGAAGAGAAATCGAGTCACAAAGAGAGAGATTGAGATGAACAGATAGAGATAGATGGATATAGAGAGAGGTAGAGAGAGATTGAGATAGATAGATAGATAGATAGAAAAAGATGGATAGAGAGAGAGGTAGAGAGAGATTGAGATAGATAGATAGATAGAGATAGATGGATAGAGAGAGAGGTAGAGAGAGATTGAGATAGATAGAGATAGACAGAGAGAGATAGAGATAGATGGAGAGATAGAGAGAGATTGAGATGAATAGATAGAGATAGATGGATTGAGAGAGAGAGAGAGAGAGAGAGAGAGAGAGAGAGAGAGAGAGAGAGAGAGAGAGAGAGAGAGAGAGAGAGAGAGAGAGAGAGAGAGAGAGAGAGAGAGAGAGAGAGATTGAGTTAGATCGATAGATAGAGATAGAGAGAGAGAGATGGAGAGAGAGAGATTGAGATGAATAAAGATAGATAGACAGAGGCAGAGAGAGAGGGATGGAGAGAGAGATTGAGATGAATAGATAGAAATAGATACAGGTAGAGGAAGAGGGATAGAGAGATATTGAGATGAATAGATTGAGATAGATAGAGAGAGATAGATATAGAAAGAGGGAGAGGGAGAGACCGAGTCAGAGGGAGGGAAAGATAGAGGAAGAGAGACCGAGTCTGTGAGAGAGACGGAGGGAGAGAATCTATTGTTGCCATGTCAAAAACAGGTAGATACACCTAAATGTAAGGATCGCTACATTTCGCTAGCTTATTCAATAAAAAATAGGAAAAAAAGTGAACAACTCCCAAAATTATCCTATCGTCATCATTACTTATAGCAAAAACCACCAATATCCTAACTACTTCGGCTGTTATGTCTTAACGCAGAGAACAAGTGTCAAAAGTCGCGGGGGACTCTCGAATTTATATATTTGTCAAGTTGACCTTAGGATTAAGATTTGATGAGGGCAGGTAGTTAGTTGTCCAACGGCGAATATCCCATTGGGTGAACGCGTTTTGCCCATATAATTCTGATATCTACAAGCAAATCACATCGCTGAACAATTACTGTTGGTAGTTGATGGCTGTGGACACTACCTTGGAGGTTGTCCTCCAGAATCTCGCCTATATAAAGAGTATGGCCTCTTCCCCTGTTCATGACAAACAAAAGAAATGGCAATTAGTTGTCTCTTTTCTCCCCTCAGTATCCTGTGTCTGCTCCTGTTACTCTTTGGTGGCCATATCCAAGGAGAGAAGACCTACGTTAGTGTGCCTGTTTCAAGTCTGGTGGCTTCCCCTTATTGCACCCAAGCATCTAAAGGTTTATCCCAAGCTGTTAGATTTGTTTCTTCCAGTATTTAGATCTTGGTTAAGCTTTTGTGTTTAATTGGGTCCGTTATTGTGTCTGTTTCAAGCCTGGCGTCTTTCCCTTATTGCACTCAATCATCTAAAGGTTGATCCCAAGCTGTTACATTTGTTTCTTCCAGTATTTAGATCTTGGTTAAGCTTTTGTGTTTAATTGTGTTCGCTATTGTGCCTGTTTCAAGTCTGGCGTCTTTCCCTTATTGCACTCAATCATCTAAAGGTTGATCTCAAGCTGATAGATTTGTTTCTTCCAATATTTATACCTCGGTTCAGCTTTTGTTTTTAATTGGGTCCGTTATTGCGCCTGTTTCAAGTCTGGCGTCTTTCCCTTATTGCACCCAATCATCTAAAGGTCGATCCCAAGCTGTTAGATTTGTTTCTTCCAGTGTTTATATCTCGCTCAAGTATTATGTTTAATTGGGTCCGTTATGTTCGTCACTCGTGGTGAAGTGTTCACTTTTGATTTGATGTAAGTTATGTTATGTTTGATGGCGGGTTTTGTAGAACTAATGCTTTACCTTCCTTGAGATGAACGGTTTCCATTCAAACTACAATATCCTCTTACTATCCTACCCATCACGTAAAAATATAACGTTGGTATCTGTTCAACCCAGTCTGACACTTAAGATGCTAGGAATGGTGGGCTTTGTAAAACTAGGTTTGAGTGGTGGGCTTTGTAAAACGCATCCTTTACCTTCATAAATATGAACGGTTTCCATTCAAACTACAACACCTCTACAGACTAACTTTCCCCATCACTAAGAAAAAATATAGCGTTGGTATCTGTTCAACCCAGTCAGATACTTAGATGCTAGGAATGGCTCTTTACACTATGTTTGATTGGTGGGCTTCGTATAATGCATGCTTTTCCTTCTTAGAGATGAACGGTTTCCATTCAAACTACAACACCTCTACAGAATAACTTTCCGCATCACTTAAAAAAATGTAATGTTGGTATCTGTTCAACCCAGTCTGACACTTAAGATGCTAGGAATGGCATTTTACACTATGTTTGATTGGTGGGTTTTGTATGACGCATGCATAATCTTCATAGAGATGAACCATATCCGTTCAAACTACTACACCACTATTGACTATATTTCTCAAGCACTCAAAAAGTATAACGTTGTTATCTGTTCAACCCAATCTGATATTGCAGGCGTTAAGAATGGCACTTTCACCGTTGTCCATCGCGCTGGTCCTTGCTCTACAAACTCAACCAAAAGATATAGTTCCCTTCAAGCCCTCTCCGAAGACATGCTCCGGGTCGCTTCATTACAAGAGATAACCACATCTGCTGCTTCTCAAGGAAACGAAACTCTACTTCTTGCCTCTAAGGCAGCCGTTTCTTCTAGGAGTGGCGCTTACCTCGGCACAAATAGCTACGTAGTAACCATCGGTTTTGGCACTCCGGTAACATCCCAGACCGTCTCCTTTGACACAGCAAGCTTCCTAAGCTGGATCCAGTGCAAGCCATGCGCTACAACGTGCTATCCCCAAGTAGAGCCTCTCTTCGACCCCTCTCTCTCATCCACGCATCGAAAGATAAGCTGCGCTGAGCCCGCTTGCCTTGGACTTCCCAACCACGGCTTCTCAGGCCCAATCTGCATCTACGAAGCAGTCTATCGCGGTGGCTCTTCCACGCTCGGATTACTATCCACCGATACCTTCACTCTGAACCCAACCACCGCGTTTCCAAACTTCATCTTTGGATGCGGTCTGAGGAACAGAAACAGAGGAGCTTTCGGCAGTTCTTCAGGGATTCTTGCACTGGGGAGAAGCCCCTACTCGCTGAATTCCCAGGTTGGAATCAAGACGAAGAACCTCTTCTCCTACTGTATCCCATCCTTGAGCAGCACCCCGGGCTTCCTCAACATCGGCGAGCCAGTACAGTCTAACGCTGTGTATACGCCGATGGGTTTGAGACCGGGCGCTGCTGGCCGATACTTCATCGATCTTATTGGGATTTCCGTGGGAGGAACGCCGCTTCCTATTCCGATTGACGTGTTTAGAGGTCCAGGGATGATCATTGATACAGGAACGGTGATAACGCGTCTTTCTCCTGCAGCTTATAACGCTCTTCGGTCTGCCTTTCGCTCTGCCATGGTACGTTTTCCATTGGCTCAACCAGATAGCTTGCTGGACACTTGCTACGACTTCAGTGGAGGCGCAACCATTACATTTCCAGAGATTAAGCTCCAATACAGTGGCGCCTCAGTTACGCTTCCGTTTGCTGGGGTTTTCTACCTTGTCAGCCCAAGGAAGACGTGCCTTGCTTTTGCAGGGAACGCCTTGTCTACGGATTTGGGCATCCTTGGGAACACTCAGCAGAAGACTTTTGAGGTTATCTATGACAACATTGCAAACAAGATAGGCTTTGCAGCTGGGGCGTGTCGCTAAAGCCTTGTCTATGTTTAATGTTTGTTATATGGAATAAAAAACTCAGTAAGCAGCAAACTTGTGCTCCCTTGTGTTGAATGGTGCTTGTACTTGGTGTGCAAAATAGTAATGAAACATGCATACTGTGTTTGGTTTGACCATCCCTTGCCTTTTGCAAATGATTCAGACCACTGAGGAAAGAAGTCTTTGAAATGCCCTGATTCCTCTTTAGCCTCTAAATATTGGTTAATACCGGAAAACAACACCCATGAAGTAGTTACTTGATCGTGCCAAAGACAGAGCCATGTCATTAAGTTGGCGTACCATCTTTCAATTGTGATCTTATATTTTTCTTACATAAAGTCTTAATACGACTTTTTAAAACCTCAAGACGTGGCAATATTTCATCTCCCTATGATAAAATGTTTCATTAATTAATTTACCATGACTTGAGTCTCAACATACAGCAAACTAATTGACGTGGTTCGTGAAGAATGACTTTCCCCAAAGAAAGAAAGGTTCCTGCTCCCTAGGAGAAGGAATTTATGGAATGACATTACACTTAAATGCACATTTAATAATTCTTTTAGCGTAATTCGCTACCGTGGGTGTTTTTTCAGGTCATTATTTGCATGATAGTTGCCTCTAGAATTTATTTTGGATAGGGGCTGCAGGAGGCCAGGAGCCAAATCATTGAAACCCATTCACTAATTAAAATATACCAAAGCATTCCTACAATGGCCATCTTGGAAGATAAAACAATCTGGAGAAGTGTTATGCCATCTTCTCATTCATTTATTAAAATATATCAACTTGAATAATATTACCCATTAGTGCATTTTGAGCTTATGAATTCTATCATAGTTGTTTGCGGAATTAAACTTGGAGAAGGGCAGATATAGCATGAACGTAAACATTTTATAATTCCACAAGCTTAAAATGATTTTATACATATTATTCATTAATCTATTAACTTATTACCTTGACTGTTCAATATTCCTCAATCTTTATAAGCATGATATTGGTGCATATTATGGAGATTATTCGCAAACCCCGTATCACAGAAATGAAGTCAATAAGTTTTACTATTGAAGATTTCTAGGTTATTTTCATGTGTGCACTCTATCAGATCTTTAGGTTATTAGGCCAGAAAAGATAATTTTGCTTTTGGGCTTCAAAGAGTAGTTATAGGTGTGTGGGCCAAGTCCTAGATCCAACTACAAAGTTCTTGACTTCATCCTAAATGGGGCACATGAAATTCAAGTGAAGGAGCCCTCAACAAATAAGAAATAATATATGGCTAGGACAGTTACTAGGAAATGATAAAAGCACATTAAAGTAATCATGCCCATGTATACATGTTTTCTTCTTATATATACATGTCTTTCCCTCGTTATAAATGAAATCTTCTATAGGCCCATACAAGAATTAATTTTTCTTCAATTAGAGTTAAATTAAACAAAATAAAAAAATAGAAAAAATATTTTCATAAAATAAATGTTTATTTAATTTGATAAATTTATATAAGACTTATATAACTGTTGAGAATTTTCAGGAAATTTAAAAGTGCGAAATCAATAAACTAATCAAGACACCTTTGGTTGGTGCTCCAACAACAGATTCTACTGGTAAATTGCACTAACTGGGTTGAAAATTTGTAGCATCAGAGCTGATCCTCATTAAATTTATCATTATTTTTTAATGCAACTTAAGCTTAAAATAGATCATTATTTTTTTGAATGAAACTATGATATTTCTCAGTTTTATGGTATCTTTTAAGTAATTTTATGATATTAAATTAATAAAGGAAATAATTTTATAAGTTATAAAATGTATTATTTATTTAAATATTTTTATGGGTTTTAATGCGTACATTTGATTTTATTTACTCCTATGTGTGTTGCAATCTGATTCTTTTTTACTAAAGCCTGTCAATGGGTTCTGCCAATGATTAGTTGCGCCTATCAAATCATTTAGAGCTGGAGACAGATGATGTTTCGTCATCCGTCATTGTCCATAGCGACGGACGAATGACTGAACGGTTGGATTTCCATCATTTGTCACTAGTCATTCCTCATTTGTGACAAATGACGGATGACAATAATGACAAACAAATGATGGATGACATTTACCGATGACGAAAGTTTAAATGTATTTCACAAAATATCAAGCTTGTAAAGAATTATGCGCCAGACAAAGTCACCCACAGGGCCCAGCTGCTCCATCACGGCAGAGAAGCTAGAGACGTATCGTCATCCTCTCATGCGGCTTCTGCATCCTCACCGTTGAGAAAGTTCCACAAGAATGATTTCCGCGATGAAGGAGGATTCGACAACCAAAGCGTGCAAGAACTTGAGAGTTTCGCCGCTTACAAGGCCGAGGAGACAACACAAAAACTCAATGGATGCGCCAGGATTGCCGAAGATATCAAAGATGATGCCTCACGTACCCTTGTTCTTCAACACCAACAAGGAGATCAGATAACAGAGGGAGGGAAAGAGGCGAGAGAGGGAGAGAGACGACATCAGAAGAAAGAGGGGGAGAGGCAAAAGACAAAGAGGGAGAGAGAGGAGAGACAAAGGGAGGGAGAGAGGTGAGAGAGGGCAAGAGGGAGAGAGGCGACAACCGAAGAGGGGGAGAGCAGCGCCAGATGAAGAGGGGGGAGCGACGACAGACGAAGGGGGGGGTCAAGGACGTCCGTTTTACTTCAATGGATGATTGACAGATTGGACGAATGACGGAATCGTGAAGATGAAAAAACTGTGATGAATAACGAACATGACAAAAAAGATTTCATCAGACGGATAACGGGACGGAAGTCCGTTCCGTTCCGTTCCTTCAAAAGCGTCATTCGTTTTCGTCCTCCAGCTTTATAATCATCACTATTAAAAATTTTTACATAAGAAAATATAAATCCCATTTGTAAAAAAGTTAGGCCTAAATCACTGCAAAATTGATCTAGTATATAGGCAGGCAGTCGATGGCCAAAATTTAATTATATATTTTGCATTAAATGCACCTAATAATTTCCGATGCAGCTGTGGAAGCACATGAGATGCATTTAAATACCATTTTAGTTTTCCCATTTTTAAGGTACACAGGGGAAAATCTGATTCATGCATCGTTTAGGCACAAATTTTCATGAAGATCATTGATTCTTCTATAATGATTTCAAGGACATGGGTCAGCATTTGATTAAATAGCTGATTTGGGTGTTGAACAATGCTTGGGAAATCTAGAATTGAAGCTCATTGAAGAATTTTTGGTTGATTCATGTGAATTGAAGCTGATTTAAAATGTAAATATTGGAATAAAAATTTGGGAGATCTAAATTTATGTTGCCACATTTTTTATTTATGTTATGGATCAAGGAGGAGAGAGAAATAATTAATGGTCGAGAATTCTGTAAATTTAAAATGTATATTTGGGCTAAAATTTTATTGGTTATGTATTTCAAATGGGAAACCTACGAGGTATCTTTTTAGGTGTTTGAGAAAAATGCTTCATAGAAAGGATTCATCGAAACGAAAGCCACGGTTATAATAAATGGAAATAAATGTGGCCATGGGTAAAATCATTGCTCTAACACGTATTAATGGATTAGTAAACTAACCTGAATATCTCATCAAAGTGGAAAAAGGATACTTCTCATTTTGGATCATCCTTGATCGTGGAGTAATGACTGGAAGCTTCCTCTATTGATCATGAACCTTGATGACAATGAAAGCATTTCAATCTCAATGTTGGGAGTCATGGTGATGGTTTTATTTTATAGAGATGAACCACAATGCCCCCTTAACATCAATACCCCTATGTGCAATCATCAACCTATCAATGACTATTTATGTCTTAATGTGGTTAGTCAAAAGGGTCATCAACAATAGTTAAGTTTGTAATGGTTCCTATATAGAAATTTTTTTTGGAAAAAGATGAAGCGGTAATTTCTGGGAATTTTCCTATGTTTACCAAGACTAATTGTCTTCCCTACAAAATACAGCTAAGGTTTTCTTTGATGTAAATTTATTTTGGGAGGCTATCAATGGCGCTGAAATAGCTAGATAGATAAAAAAAGGTCAATCACATTTAACCATTATTGATGTTGTGATGGAGGATATTCTTGAGCAAGCTGATGTTAAGAAAATGGCATGAGAAACATGTGAGGACATATGCACCATGAATATGGTTGTGTCTTACATCAAGAATGCCAGGCCAAAGGCCTCAAGTGTGAGATTGAGATGGTTAACATGGGCGAGGAAGAGCTGGAGACCAAATTTTCTGCTTAGCTCTACCAAGTGGTGACACATATGTGCATCATGGGGAAAGGCTTGATGAAGGTAACATAGTAACCACACTGCAGTAAACACATCACATTCTCCATCGATAAATTATAAAATCTTGATGCAATGGCTCGAAAGACATTGGATCACTCAAGATGAACAAGGAGCGTCTTGACTAGCATGTAATGATATGAAAATAATGGGTTCTCTTAGCTTGTGCCAATGATAAGAGAAAGAACGAAGGGCATAATTCTAGGAGGTTTGTCCATTGTCATGGATACAGCTTGAGATTCAAAGTTAGCCATAGTGAGGAGTTTTGAGATAATTCAAAGGTGAAGTGCTATAATTATCATAGATATAGACATTGTGCGACGGAAATGATGTTGATGACATCTCATCAGGTACATAAAAGTGAAGGAACACACCTCGAGGGTGTATTGAAGTTAACCATCTATCCACCAAGTAATGGCACTAATTTGGCAGGAATAAAATTGGAAGTTCCCGGATTACCTATTTCTTGCTTTACATCATTGTCTTTGAGGGTCTACATGTTTCCTTTTTTCATTTTCATTGTTTGCCCCCCTCCTAAGACTTCCATGTAGACCACTGTAATGTCTTGTGTGGACAAATGTAGTGAAATGTGTGTTCCTTATCCCCCATTCTTTCCATTGTCATACTGCCCCTCTATGAGAAAGTCAATATATGATTCCAAGTAATGACAAGCCATACAAAATATCATGTCATCATTAATATCTTGCACCATATAAAGCATTATTTAAACAGATTGTAGTTTCTTAATAAGACGTTTATTCAACACATCAAGAATTAGACTTCAACATGGGCCAGCTTGATGGATATAATGTGGTCGTCAAGTCAATCATACTATAATGTTTATTTAAGTTCATTGAATAAAATATTTACGCTCATTATTATTCTGTGTGATGTTTATAATGAAGTCCATGAATACGTGCAATGACTTAGTGAATTACGGGGAGATCATAATACATTGATCACTAGTCTTTAAACATGTATTCTAAATCTTCCTATTTGAAGGATAGTCAAGACAAACATTGAATTATCCAGATAGAATAGCACTAGTTGATCCTACTTATACGATAAGTATAGCTGATCCTGTAGCTATTAGTGTGACGACAATGAGGAGAGATAGTGGGTGCTCTTTGGAGAAAGAGTTCACTGAATTGATCCATACGAATCCCTGAATGGTATTATACCTAAACATCAATCCGGTTGATTCATGTCATGGTTGTATAAGTGATCCACTGACCTGAGACACCAAGGACATCTCATGAATGGACGATTATATTTTGACTACGACTTACAAGCATCTAATCATGGGATTCAAACAAGTCATAGCTCGGATGTAGTAAAAATCTCACGGAGATGATTAAGTGGTCAAGAGGGGACCATCTGCCCCCGGTATAAGAGGAGATCGACTAAAGGAAGACGATGAAGAAAAATCCCTTGTCAGGGCAGTGAGGATATTGGAGAAGGCGTTATCCAATAATCCCTATTACACATCAGTACTAATTGAATGAATGATTAGGGTTTGATGATAAACCATACCCTAAGTCATTCGAGAGTCTCACACCGATAATGGATTATACATATATGGTTGCCGATGATGGTAAAGGTTTCATGAGAGAGTCTGACAATACTCGATATCTTCTAGAGCACGAGGTGTAGTTGGACACCCCACGGACTGAAAGCTTAACTTATCGATTGGGTTAAATCGATCCTTATTTAATTAATATATATATATATATTGATATAGTTAATTAATAAGGTTGGTCAATAATTGTTATGGGCAATTAAAGTTATTAACTGAATGATATTTTGAATTAGAAACTGCCCACAGACTATGTAGAGAATTAGAGAGGAACAAATGCCCCACCACCTGGTGATCTAGCACAATCCGCCGCAACAATGAGAGAAATAGAACACACGGAGATGTGTTAGAGACGAAGAACGGAGGAGGAAAGCAGAAAGAAAGGTGATCTCACCCCAACAGGCTAAAGAGAGAGCTAGATGAAATTTGCGCAGGCCGTCTTCCTTTCCTATAAATTTCTCTGTTATTTTATCTTCATTTCTTTATTTCTAAAGATCTTGTGGAACTTCGACCAATTGACAGATTCGACGCAGATACTAAAATAAAATACATTATTTTTATCACCGGTGATGATGACGGCGTCACGGTGATGGTGACGTGATGGAATGAGGATCAACGGTGACGTGATGGGAACGTGATGGATTTTTATAAACCCTCGGATGCGTGACGAGATGGTGACATGATGAACATTTCGTCACGTCACTATTCATCCCGCATCGTCATCTGTCCCATCACGTTCAGGGCATTACGTCCTGAACTTGCCGTTCCCTACACGCACAAGGTTATAAGGGCACTGGTAGATATATTTTACTTTTTAGGGTTTTTGAGAAAAACTTAAGTGAAATATAAAGGGGGTAAGGGCTCTCATTTTAAGTACCCATACAAGCCTGTTTTGAGAAAAACCTTAAATGAAATATAAAGAGGGAAAGGGGTCTCATTTGAAGTACCCATGCAAGCCTGATTTGAGAGCCCCACCCTTTCTCCATTCTCTTCTCCACTCATCCAAGGAGAGTGCTTTCATGGTGAGGTGATCTTCTAGATTTTCAAGAAGAGTTGAAGAAGAAGATGTGGAGATCCAAGTGTTGAGTGATTGTGTGGATACTTCTAGAGGTCGGACGGGTGAACGGCTTCAGAACGATCTTGGAGCGGCAGAGTCAAGGGTGGAATGAGTTCCCAAAAGGTACACAGCAATTTTTTTTAAAGATCGATTGTGAATCGATTGACATGTTTCCGCATCCATGGAAACATGTTTTCCATGGACGAACCAAGGCACTGAACCCAACACAGCTACAGGTCCCACTTGTAGAGATAATCTTAGTTCACTATGTAAGTTTTCTGTGGAGTTTTCCCCATGATTCCCAATATTGTAAGTGAAATGTTCCCATAAAAGGCACAACTTTCTAGGATCAGTGAGGTAAAAAAAACATGTAAACATAAGTGTGACTGAAGCACTTACAATGTTGATAACTGGAAATTTGGCAGTTATGCATACACTCAATTCATAGAAAGGGTCCTCTATGTTGTCTACTTAGACAATGGAAGGCCAATCCAAGGATGATGAACTCAAATTTTAGGGGTTCAATTTTTCATGGAAATTGTATTAAATTGATAACTTTTATAAACCCTCACTCTTAAAAATATGATTAAAAAATATAAGGGTCATCTACACAAAGAACGGTGATTGTGAAATTATTGAATTTTTAAATTGTGATTAGGGGATGCTGATGTATATTTTACTAGAGATTTATATTGAATGTTATGGTGACATGAGAAGGTAACTGTGAATATATTTTGAAATATCTAGATTTCTAAATAGTACATAGGTGACATATAATTATCAAATATAAAGGGATGAGAAAAATTATAAATAGGATATTCATATCATAAATAATGAATACGTAAATGTATAAATATTAAATGATGTGTCACATTGGATGATAAGAAATGGAAATGATGGTGGGTAAAATATATATGGGCAGAGGGATATGGATGGATAGATGGGTGTTAAAAAGAATATTGTTTATGAGTTTAACAAAATAAATTTAGACCCTTACATTTTTGCAAGACCAAGGTAATTTTCTGACACAAGAGAGCCTCTCCAACTCTCTTTTGTATTCCAGATTCAATCTATAACTTTCACCGAGAAATATGATGGATCTGAAAATCAATTTCCTTCATTAAGCCTAGAAATGTAAGAAAAAAATCAAGAAGATTTCCACATATATGACAGATTTTATTTATGAATCCAAAGCTTGTGGATAGGTCGAGAGAGAGACATGAATGTGGCCCCAAAGTTTCTGCTCAAAACTCTTTCTTGATTAGATACCGTGTTATGAAATTTTATCATTCTAATCCATTTTTTTCTGTCCTCATTGATTTATGTGTTGGATTCCCAGTGTGTAAGTGGAATATTTATATTTAATGAAGATTCTATCACAAATTTCCTAATTCAACTGGTAATCTGATGTGTTCTTGTTGGGTTATGGTGCTTTGATTGAAGGCTAAAAAATAGTTTTGCATGCAACATAATCTACGATCAATTTCAAACTGATTTCTAAAACACAACACATGAAGTTTACCTTGTGGGGAACATGTTCCATGCTTGACTTGATCCCTTGTTTATTATTCTGAAGATGTTCTCATGTCCGGCCTCTAGAAGTTTCCACTCAATCAAGGTACTCTTGGATCTCCACTTCATTCCCTCCGGGTCTTCTTGAAGCTCTTGTAGATATTCTCATGAAGGAAGGGGGTTACCCAGATCTGGATAGCCAACGTGCCTGAAATGGCTGCCCCTCCCCTATTCATACTTAAGATTTTTCATAAAAATCCATGAAGTAAAAGTAAATTCACCAATCCCCCTACAATTTTGTTTGTGTGACCCTCTAGTCCCATATATCATTCTAGTTAATCACTTTAGCGGCCCAATAGAAATTATTAGTGAACCTTTTAATTAACCATATCAACATATAAATTAATTAGCTAAGAATCTATTTAACACAATTGATGTGCTAAGATTCCCACTTGTTGGGTGCCAAGGTAAATTTCATGTTCTATAAGATATATAGTAGTATTAGAACTCTCTCATGGAACCGTTACCATGATCGGTTACCATCTATATAAAATTACTCATCTGCATGAGATTCCAAAATGAATTAGGGTATGGTTAATCATCAAACCCTAATCCTTTATTCAACTAGTACTGATGCATAATGAGGATCAGTGGAGAATGTCGTCTCCAATATCCTCACTGCCCTATCTAGGGATTTAGTTGCATCCTCTTCCTTAAGTCAATCTCTTTTATATTAAGGGCGGATGATCCGGCCTTAACCACTCAATGACCATTGTGTCCATCTTAGTATACCAAGTAAGAATTGTATGAATCTCATGGATAGAGACTTGTAAGATGTAGTCACAACATATTCATTCATCCATGAGATGTCCTTCGTTTCTCAGGTCAATGAATCACTTATACAACTGTGACACGAGTCAACTTGACTGATTTTTAGATATAATACTATTCAAGGATACATACAGATAAATTGAGTGAAGTCTTTCTCCAAAGGGCGCCCACCGTCTATCCTTATTCTGTACACTAATGGCCATAGGATTAGCCATACTTATTATATAAGTAGGAGTCAGATATCTTTATTCTACGCAGATAATTTGATGTTCATCTCGACTATCCATCAAGTAGCAAGATTTCGAATATATGTTTAAAGACTAATGATCCATGTATTATGATTTCAACATAATTCACTAGGCCAGTGCATGTACTCATGGATTTAATTATAAAAAGCACAATGGAATGATTATCAATAAATTTTTTGTTCAATGAACTTAAATACAAAGATGGTATGGTTATTTGATTGACATCCACATAATATCCATAAGTTCTTACATTCTCTAAAATCAGAGCCAATGACTAAACATTCTCTCAAATATTCATTACAATTCATTATGGTATCATAAATCATGACACTTTTGGTAATGATTGGGAAAGCCAATCATTGCCATAGAATGGAAAAGTCCAAATTAATGATATTTCGACGCATGAAAAACACAAAAAAATCTAAAAATCATTAAACCTTTAAATACTTTTAGAAAAAGTATATTATTGGCCTTTGTTCATCCCATGGAGGTTCTGAAAAACATTATTTGATCTAATTGTTTGAGCATTCGCAGATATTCCAAGCATTAATCAGCCACCAAGATATGAGAATTGATAGACAAAATTTGTGCCCAAGCATCCATGTTTCTAGTGTCCAAGGGAAGCATTTTAGTGAAGTCAATCTTGCATTGGGTTGATAACAGCAAGTGATCATGGGCTCCACTTGGTTGTAGCAGGTGATGGTACACAAAATCCCAACGGTTCTAGCAAAGGAAGCTTCGAGTATCAAAATTTATGGCCTAGGATATTACCATGGTACCAAATCCAACCATTTCTTTATAGATATGATTGACAAGGTATGTGCCACTCCTGCCACAAATGGCCACCTGAGAATCAGACTAGCTATGTATCATTTCATTGAGGGGCATGAGATGCGATAATGTGACACAAAACAACCAGCATCTTCCCTTTAAGAGACACTTTTAAGAATGCTATATTTATTGATGGGCTTCCATATGCAAGGATCAGAGTGAGAGACAATGGTGACAATGTCATTGGTAACGTGTACAATGTCATTTTGGGTTAGAAAATGATGAGAGTGTCATTGGTAATGGGATTAGTCTTTGATAATGTAGTATATTAATTGTGAAACATAATCATTTGAGCTTTTATAGTTTT
Organism: Wolffia australiana; assembly: GCF_029677425.1. NCBI lineage: Eukaryota > Viridiplantae > Streptophyta > Magnoliopsida > Alismatales > Araceae > Wolffia > Wolffia australiana. The sequence goes on along the minus strand of NC_135843.1, from coordinate 17,032,283 downwards.
AATCGAAATAGTTTATATTGATGAATAGATTACAAGTTTTACTCTTTCAAATCATGACTAGTGGACATTAACCATTCCATAATTCACTGATCATGTATATCATCACACAAAGCAACCAATCAAACAACATAACTCTAATATAATCACTCTAATAACTCTAAGTTTTCTTTAACCTTTCTTTAACGTGACTGATCGATGCTCACACTGGCCCCATCCATTTACACATCCAAATATATCCATTCCAATATCAGATATATTTTTTTGACAGCTAGGGGCTGCCATCGCGTCGACCGTCTCGGCTTGCCGACTGTCCGCACGCGTCACGTATTATCGCCAGCAGGCCCGCGGGATTGGCAGATTGCGTGGAACACTCGAGGTGGGAGCGCTCATCCTTCCGCCTAATTCGAAGCCGTATCATCTCACACTAGCGGGGTGAACTAAGCCCACCTCGAATGGAGCATCGCCACGCACCCCATCGTTGCCACTTGTCGGAGGTGAGGACAGCTCCAACACTTCTCCACCATCGTCATTAGGGGGGCTCCGGTGAGACGTCGACGCGAGCACTTCTCCGAGCACCTGCCAGGTATCACTTATGTATCATTTTCTTTTCTGCACATGGGCGTGGACGAGTGGGATCCGAGTGTAATTGGGATATTTATACTCGCTCCACGCCTATAAACGTTGATAAACACTTCACTTTATAAATAAAATCCCCCTGGGTGGCGTCCAGGGCACGGATGGATCGGTCTACGGGCACAACCCCAGGGTTGGCCGTACCCGGCACCATGTTTTTTGCTAAAAATAAAAAATAAAAAAATAGCAGATTTTTAGTTAACATCAAAATTTTTCAAAACTATCATTTGCCATCCCTTTACTCTATATCATGTTTAAATGAAAATATCATTTTAGATGGTTAGCGATAAATTGTAGAGGAAACAAGATAGGACCTATGGTCTTCTATGTTTAATCTAGGAGTAGCAGGTACTAGTCATTCAAGGAATTAGAGCATGATCTGAGTCAACTGTAACTCATGGTGTAAGATTGGACCAATGACGGATGTAACCAGAACAATAGTCTATGAACGAGGGAACCAAAATCAGAGATGAAAACTGGGAGGAGCCTATCGAAGTTAAATGGGGGACCATCACCAAGGAATGGAGTACAAATGAAGAAAGTAAGAAAGTAAGTGATGAAGCTATCTCCAAGAAGAGGAGCACAAATGAAGAAAGCAAGAAAGTGATGAAGCTATCTCCAAGAAGAGGAGCACAGAAGTATGTCGCAAAGAGAAAAAAGAAAAAAAAGGAAAAACCAAAAAAAAAATGCAAGGAACGCCATAAAGCTGCTATTACCAGGGAGAAGGATCTTACAAACACAATAAATTAGAAAATATTGCTATCCAAGGTGCCAAAGGTCTTCTCATCAGTATCAACAAGATTCTCAGTCATTCATCAAAGATCGACGCTAACCTTCTTCAAAGACGTTTGGCTTTTGGAACTGAAGTTGGGGGAACAGGAGCACAAATGGAGTTTTCATTAGATTCCAATCATGCTCTATTAATTGGTTGAGAACATACAGGCCTATACCTGAGAGAGCATAGGTGAAATATGGATCCATTCTGTTTTTAAAATTCATATATCTATTATTTCAAAAATTACATAATGGCATGAACTAATATCATAAACTGAGTTAAATTTTGTAAAAGGACTTGTGAAGAGTTTGTCCACAGCTGTTTTAGATACCTTTCTATTTCACAAGTTTGTAATTTTTATGCAGACAACTGAATACACTAGAAGACGACATAAAGAACGAGGTAGAGACATCCATACTATCTGGATTGTAATGTGACGAGGAAGAGATGGAGGAAGAATTAAAGCTAAATGAAGAGATAACCAAGAAGAAGAGATGCGGAAAGAAGCAACGTCAACACAAGAGAATTCAGATTATTGTCTAGAGTGGAACACCACACAAAGATTGCGTAAGGGACATCAATGCTAAATTTATAATATGAAAGGAAGTTGAAGAGCTAGAAGAAGAGTTCAAGCCAAATGAAGAGATATCAAGACAAATATATGGAGCCAAGCAAATTCAACCTAAGAGCAATACAGGCAGCAGAACAAAGAGACATGACATGATAAAGACTGACACAGAGGATAAATGCCACACAGTCATTTGCACATTTGGAGAAAGTGGTGAATGCTAAAGTTAATGTACACCGGCATAAAGAATGTAATACCTATGGTGTTTATGCCTAAGGGCACTATTAGACAATGTATTTTCACGTTTATATCAATAAAATGTCTTTTACAAAAAAAAAACTCTAATATAATTACAAGTGAACACAACCGCAAATGAAGAACATCACATATAAAATAGAAAGAAAACCCTTCTATAAGGTCTAAATATAAAAAGAATAAAAACTTACGGCTGGTATTAACTAATCATATAAGTCACATCAATATAATGCATTGGAAATCATAATACTATAGACCCAGACACAACATAATATTTAGGGCACAGATTTATGATACGATAAATCTTCTTGTATTGATCTTGTTATGGCTCTAATATTCCTCCTCTTTCTCTCATGTGTGTACCTTAACTTTATTTTTCAACCTGGACTTAGAATACGAAACGTAATTCTGGTGTGGAATTTTAGGACACTAGGGAGTCTACCTTTGCATGCCTGGGTGAAATTTGGGGCAGCCACTGGGCTAGAAACTGAAATGTCAATGTAGGTGAATTCTGTGTGCGGATCAAAGTCCAACATGGCAGGATAAAGCACAAGGTACTGAGGAGATAAAAGCAACATTTGTCATTTCATTATTACAAAGTGTGGTATAAAGTTATTCATGACTAAGGGAAGAGAACAAATAATATATGGGTGAGTTTTAACTGGAAAACATGAAGGGCCCTCTTTATAACCCATAATATAACAGCCCTAAAACAGTACAGCAGATGGATCTGACTGAAATATCATTACAATAAATCTCAATATTTTAAGAGGAAACCATGTTTATGAATCTGACATGAGCTAAAAAATAAGTATGTTGTCAAATATAAATCCAAAGGTCAACTTGATAAATCTATTTCCCAAAGTCAGGTGAAGGCATTTGACCTTCCCTCTCTGCATAAACTTAGTATGGTAGTGACATTTTTCATTTTTAATATATAAGGCAATGCTCATAATTTAACTTATCGTCAGAAAAAATGATTTTAAGATCTAATAATTAGTTTTTCATCATAATATAATAATTAGGAAACTCAAATGTAATCAATATTAAACACCATATAAAAAAAAGTTATTCCCTACCTTAACATATGTTGATTGGTATGCATCTGGGAATCATTTCGTACTGTTAAAAAAATTTTATGCGGATTCACCACATGAGACATGAAGCTTTCGGATGATTTTAGTTTGGATAAGTTACCTGAACTTCAGAGTGGAATGGCCATTTCAGCTTTAAATTATTGATGAATCAATTTATCAAATCTGTTCTCTGCCTAAGATTTCTCTGTTCAAGATGAATCGAAAAGGTACTGCATAGAAGCATTATGGATAAACAAAATCATATATATTTGAAAAATATTTTTATATTCTGCATCTACAGCATTATCATTCTCCATTGTCTATTTTATATTTAAATATTAATCACATTATAATTAAACTTGTACAAACACGAATTTCTTCATGTCCAATAATGTCTGAAGTGATCTGAATATTCTTATGTGATTATTTTTTACCAGAGATCTTAGTTTTTCTGAATTGGATATTTGCTCCATTTTCAACCGAAATATGATGAGTTCAAACTTGATTCAAGGGTCACATAAATATTTATTTTTAAGTAATTTAATAAATTGAAATATACTGTATGTTTCTAATACTTTAATGAATGGAATCTGAGGAATAAGGCATATTCTCTATCTAGCAGGTTAAGACGATTTATCCTATATCCAATTGGGAGCTGCTATGTTCCTCTATTATAGTCAATCCAAACTGGACAAGTTATGCTTGAATATAGTTACTACTGATTTATGACAATTCTCAAAACCATCATAATAATTAGCCAACTTGTGTGCATTAGCCTGTATTGATACCAAGTATTCTAATATTGAGTGATGAAAAAGAATCTATTTTTTATATCATTAAAACACTGAATTCATGTTAATGCTACCAAAGTTAGTACTCTATTTTGTGAAGTTAAAATATATATTTTCTAAATGCTGGACACTTTTAACAATTTTGAAGCTTCTGTAATTTGATTTAATTCTCTGGCTCTCTTTTCTGATTTGTATATGATTTTCACTGTATTTTATGAAATATCAAATATTTACAACTAGTTGGCACTCGGCTTTGGCGCAGTGAAATCCCAAGGTAATAAAAGAGATAATATATTTACCAGTGGCCAGTAGCCCAGTTGATCGGCTCAAAGTTATTCTACAATATTTTAATTTCATCTATTTCAACAAGTAAATATTTTATAGATAGATTCACTTGATTTCAACACTCTTCTCCATTCCACAACTTCAGAACAATGGATGGAATTGCATTGAACTGAAGAGGCATGAGAAATGAAGGAATAAATGGAAATAATTTTTTTAACAGTCAGCAAGGTTTATGTGAATTCCAATGTGCAACCATCAAATGAATGCCACGTAATGGCGATTCCAAAGTAGATAAAGCGAACTTTGCACCCTGAATCATAAAACACAAGAAACATACTTCATTTAGTTCTTTCAGCATCGACAAAAGTGAAGAATATTTTCAAAATTTTACAGATAGACAAACCGAAAAGTTCATTTCAACTGAAAATTTTGGATGATATAACTTATGAATGTCTAGGTTCTATGACAAATATGATTTAAAACCGGAAGGATATGCCAATGTTAATCATCAGCTGTTCTCATACCCATGAGTCATGTGCATTGAACTGTGTCACCTTGTCAGTCTAAGCTGGACAATTAGTACAGTCGCAATTTATTCAGTCAGACACAGAATGAAAGAGTCAAATACCATCTCAGGAGCCACTAGAACTTTAGATTGATCTCTGTCTCTCATGTATGGGTTAAGAAATCAAAAAAGTTTGTTTCTTTTGAAAAAAACATGAAATTAACAAGATATGCAACCTTGTAAGCTGAAATGAAGACTTGAATGTGGTTAGGGTGCAAGGATGGTGCATTGAGAGTAGAAGTAAAATTAAAAATCAATCTTATAAATTTAACAAAATTCATCCAGAACTCTTGGCCAAATTAGGAAAAGAAAAAGTACAAGTCATCCCTTTTAAGTTATAGCATTGATTCATTGCAGATTTGTACGAAAAATTGCTAACCATCAAGGCTTAACTTTACAGGAACATGCTTCTCATCTAAGATTTACAAGATTCTCCACGAAATGGGCTGAAGCTACAGTGAAGAAAACAAATAGAATGGTAGACATTACATCTGAGGAAAATCGTTAATGGCAAGGTATTTTGCCCGGTACTTTTTGCTGAGAGGCTTTAGAAAGAAATAAGCTCCATTCCCTGCATTTTCTACTCCGGGAAATGACCAAACAATTAACAGAGAAATGGATTCGGCATCCCATTTTGGCGACACCGGTGGAGCAGATAACTTCAGCACAAGCCGAAACCGTCTCTCGTATCAAAATTTTAGAACAGCAAAGAAGAACGACCATTGGCTCTTTAGCTATCAGACCATTGTTTTTTATCTTAATTTGCTTCGTGCCCATGGAGGGAGACATCAAGTAGTTCGGGAAGCTCCATAACTGAGTCATCCATGAACAAGGAATCTTCCATAGAAGAGATAACTTCAGAATCACTGGAATGCATGACATCCATTTCATCTTCATTATCATCTCCTAAGATATCATATCCTTCGTTATCATTAGACCGATCGAACATTCCAATATTCTTCCGACGGCCCCTGTACCCTGTCAATGACAGAATCTTTTCTTTCCAGAGCACCAATGGGCACTTGTAAATCAATTCAGACCCCTCATATGCCTCAGTTAAGAAAACATGAACCCTTTTTCCCCTCTCAGAAACATAGAAAATGCCAAAATGCTTCAGAAGGAGTCTCATCAGCTTTTGTGGCATCACAAACTCACGTCGAAAATGGGTCAAGTGGTCTGTAACAAGCCTTTTCTCCATTGTAAAGCTTAAGATCTCGTGCATGACGGCAACAGCGCGTTTATCAAACTCTGGCGAACCCGGTTGCAGATCTCGGGCATCTGCATAGGGAGACAAATATGGAAGTTTTTGGAAATGCTCCAATGTCCCCCCTATTCTGAAGATCTTCTTGAAATTTGGGGGGAATTTCAAAGGAAAAGAAAGATCAAGAATTCCAGTTTCGGTAACTGTAGACTGAGATTTCTTCTCTAGTTCTGTAATCGCCCAATCTGGATTCCAGGAGACCAGTTCCAAGTACTCCATGCCGGCAGATTTTATAACTTTAAAGATTTCAGGATATCTATGAATCCACTCTGTTCTAAAATTACAGGGAATTCCCAAATCTCTTCTGAAATGGGCTATCTTGTCTACCCTCAGCCTCTTATCCACCGACATCATCAAGAACCTCGCCACGTACTCAACAGCTTTATGAGAGTGTTCTTCCTGAAGTCTGACTTCTTCTTCTAGTAGTTCTTCCGACAGTCTCGTCAGCCCACACCACACTGTACCCTTCTTATCTTTGTATAGCTCGAACAACTTTGGAGATTTCCGAACAAAATCTAAAATTTTGTGTGGCCTTGTTATGTTGATCTGCTGCCTGTACTGTTCTAAGCTTCGGATCGGTATGACCTGCTCTGGTTCATTCCTCAGTAGCTCCAGCAAAAATATCACCTTTGAAGCAACCTTCCACCGTTCGGTTGTCCTTTCTAAATAAAAGACTCTCTTTTTCTTACTCCTGTCTTGAACATTCCTGCCCTTTGTCATAAAACGAAGCTGCAATAACCCAGGGGAAGAACACCCCCAAAATGGAATCCCATTTCCATGACAGAAAGAAACAAATGGTATTTGCTTAGCTGAGCCTGACCCATCAAGAATAATGCTCCGGCATGATATGAGTTTTGTAATGTTCATCACCATCTTGAGTAAAATGAGTAAAAACTGAACTCTGGATGAAAGCTTCTAGGCATTACTGTGAAAGCCTCTACTGCTGTAGTTTAAGATTCGTCTCATAATGAGCTTAGAGAGCAGAAAATATTACAAATACTCTTAAGATCAGACATGGCACAGCTACTCAGAGGCTCCATACAACGAGTAATTTCACATTTGAGTTGCATTATTCAAGAAGCATGCGTTTCTTTCAGATGCAGATAGAACAGCAAAACCGATGCATTTCCACTAATTGGAAAATTTGAAGGGTAATTGTTTATACATCTTCGATTCGGCGTGCCCACCTGGTCAACAGAGAGTAAAATTAACTTCCAAATACGAAATTGCTAAAACCCTATATAAAGACTGCAGATTCTCCAACGCAAGAATATAGTTCATTTAAGTCGGTAATCGGAACAAGAAACCGGACGGCAAAGATTACGGTTTTGAGGAAGTTTCCTTCTGAAAATAATTCGCCAATGCCCACTAAGAATCTAAACGCCGACGTGCAAAAAAAAGAATCAGACTTCGAATCAAATTAAATAAACCCTGACATCCATTGTTTAACATCAGGGTAAAATTTCACTCCTGGAAAGGCGATCACAGTGAGGGCATAATCCGACGAATCAAAATTGCGACAGGAAATGAAACAATCATCCCACCAATTTCAACGACCACCCACTTCGCCGGAGATCAAGGCCGGAGAAATCGCCACTCCAAATTCCTATTTTCTCATGTTGGGGAAATACCCTAGAACTGGATCCGGATGTTTCTTTTTTGGGCCGGCCCGTTCTTCTACTGAGCCTATTTTTATAGGGAATGGCACGTCCGGGACGTGACGGGACGGATGACGATCCGTGACAGACAGTGACGTGACGAAAGTTTCGTCATGTCACCGTCCCGTCACATGTCCGAGGATTTCCGGTAAATTGTCACGTTCGCGTCACCGTCATGGTTTGCAGCGTCCCCGTCACGTCTCCGTAACTGGACGGCGTCACCATCACTTGTGACGGGAAAAACAACCATGAGGAGGAGAGAGAATTGGAGGGGCATATCTCCGATTATCTTTAGACGTCATCCTTTTGCGCGCGCGAATTAATGCTGGGACTTTTCTGCAAAATGCCAAAAAATCTAGTTAGAGACACCACGTGGTGAAATCTCGTCGTCAAAAAGCTTAAATCTAACATTTTTAAGCTTTTTTGGTTATTTTTAAAAAATCCATCACGGCCGTCATCCGTGACGGCCGTCCCATTACGTCACTCATCTGAGGCCCTACGTCACCGTCACATCACCGTCATGCCCATTTTGTCATCTGTCACCGTCACCGTCACCGTCACGGGCCCCTAATTTCGTCACCGCCACTATCACGTCATCCGTCACGTTGCCGTCACCGTGACGTGTGACGTGACGGATGACGGCTGCCGTTCCCTAGTATTTATAGCTAAAAAAACGAAAAATAAGGAATATTGAGCCTACCATATATTGCCCAAAATTGGAGATTATTGATTGAGCCTATTAGTAAACGGCCATCCAACATCCAGCATCGTACATCTGATATCCGGAAAAAAAATCAGGACAGCTTCTGATACCAGATATCGGAGATCGAACAGATATCGACATTCATGTGCAAAACGGATATCGGGACGTATATCAAACAGTTAAGGATGAGGCGGACATCGGATACCGGATTGCGGCTTTCGATATCTGTGTATCGGAACCAGTATCTGGATATCGAAAACCGATATCCGAATATGTTGTGGTTGGAATCCTGTAATCCCATATGGAAGAAAATCAAAATTATGAAGGGTATCTATGACTTTCGACGGCCGAGATTTGGCAACGTGGGCCCGCATAAACCACGTGGCGAGAAGGGAATTAGAGAAAGAAGAGAATTAGCAGAAGAAGAAGAAGGGAAAATAAGAGAGTAGGAGGAAGAAGAGAATTAGCGAAAGAAGAGGAAGAAGAGTAAGAAGGGGAAGAACAAGAGACGGAAGAGAGAGGAGAGGAAGGACGAATAAAGGAGGCCATGAAGAAGAAGAGGAGGCAGAAGAGAGAATGAGGGAGGAGGAGGGCGGCGTGATGATGAAAGAAGAAGAGGAGGAGGAAGGAGACGGAAGAAAGAAAATAAGCGGGAGGAAGAAGAAGAGGAAGAGGGGAAAAGCTGACATGTTCGCGTCGTTGGGCCACTGCTGCCCCCGTGCCACCATTCGCCGATGCCACTGCCCAATATCGAAACTAAGGTATTCATTTCAAAAAATCGAAGCTTAGGTATTCCATGTTGGATATCAAAATCCAATATCCAACTCCGATATCCGGTATTGTCATCCTTTCCAAGGGATGGATGCGGATGATGACATCGAAATGGATGACGATATCGGATATCGGTAAAAATGGATTCGGAAATGTGAATTCCGATATCCAATTCAACATCCGTCCCGATACCGTTCCGATGTCGGTATCGGGACGAGCGAACACTAGAGCCTACCATATATAGCTCAAAACTAGGGATTCTTGAGCCTAATGTGTATAGGTCAAAATTAGGGAATATTGAGCCTACCATATATTGCTCAAAATTAGGGAATATTGCTCAAAATTGTTATCTTGCTTGTCATGAGTCATCCCTCCTGACCTCGGAACTAAAAATAGAATGAAAGCATGTATGTAATCCATTCCATCATCAGACGCCAGTGATTTTCTACAGGCTTACAATCACTATTTCTATGTTCAGTCACCCGTCCCGTCAAGCCTATTGGTCAAAAACTACATACCCATTAGAATAAAAAATGCAAAGATAACCTTTGTGCCTTTTTTTCCATCATCAAGCTCAAGTCGTTTTCTCTAAGTTTAAAATGGTCTGTTCTCTATTCTATAGTCCATCTTGTCAAGCCCCTTGGACATAAACTGAAGCAAAATACAGACCAGCGAGACCAAAAATAGAATAAAAATGATTTATGGCTTATGTCCCATAATCAAGCTCTAGTTGTTTTCATCACAGCTCTAGTGGTTTTCAGTCATCCATTCTGACAATCCCCCTGCACAAAAGCTAAACAAAACTGCAGATTCAGCATAACTGAAAATACAACGAAAGGTTTTGCGCCTTCTATTCCATCATCGATCTTTAGTGGTTTTCTCGAAGTTTTAAACTACCATTTGTTTGTTCAGTTGTCCACTCCGTCAAGCCCCTCAAATAGAAAGGGAAAGGGAACGGAATTATGAACTCAACGGAAAATGCTTGATTGGCATGATGTTCCTTCCCACTCTAGCCATTGTATTCAACAATCTTCCATCCATCCCCAGCCAGTTTGACCATTTTTCAAGCCAAAAAGGTATCTCACGATGGAGGCTTTCCTATTAACAATGCATAAGTAAATTGGCTCTTATATCGCTACCTCTGTCTTTATCTCTATGTCTATATCTATCTCTATCTCTATCTATATCTCTATATCTATCTCTATCTCCATCTCTATCTCTATCTCTATCTCTATCTCTATCTCTATCTCTATCTCTATCTCTATCTCTATCTCTATCTCTATCTCTATCTCTATCTCTATCTCTATATCGATATCAATATCTAGATCCATTTCTCTTTGTCCAATTATATCAATGATATTTTTCTCAAGTCATGCATTGAATGTTATTTCCATTTGTTTAATGCATTCGAGTAACTTAAATAATGAATGGCATCATTAATTTTTCATATGTATTTACATTACTTGTGTAAACTCATTATTTTTTATAAGTAAATAGGAAATTTTATTTGTGATTCGGATTCACAAATTATTATGAAAATTTCCTTCAGTTATAATCATTAGTGATTTTTAAAAAAAATTATTGATATTTATTGATGAATAAGAGAATTTTTAAGCAAAATGTATTCTATAAAGTGAGATCTAATTCTTCAATAATTTTGGGCTACCTAATTGGGAGAATGGGTCTAGGAATTTTCCTTTCAAGGTAACTAGAGGGAATGAAGATTTAAGAATAGGCTATAGTTCTTGGGTTGTGAAGCAGGCCAACCCATGAGGGTACTATTGTGATTTTTAGGGCTTGATTGATCATTCTAAACGGATGTATGTATAGGAACCATTGTAAACAAAATTGTATTGAACTAGAAAATCAAATACTACATTACCAACTTGTGTGGAACTTGTTCCACTCTCACTTCTCTCTTTGGAAGAGTCCTTTCAAGCCGTTCACATGCTCAACATCCAGATGTATCCATGTGATTAACACAACATTGGATCTCCTCTTCAGCTTCTCCAAATCTCCTTGAAGATCTAGTAGATCTCTTCATCATCAAGTGTAACCAGTGGAGTGACTGGATTGAGAAGAAAATGGGTCCCCCCCTATTTATACTTATTTTGGGAATTTTTCAGTAAAGTTTTTATAACTTGAAGTATATCAACCATTGTCTAGAAATCTTTGTGTGTATCCCTGTAAGCCCATGTATTATTCTAGTTAATAAATTTAATAACCGATTAACATTTATTGGCAAAACTTATTATTAACTATATCACCATATAGATTTATTAATTGATGATCTATAAAACTTAATCGACATGTTAAGTTTGTATTTGTGGGTTACCAAGCTACATCTTGTGTTGTAGAGGATACAGAGTAATGAGTGAACTATCTTATGGAACCTTTATCATAAACCGCTACCATATATATAGAATCCTTCATCCACATAAGACTCTCAAATGACATAGGATATGATTAATTGTCAACTCTACCATGGCTTGGGATTTCGTGAATATTCTTCCTCAAGTCAATCTCCTCTTATGTCGAGGGCATAAATCTTCGTCTTGACCACTCCATCACCTTCAGGTGCTTCTTGCTATATCTGTGCTAAAACTAATTTCAATCCTGTGATTAGGGACTTGAAAGTCATGGTAAAATATAATTGCATGTTCAAAGTGCATCTTCGGTCTCAAGTCAAAGGCTAACATATACGACCATGACATGAATCAACCTGATTGATGTGTAGGAATAATAAAATTGATGGATTCAATTCAATGAACTCCTTCCCTAAGGATCACCTTCCATCTCTCCATAGTAACTATATACTATTGGCCACAATATCAATTCAAATAAACACCAAGTTATGCATTATAGAATGATATATTATCTATAGGGCTTCACAAGAGAGAAATAAAAATATAACTTTTAAAATCCATAAATGAAATCCCAGCCATAAAATTTGGATCCCTGATTTAGGGTTTAGGATGGCAATGTTTCATCATCTGGCTCATCTCCTTTAGCATTGGGGTTTGGCAATGGTGATATCACTTTCGGTGTTGGGGTTTGGGTGTGTGCCCAACCAATATGTGAAATACTTAGTCTTTTCCCCCTCAAATGTGAATTCAGTATTTTTTATTCATCATCCAGAATAGTGACCATTTTATTTTTTTATGTTCTATCCATTGTCTCAATACATATCTGTTCAACTCAAACTCATCCAACATTGGAGGACAATCTCACTCATATTATCCCCAATACGGGGGAATTAGAGATATTTTGAGCACCCACTCACATAGTTGTCATGACGTATCTTCCCAATGGAGTGTCACAACCAAGAATGTGATTATATTACTAAGAGTCCATCCATCGAGGTTAAGTGACACACAGTTAACATTCACTATTTCAGGCATATGATCATGTTCGTCTCCATATAGAGCTTCTTTTATTTCTTCTTCTCTGCCCTCCTTATGGTTGTAGAGATCTCCTCTTGAGTGATAATAACACATAATTCTTATAAATTATTTCTTCCTAAAAATTGTATAGGTAAATATGAAAGACATAAGAAGCATAGATATTCTTCTTTTGTGTATTCTAGTATAAAGCCACTATAAATCATTAGGCATAGAATTTGCAAAGATGTCTCTTAATAACCATTAGCTTCTCCCCTTGCCTTCCAGCTCATTGATATCATTCTAATTAATACATTAATAGCATATATTTCACATGTTTATTTGCACTAAAGTGACTATATAGATATGCCATTATGGCTAAAAATGACTAAGTTTACTTTTAGAGTGTTCTACTGGTTTTTTATATTTTATGGTATTTTGTAGAACTTTCTAACATCAGATCTGTATATAAATTGATTTGACACATCATAATACATATTCTCACATTAATTTGAAAACTTTCATGGATTTAAATGGTTTTTGTCAGTACTGAGTGTCATATCACTCGATGTCACATTAGCTTTTGCCCATTTTGGACAATGATTGGCCAAAAAATGCATTAGAAGTTCAACATTTTTTCTTCATAATTGGTAATACCATACTAAGCCAATAAGAGGACTGATCACATTATTCCAAGTGCATAGAGATAATGGTCAGATGAGAAAATCTGAAAATTAAAATTGCAATAAATTATGTGGAACACATGGCAGGGGGGCTAAATTTTATAAGATGAGAACATATGGAAATTAAAATTCCAATAAATTCTATAGAACACCTGGTACATGGATAAATTTTATAAAACAAATCATAATAAATGGTACCAAAGTTTTTGCACATGCCCTCACACAAAAAGTAGTATTTGCTAAATAGATTCATAGGTGTTGCGTAGTGTGTTGTAACGCACGGGCCACATTAAGTACTAAATACTAGACTAACCAGATTATGAGTCTATCTTTATTTTTAGGGACACTGTGGCATGATAGAGACATAAAAAAGGCACATAATTCCATTCCCATCATTTTCTAGAGTGGACATTTGGAGAATGTGGAGTCTTAAACATAGATAAGCGGCAGAGGGGAAGAAAAAGGAAGAGATCAATGACCTGAAATTACCAGATTCAAACCAAGATACCTAACAATCCAAAACTCTGATCAATTCAAAGTTTTGAGGAAAGCTTTGCATTTTCTCCTCTTTTGATCCATGCCCTATGTTTTATTAGGGGAGTGCCCAAAAACTATAAAAACATATTTTGGAGTTTTCCCATAACATTGGTTGGTCAGCACAACAAAAGCACCCAAAGGTCATCATCATCCACTGCTCAAACTTAAACTTTATTGCTTTTCTTCCCTTTTAATTTTATTATTATTTTTGTCTCTAAATAACAGCTTGGGAGAAATATGTAGACTATTGAATGAATAGATGTCTCAGTCATACTTTCAAACCTCTTCTCAAAATTTAAATATATTGATAGTTGAAAGAAGATCAGAATCTTCTATATCATCCCAATATCTTCACTCAATTTCTCTAACATATTTCACTCTTAGTTCTATCAAAGTTCTTCTATCCTTCAATATCACTAGAATTCAGATTGATAGTTTCTCATCTATGTGGATCGACCCCGTACTCACTTTATACATTCTATTTAGTGATTATGATGATTTTACAAATTTTAGGTGTGCAGAGTATGGATAGGTGAACTGGAATTTTGGTACTTTTGTTTATTTCCTCTTAAGAAAACCACCCAAACTGCACATCCCCTCTACTACGGTCTCTGTCTAGTCGACAAGGGGGAATAGTCACCGTGCGGTGCAAAGGGCCTTTCAAAAATTCAAACCACACCACCCGCCAACAAATGTCGTCAGGACCATTTCTTCGCCCAATCAAATATTACGGAACTGATTTGGTACGATGCAATCCAATCCGATCCAATCTGATCCAATTCGATCTGATCTCATCCGATCTGTTCCAATTTGATCCAACCCATGGTCTAAGTAGGGAAGGTCCAAATCGTGCAAGCGGTTCAATTTCATGCATTTGTGCGGTGCGTTGTGAATTTTGCACATCGCACCACACACAATATTCGCACACTGCACTGCACACCACGCGTGAGGTGTGGTGCGGTTTTGTGTGGTTGTGCAGATTTTTCTTAGGTCCTCCCCCATGCCGCAAGCCCACACTCCCCCTTCTGAGTTCTGAGTCGTCTGCCCGTTGCCTCGCTCCTTTGAGTCCTCTCCTCTCTGCTGCTGCCCTGTTAGTATCATAATTTTCTTCTTCACGGATAGCATCATGATAACAGAAACTTATTTTTTTCATCTTATTCATCTTCTCCTTTCCCTTATTATTTATCCTCTTCTTGTTGTTGTTCTCCATCTAGATCAGTATTGATAACAGGAAAATATGTTTTTATTTATCATGTTCATCCTTATTGTTCACCCTTTAGGTTTTTATTTGTCCTGTTCTTATTCAAAGCAACATTGATAAGTTCGATTCTAACATCGTGTATCAATTTGAATTCATGGAATATGTGAGTTTTTCGTCTTTAACGTAAAGAGTGATGGGCTTCTTGCATAAACTTGTTCAAAATTCTATCATTATCTTTTGCTCTTTTGCAGCGTTAGTAATTGAGCATTCAGTGGAGATGAATGCTTGGAAAGTTCGTTTATTTTGGAATAATTCTTTTCAATTTTTTTTGTTAATTGGAAGTAGGTTAATTTTTTTCACCCGAGAAGCCGGTTAATCATAGTTCTGAACGAACCTGGTCGACTTTTGATTTTTTTGTTTCCCATCATAACGATGAATTGATTTTTTTGTGTTACCATTATAATCTTTCAGGTTCTTGACTTTTGTTTTTTTTCCCCCATCATAACGATGAACTGATTTTTTGTGTGTTTCCGTTATAATCTTTCAGGCTCTTGACTTTGAGTTCGAGCGACTTGGGGAAAGAGGTACAGAGGTGAATACATTATTATTGTAATGATTAGTAGTCTAACTCATCGCCATCCTTTTCATGTTCGTTTTCTTCTTTTTCCTCTTTATCATCGTCATCATCATCAGCATCATCTTCATCATCTTCTTCTTCTTATTCTTATTCTTCTTCTTCTTCTTCTCCTTCTCCTTCTTCTTCCTCTTCTTATTCTTCTTCTTATTCATCTTCTTCTTCTGGTTCTTCTTCTTCTTCTTCTCCTTCTTCTTCCTCTTCTTCTTCTTCTTCTTCTTCTTCTTATTCGTCTTCTTCTTCTGGTTCTTCTTCTTCTTCTTCTCCTTCTTCTTCCTCTTCTTCTTCTTTTTCTTCTTCTTCTTCTTCTTCTTCGTCTTCTTCTTCTGGTTCTTCCTCTTCTTCTTCTCCTTCTTCTTCGTCGTATTCATCGCCTTATCTATCTGGTTATCTTTCTCTCTGCAGCTTTATATGTATCCATAGTTCAATTTTTTCATTGCCTCATCTCTTCTCTCTCTCTCTCTTCATTTTCATCTCTTGATCTCTTTATTTATCCATCTCTCTACAGATTTTTACGTATCCATACTCTGGTTTTCCATCTCTCCATCTTCAACTCTTGATCTATTTGGTAACCATCTCTTCATCTTCATCGCCTCCATCTTCACTCTTTTATTCTTAGAACTCTTTGATTGAAGGTAAATTTATGCACCTTCCAGCTGTTGAAAACGGAGAGGTCATGGCCGTGTTAGACATTACATAATGTCTTTATGATGCTATTTTACGGATGGGAAATGCAGTGGAGCGAGGAAGTGCCATTGCTGCAGCAATAGAAGGCTTTGAATGTCGTCTTTTCTCAAGTTGCTTATGAACAAGGCAATCCTGATTTTGGGTCTTTGCTTAAATGTGGATGAGTTTGGGTTTGCAAGCAATATTTTTGAGAGCCATTTTCCAAGAAATTTAACAACCGCTATTGTGAATTAAACCGTTAATTTTACATTATTCGTTGCCTTAGAAATGAAGCAGGAGAAGAAGAAGAGGAAGAAGAAGGAGGAGAAGAAGAAGAAGAAGAGGAAGAAGGAGGAGGAGAAGAAGAAGAATAAGAATAGGAAGAAGAAGAAGAAGAAGAAGAAGAAGAAGAAGAAAAAGAAGAGAAAGAAGAAGAAGAAGAAGAAGAAGAGAAAGAAGAAGAAGAAGAAGAAGAAGAAGAAGATAAAAAAATTCTTACAATTAGATGATGATGATGAAGATAAAAACTTTCTTATAATAAGACGGCTACTGCCTAGTATATTATGATTTTAACAGTTCATGTTTTATTATTTTTTGCCTTAGAAATGATTCTCAAAATTAATTAAAATCTTTTTAGTATTCTGTCGACTGTATTATGAATTGAAAAGTGATTTCTAAAAAACCTAAGAATTTAATACATTATTAATGATTTTTCACGATTATATTATGAATTTAAAGGGTACTGTTTTATTCATTCAGAAATTAGAAATGATCTTCAAGAAACAAAAAGAATTTCTTACATTTTAAATAATTTTTAACGATTATATTATGAATTTAACGGGTACCTTTTATTGTCTCCCAAATTACAAATGATCTTCAGGAAAAACCACGAATCTACTACGTTTTTAATGAATTTTACCACTTATATCAAGAATTAAACGTTCAATATTTTTTCTTTTAAAAATTAAAAATGACTTTTAAAAATTAAGTAATAAAATATTACAATTTTAAACAATTAAAAAAATTCTAAAAAAAACTGCGCAATGTGCGATTTAGTGCGTTGTGTGGTGCGCTTTTCCTCACAAATGCGCACCGCATGGGCCATTTTGTGTGCGAAAATTCGCACACTCGGTGCGGATTTTCGCACCGCACCGCACGACCTTCCCTAGGTCTAAGTCCCATAAGAGAACATGGGGCCGGCCCCATCAAGTCAGAGAATTCTATCCTGGTGGACTGCCTCGCAATAAAATGTGTCTATAAGAAATAAGAACATCAATGTCATCTCCAGGTTTACAAAATACATAAGAAAATTCTTCCAACTATTCTGACTACTGAGTCAAAATAAGCAAGTAAAAGTTTTATAACTGATAATTTTAAAATATAGAAGTGAATAACACTATCTCTCTCTAAGATAATCTCTTTCTCTCACTAGATCCAGTTGAAAGAAGAGAATAGAAGTTGAAAGAAGAGAAGTTGATTATTCAGAAATGGCGGTTCATTCCACCGTGAGATTATTCAATTCCATCGCCATCGCAATTCTGAAAATTGATTCCTTCTTCTTCCTCTACGATCTACCCCGCCTTTCCAACTCTGAAAGTTTCATTATGATCTTGAAATTCCTTCTTTTTTAACGAGCGAAAGTTCATTCTGATCTTGAAATTCCTTCTTTTTCTTTGACGATCTCCCCCCACATTTCAACTCCGAAAGTTCATTCTGATCTTGAAAAATCTTTCTTCTTCAACGATCTCCCCCGCCATTAAAGCTCCGAAAATTCATTTTTGATCTTGAAATTCCTTCTTTTTCTTCAACGATCTCACCCCACCATTCCGATTCTAAAAGCTCATTTTGATCTTGAAATTCTTTCTTCTTCAACGATCTTCGATTACGACTTATGGAAGTTCCTTCGATTACAACCTCACAAGGCCATAGTTTGGTTACTGTGAAGGTTGGGAGGAGCAATTTATCGTCCATTGTTGGCCATGGAAGGCAGAGAGAGAGATTGGTTTCACCATGGATTGATTTAGTTTACAATAATTGGAATATTAATGATCAAATGCATTGCAACTTTATATTCAATAATTGCTTTATAATCTTCCGCCTTGCACGAACAAAAATATTTAAATAGTCAAGCAAACTTAGATGTTATCAGATCAAAGACAATATTTACAATAAATATAAAGCATTCTATCTTGAATGAGTTTATTTGGAATGAGATCTTAACATTAACTGATTTAATTCACAATAATTGGTACACTAATGATCGAATGCATCACATCTTTATGCATGTATGATTTATCGAAGTAACGATTTAGATATAAAGCATTCTTCTTGAAATGGGTTTATCTGAAATCAGACATTAACACTAATATGAAAATTTTCAAAGTATATAACTGATTTAATGTACAATAATTGGAACATTAATGACCAAATGCATTAAATATAAAAGCATTCTTCTTGACATGGGTTTATCTGAAATCAGACATTAACATTAATATGAAAATTTTTATATCATATAACTGATTTAATGTACAATAATTGGAACAACAATGACAGAATGCATTGCAGCTTTATGTATATATTATTTATCTAAATATTATAAAATATTGTTCAAAATTTTTTTCCTATTCATTAGCCTTTCACATAAAAAAATATTTAAATAGTTTAGCAAATTTAGGTGTTCTGAGATCAAAGAACACAATATTTTCATTTTTAACTGGGGCATGCTGATGAATAAAATATAAAGCATTCTATCTTGAATGAGTTTGTTTGAAACCAGATCTTAACATTAATACAAATAATTTCAATTCATATAACTGATTTAATTCACAATAATTGGAACATTAATGATCGAATGCATCTCAACTTTATGCATATATGATTTATCCAAGTAACAACAAATATAGTTCAACAGTTTTTTTATAATCTTCCACTTTTCCACTGGTTCATGAATATTAAGTAATTATAACAGTTTTTTAACATCTTTTAACATTATTGCTTTTTAAAATATCTCTAGGATGGTCGAGAGCTTTGGGAGTAGAGCACCTAGGAAACGGGTAGGTCCTTGGCTCGCTATCATTGATTACGTTTTTAGTTAGTCACAACGCTTCTCCATTTGCAACATCGTTGACTTTTTCTTTATTCTCTCTCTCTATCTGTGTGTGTGGAATGGCTGAACCTCACAACGGGTGGGGGGACTTGAGCCAGCTGCTGTCTATTCACCCCACACTGCGGTACAGAGACCCGTGTGCGGTGTGCTAATTTTCTGTGCGGTGCAATGTGTAAAATTGGTGTAACCTTCCGGACGCTGATTGGCTGACAACAGAGTGAGTGAGAAGAGAGAGAGTGAGAGAGAAGAGAGAGAGAGAGATCCCCCTCCCTTCTGCCGCCCCACCCCCCTCCCTCGGCATCTCGTGCACCACATAAAGGCAAGAAATTTGCACTCTACTACACACAAATGCACGAAAAATTATCTACAGCAAGCATTGCGAGCGGGACCCACTAGTAAGCAAATTCATGGAAAGGCAGTTATTGTTGAGTAAAATTAAGCAAATTCCTATAAATTACTCAAAATATAGTTCCTACAAGTCCTGTCTCTCTCTCTCTACAAAAATAATTATCTTTCTCTAGAAGCAAATTTCCATTGAAAGTATTTCTCATTTTGCCCCTCTGAAATTTTGAAATGAGCAAATATAAGCAAAATATGGCTTCTAAACACAATTATTTAAAAGTATAAAACCGACTTTCTCTCTCTTTACACCAACTCTTCCTTCTCTCTCTACAACCAGGCTTCCTACAAATTCACAGAAAGGCAGTTATTAATGAGTAAAATTAAGCAAATTCCTATAAATTACTCAAAAATATAGTTCCTACAAGTCCTGTCACTCTCTCCCTCTACAAAAATCATTATCTTTCCCTAGAAGCAAATTTCCATTGAAAGTATTTCTCATTTTGCCACTCTGAAATTTTGAAATGAGCAAATATAAGCAAAATATGGCTTCTAAAAACAATTATTTAAAAGTATAAAATCGACTTTCTCTCTCTTTACACCAACTCTTCCTTCTCTCTCTACAACCAGGCTTCCTACAAATTCACAGAAAGGCAGTTATTAATGAGTAAAATTAAGCAAATTCCTATAAATTACTCAAAAATATAGTTCCTACAAGTCCTGTCTCTCTCTCTCTCTACAAAAATAATTATCTTTCTCTAGAAGCAAATTTCCATTGAAAGTATTTCTCATTTTGCCACTCTGAAATTTTGAAATGAGCAAATATAAGCAAAATATGGCTTCTAAACACAATTATTTAAAAGTATAAAATCGACTTTCTCTCTTTACACCAACTCTTCCTTCTCTCTCTACAACCAGGCTTCCTACAAATTCACAGAAAGGCAGTTATTAATGAGTAAAATTAAGCAAATTCCTATAAATTACTCAAAAATATAGTTCCTACAAGTCCTGTCACTCTCTCCCTCTACAAAAATCATTATCTTTCCCTAGAAGCAAATTTCCATTGAAAGTATTTCTCATTTTGCCACTCTGAAATTTTGAAATGAGCAAATATAAGCAAAATATGGCTTCTAAAAACAATTATTTAAAAGTATAAAATCGACTTTCTCTCTCTTTACACCAACTCTTCCTTCTCTCTCAACAACCAGGCTTCCTACAAATTCACTCAAAGGCAGTTATTAATGAGTAAAATTAAGCAAATTCCTATAAATTACTCAAAAATATAGTTCCTACAAGTCCTGTCTCTCTCTCTCTACAAAAATAATTATCTTTCTCTAGAAGCAAATTTCCATTGAAAGTATTTCTCATTTTGCCACTCTGAAATTTTGAAATGAGCAAATATAAGCAAAATATGGCTTCTAAACACAATTATTTAAAAGTATAAAATCGACTTTCTCTCTCTTTACACCAACTCTTCCTTCTCTCTCTACAACCAGGCTTCCTACAAATTCACAGAAAGGCAGTTATTAATGAGTAAAATTAAGCAAATTCCTATAAATTACTCAAAAATATAGTTCCTACAAGTCCTGTCACTCTCTCCCTCTACAAAAATCATTATCTTTCCCTAGAAGCAAATTTCCATTGAAAGTATTTCTCATTTTGCCCCTCTGAAATTTTGAAATGAGCAAATATAAGCAAAATATGGCTTCTAAACACAATTATTTAAAAGTATAAAATCGACTTTCTCTCTCTTTACACCAACTCTTCCTTCTCTCTCAACAACCAGGCTTCCTACAAATTCACAGAAAGGCAGTTATTAAAGAGTAAAATTAAGCAAATTCCTATAAATTACTCAAAAATATAGTTCCTACAAGTCCTGTCACTCTCTCCCTCTACAAAAATCATTATCTTTCCCTAGAAGCAAATTTCCATTGAAAGTATTTCTCATTTTGCCACTCTGAAATTTTGAAATGAGCAAATATAAGCAAAATATGGCTTCTAAAAACAATTATTTAAAAGTATAAAATCGACTTTCTCTCTCTTTACACCAACTCTTCCTTCTCTCTCAACAACCAGGCTTCCTACAAATTCACTCAAAGGCAGTTATTAATGAGTAAAATTAAGCAAATTCCTATAAATTACTCAAAAATATAGTTCCTACAAGTCCTGTCTCTCTCTCTCTCTACAAAAATAATTATCTTTCTCTAGAAGCAAATTTCCATTGAAAGTATTTCTCATTTTGCCCCTCTGAAATTTTGAAATGAGCAAATATAAGCAAAATATGGCTTCTAAACACAATTATTTAAAAGTATAAAACCGACTTTCTCTCTCTTTACACCAACTCTTCCTTCTCTCTCTACAACCAGGCTTCCTACAAATTCACAGAAAGGCAGTTATTAATGAGTAAAATTAAGCAAATTCCTATAAATTACTCAAAAATATAGTTCCTACAAGTCCTGTCACTCTCTCCCTCTACAAAAATCATTATCTTTCCCTAGAAGCAAATTTCCATTGAAAGTATTTCTCATTTTGCCACTCTGAAATTTTGAAATGAGCAAATATAAGCAAAATATGGCTTTAAAACAATTATTTAAAAGTATAAAATCGACTTTCTCTCTCTTTACACCAACTCTTCCTTCTCTCTCAACAACCAGGCTTCCTACAAATTCACTCAAAGGCAGTTATTAAAGAGTAAAATTAAGCAAATTCCTATAAATTACTCAAAAATATAGTTCCTACAAGTCCTGTCACTCTCTCCCTCTACAAAAATCATTATCTTTCCCTAGAAGCAAATTTCCATTGAAAGTATTTCTCATTTTGCCCCTCTGAAATTTTGAAATGAGCAAATATAAGCAAAATATGGCTTCTAAACACAATTATTTAAAAGTATAAAACCGACTTTATCTCTCTTTACACCAACTCTTCCTTCTCTCTCTACAACCAGGCTTCCTACAAATTCACAGAAAGGCAGTTATTAATGAGTAAAATTAAGCAAATTCCTATAAATTACTCAAAAATATAGTTCCTACAAGTCCTGTCACTCTTCCTCTACAAAAATAATTATCTTTCCTAGAAGCAAATTTCCATTGAAAGTATTTCTCATTTTGCCACTCTGAAATTTTGAAATGAGCAAATATAAGCAAAATATGGCTTCTAAAAACAATTATTTAAAAGTATAAAATCGACTTTCTCTCTCTTTACACCAACTCTTCCTTCTCTCTCAACAACCAGGCTTCCTACAAATTCACAGAAAGGCAGTTATTAAAGAGTAAAATTAAGCAAATTCCTATAAATTACTCAAAAATATAGTTCCTACAAGTCCTGTCACTCTCTCCCTCTACAAAAATCATTATCTTTCCCTAGAAGCACGTATGCATTGAGAGTAGTTCTCATGTTGAGCCCCTGGAATTCGGAGAAGAATAAATATAAGCAAAATATGGCTTCTAAAAACACTTATTTAAAAGTATAAAATCGACTTTCTCTCTTTACACCAACTCTTCCTTCTCTCTACAACCAGGCTTGCTACAAATTCACAGAAAGGCAGTTATTAATGAGTAAAATTAAGCAAATTCCTATAAATTACTCAAAAATATAGTTCCTACAAGTTCTGTCTCTCTCTCTCTCTACAAAAATAATTATCTTTCCCTAGAAGCAAATTTCCAATGAAAGTATTTCTCATTTTACCCCTCTGAAATTTTGAAATGAGCAAATATAAGCAAAATATGGCTTCTAAACACAATTATTTAAAAGTATAAAATCGACTTTCTCTCTCTTTACACCAACTCTTCCTTCTCTCTCTACAACCAGGCTTTTCCTCTCTCGTAGATCGTCTCTCTCTTTCTCTCTTTAGACCAACTATTATTTCTCTATCTACTTCTAAATTGGCTGGCCCTGCCCTTCTCTTTCTCTCTAAATTCAGGCTTCTCTCTCTCTCTCTCTTTTAAATTGACTCTCTTGACTATCTCTCTCTTAAACGGACTCTCTCTCTCTCCTATATATCTCTCTATTACCTAGCTTCCTCTCTCTTAAACTGACTCTCTCTCTCCCCTCTCCAAGCTTCCCCTCTGTCTTAAATCTTCTCTCTCTCCCCTCTTTTTCTCTCTATAACCAGGTTTCCCTCTCTTAAATTGACTGTCTCCCTCATTCTCTCTCTACAACCATGCTTCCCTTCTCTCTTAAACTGACTCTCTCGCCCCTCTTTCCCTCTCCACTACCTGGCTTCCCTTGTGCCTTAAATGAATCTCTCCCTCTTTTTCGCTCTACAACTAGACTTCCCCTCCTGTTAAATGGACTCTCTCTCCGTCTTTCTCTCTCTACTACCATGCTTCTCACTGTCTCTTACATGGTCTCTCACTCCCCCTTTTTCTCTCTCTTCTATCAGGCTTCCTCTCTAACTCTCACTTCCCCTTTTTCTCTCTCTACTACCAGGCTTCCCCCCTCTCTCTCTCTTACATGGTCTCTCACTCCCCCTTTTTCTCTCTCTTCTAACTCTCGCTCGCCCTTTTTCTCTCTCCTACCAGGCTTTCCCTCTTTCTCTCTCTACAACTAGACTTCCCCTCCTGTTAAATGGACTCTCTCTCTCTCCGCCTTTCTCTCTCTACTACCATGCTTCTCACTGTCTCTTACATGGTCTCTCTCTCGCCCCTCTTTCCCTCTCCACTACCAGGCTTCCGTTGCCTTTAAATTAACTCTCTCTCTCCCTCTTTCTCTCTCTACTACCAGGCTTCCGGTGCCTTAAAATTGACTCTCTCTCTCTCTCCCTATTTCTCTCTCTACGACCAGGTGTCCGCTGTCTTTAAATTAACTCTCTCTCTCTACAACCACGCTTCCCTTCACTCTTAAATCGACTCTCTCCCTCTCTCTCTCTACGACCAGCATCCGCTGTCTTTAAATTAACTCTCTTTCTCTCTCCCTCCTACCAGGCTTCCCTGGTCTCTTAAATGGACTCTCTCCAACTTTCTCCCTCTACAACCAGGCTTCGCAGCTGTCTTAAATCCACTCTCTCTCCCCTCCTCTCTCTACAGCCAGGCTTCCCTCTTCTCTTTAATCGATTCTTTCTCTCCTCTTTCTCTCTCTCTCTACAACCACGCTTCCCTACTCTCTTAAATCGACTCTCTCTACCCTCTTTCTCTCTCTACAACCAGGCTTCCCTTCTCTCTTAAATCAACTCTCTCTCCTCTTCCTCTCTCTCTACAACCAGGCTTCCCTTCTCTCTTAAATTGACATTCTCCACCCTCTTTCTCTCTCTCTACAACCAGGCTTCCCTTCTCTCTTAAATTGACATTCTCCACCCTCTTTCTCTCTCTACATCCGGTTTCCCCTCTCTCTTAAATTGACATTCTCCACCCTCTTTCTCTCTCTACATCCGGTTTCCCCTCTCTCTTAAATTGACATTCTCCACCCTCTTTCTCTCTCTACATCCGGTTTCCCCTCTCTCTTAAATCAACTCTCTCTACCCTCTTTCTCTCTCTACATCCGGTTTCCCCTCTCTCTTAAATCAACTCTCTCTACCCTCTTTCTCTCTCTACATCCGGCTTCCCCTCTCTCTTAAATCAACTCTCTCTACCCTCTTTCTCTCTCTACATCCGGCTTCCCTTCTCTCTTAAATCAACTCTCTCTACAACCAAGCTTCCCTTCTCTCTTAAATCAACTCTCTCTACAACCAAGCTTCCCTTCTCTCTTAAATCAACTCTCTCTACAACCAAGCTTCCCTTCTCTCTTAAATCAACTCTCTCTACCTTCTTTCTCTCTCTACACCCAAGCTTCCCTTCTTTCTTAAATCAACTCTCTCTACCCTCTTTCTCTCTCTACAACCGGCTTCCCCTCTCTTAAATTGACTCTCTGTAGTCTCTACCCTCTTTCTCTCTCTACTTCTACGCTTCCCCTCTACCTTCCAGATCGACTCTCTCTCTCCCTCTTTCTCTCTCTACAACCAGCTTCCTCTCTCTCTCTATAACCAGGCTCTTCCTCCATTAAATCGACCGTTAACCCTCTCTCCTCTCTCCCTCTCTTTCTTCCTTCTCTCTCTACATTTACAAATCTCTCTCTCCTCTCTCTTTCTGTATCCACTTATAAATACCTCTCCCTCTTTCTCGCTCTAGGGCAATCATCTCTGAGCTCTCCACTTTCTCTCTCTAAAACCAGTCTCTCTTCTCCTGTCGCCCTTCTTCCTCTTCACTCTCAAATCCCCTCTCTCTCTCTCTCTAGCTTGCTTCTTCCCCAAGAAACTTCCATGGTATATATATGAGATCTGAGGGCTCCGCCATGGCCACTCCTTCCTCGAGGTCGAGCTCGAGGGCTTCAAGACCAGCGGCGATGGCGATCTCTTCCTCTTCCTCCGCCGGCCCGGCGCAATCTTCTCACCACGCCATGCTCGAACTCAAGCAGAAGATCCTCGCCGGCCTCGCCAAGCTCTCCGATCGCGATACTTGCCAGATCGGAATCGAAGATTTGGAGAGATTGATCCGAACTCTGCCTCCGGAAGGCGCGCCGACGCTGCTCAGCTGCCTCCTCCACGATCCGCCTTCTCTCGAACCGTCTTCTCGCCACTCGCCGATCACCGCTCGCAGAGAATGCCTTCGATTGCTCGCTTTCTTCTGCTCCGCGCATCCCGAAATCGCCGCTGTTCATCTTCCCAAGATCGTCTCCCACATTGTTCGCCGGATCAAGGATCCTTCTTCGGATAGTTCAGTTCGGGATGCCTGCCGAGACTCGATCGGCGCGCTTTCTTCGCTGTATATTGCGTCCGGGGGGGGATTGGGCGGGGAGAATGGCGGATCTGCGGTTTCTTTGTTTGTGAAGCCGCTTCTGGAGGTTTTGGGGGAGCAGAACAAGAACGCGCAGGCTGCTGCGTCGGCTTGCTTGGCTAGGGTGATCGATTGTGCGCAGGGCTCTGCTACGGCTGTGGTTGCTTTCCAGAAGTTGTGCCCTAGAATTTCTAAGCTTTTGGGCGGCCAGAGCTTCCTTGCGAAGGGGGCTTTGCTCTCTGTCGCATCCAGCCTTTCTCAGGTTCGGAGGAAAGATCATTTCTTTATGTTTTTCTTTTTTTGCGGAACGAGGAGGAAACTATCTCTCTAATCGGTTCACCATTGGTCATTTCTTTTTTTTTTTCTCGATTCTGGTGATTAAGTTTTAAACTTTCTTATCTTGCGTTTGTTTTTTCTTTTGGTGTTTTCTCTCTTCCAAAATCTTCATAAATTCTTAGTTGTGTCGGCTGTTTGTCTATTGAATCGGTTTTCAATTTTGTTGTTTCCTTTTCTCACTCTTGTGGTGATTTAATTTGACTTTTTCTTCGGTTTGTCAATGTTTTTGTCCTTTCTTTCATTTGCAATCATTTGACATCTTCCAAACTCTTGTGAAAAAATTGAAATTATTATATAGGGTTCTCGTGTTTGCTGTTTATCTCACCAATCGGTGTACAATTTATCGTTTCTTTCTTTCTCTTCTGGCGATTTTCTTTTACACTTTCTTCTGCTCGGCATCTTTGCTCTCTCTATTTGGAACTAATTTTTCCTTTCAAAACAAATATCGACTTTTTATGAAACATATATCAAACTTAGGATCCAATGAAAATCCTGTTATAGTTGAAAATATAATATCGGTTGCTGGTGTCTGCAATTCATCTCACTAATCGGATCACAGTTTCTTGTGTCGTTCCTCTCTCTTCGTATGGTTACTCAACTGGCATCTGTTTTTATGCCTTCCCTCTCCTGGAACTCATATTTTCTTTCCAAAATCTTCCTCGTAATGGACAGATACAACAAATTGAGGATCCTGATAGAATCCGATAGAACGAGTGGCGAATGTTTGTCTTTTAGAGCTCAGTACGTAGCGTAAGAACGATAACACCAGAAAATGCGATCCGTAGAGGAAATAAGAACGATAGTCTTCAAGCGTGAAGGAATCAAATAGAAGAACGGTAACGGCAGGCGAGACCGGATCGGCTCCCTCCTCCCAAGTAGACGAATCAACCTTCCCTCCTCCCGAGAGCTCCCCCGTAACAACTTCTGAAAAAAACCGTCCCCCATCTGCCTCTGCTGCCCCCTTTATTCACTTCTGCTCCCGGTAGTGCTCATTTGGTCGGGCGCTCAGACTCCCCGCTGGCACGTGACGTGGACGCCCTCTTACGCCGTTTGCTTTGATAAGTCCTGGTGAGGACTGTATCAGATCCATTGAAAATCCTGTAACTGTTGAAAGTGTGATATTGAGTACTAGTTTCTGCTGTTTCTCTTTTCTTATTCTTCATGCTAATGGTTGGTTTGTTCCCGAAATTTCAATGTTATGATGCCTCGACCTCTTCCTCCTTGCAGATTGGAGCTATCACACCACAAACCCTTCCAGCTCTTCTTCAAAGTGTTCGTGAATGCCTTGAAAATAGTGATTGGGCTACTCGCAAGTCTGCGGGTGACACATTGTGTGTCCTGGCTTCTCACTCAAGTCATTTGATTGGGGATAACACCGATGCTATTGTTGCGGCTCTCGATTCTTCCCGCTTTGATAAGGTAATCTTTTCCCTTCATCCTAGATATAGTTCAGGGACGTGGACGGAACGATTTTTTTGTCTGGGGATGAAAAATTGTACTGTCAGAAGATACGGACGAAAATTTGTCCGGGGACCACCGGATGGGACGGTTTTCGTCCCGTGGGACAAAATAACCGTCCAGAGGTCTCGGACGATGGACGAACCGATGTGGACGAAAAACCGCCGGATTCACATCCGATGGTTGAGATTTTGCCACGTGGGTTCGCTATGACAATTTGCATCAAGGTCCTTGTGTTTTTTCGGGCGTGCAAACTGACACTGCTCAGAATTAATTGTACATATGTCCATTTGCATTCTCTCTCCTCCATATTTCCCTTAAAATACTTAGAAAAATCTATATTAATATATTAAAAATATAAAATGGGTTTTTTCGTCCGGGACGAATTTCAGGACGAAAATTCATTCCGGGAGGACTGGACGGGACGAAAAAACCGTCCGGTCCTACGTCCCTGACATCGGACGTAGGACGGGACGAAATTCGTCCCATCCCATCTTTCGTCCACGTCCGGGACGATCCGGAACTACAGTCCTAGATTGGCATTTAAATCAAAATTCTTGGTGCTTGTCATTATCATCAATGGAGTTTGGCTTCAATTTAATTTTTACAAATTCTTCACTCTTTTATCGAGTCAAAACTTATAATAAATATAATTTTTATTTTTTGTTGCTGGTTATTGTTTTAATTCGGTTTTATTACTCTCTTTGTCGCCTTCTCTTTTCTCTAGGTTTTATTACTCTCTACATGAATCATTGTTTTAAGTCGGGAAGTTATGTTCTGAAATTAAATTGAAGCCCTAATATATCTATAGTAATGTTGATCCTCATGTGGGTGGCCTGTGTTCTTAACAGGTCAAACCTGTGAGGGATAGCATAGGCGAGGCTTTAATTCAATGGAAAAAGCTTACAGGAAGCGGAGAAGATGTGGAGGAGAACAAGGGTCTGTCCAATTTTCTTACATGCTGCTCTTCTCTACTGTTTCTTGGAAATGTTTTCTGACATTAAGATATTGAATGATTAATCAGATCGGAGAAGCTCATCCTCAAATGATATTGGAGAAAAACTTGGCCTTCTGAAGTTAAATCCTGGAACTGACCAGTCAGACGCATCTCTTAGAAAGTTTGGGGCTAGCCCTGCCCCTTCAAATGAAAACATCTCTGACACAAAAGGCAGTGCAATCCCAGCGAAGGCAGCAGTTCTTTTGAAGAAGAAAGCGCCTTCTTTAACAGATAAAGAGCTGAATGCTGAGTTCTTTCAGAAGCTCGAGACGAGGATCTCGGATGACCTACCGGTTGAAGTGGTTTTGCCGCGCAGAGGTCTTGAGTCTGCTCTTTCTCTGAGTAGCCGTGGAAGAGAGTTGAGTGATGAAAGATTGGAAACTATTGATCGCAAGGAAAAACCTTGCAGTGGGCCTATTGAGAGAATGAACTCTGGCGACGTGAGTTTGAACAGTATCTTCAAACAGAAAGTGCTGACCCCCAGAAGAGGAGAATCTCAAGATCAAGCTCAAGATAACCTTACTGAGTCAAGACCATATAATTATAGAGATGCCAGAGTGAGATCTTCAGATGTGGATGACAAGGAAGTAAATAGTCCTAGGAATCCAATCATTTCACGGGTTGATGGCCATTCCGAGTCCTTTGCAAACAGCAAGGGAAACTGGCTTGCCATCCAAAGACAGCTGTCGTTGTTAGAAAGACAACAAGCAAGTCTCATGAACATGCTTCAGGTATCCTTTGGATCTCAGAAACCATTTAATTTCATAATTTTTTTTTCTACATGCGACCATGTTTCTTACTGTACATCCCAATTTTTATTTCATTTGCTCATTTGATTTGGATGACGCGAACAAGAACTTTATAGTGAACGCTTCACTTGGTCCCAGAGTAACTGGTAGTTATTTAGTTTTCTTATTAATGCCGAAGTTGTCACCAAAGGATTTTGAGAATAGAACGGAAGAATTGTTAAAACATTGATGGCTGTTTTTCCTTTCTCTTATCATATCAGTTGGGTCCAGGTTTTAGATTGGACTTTCGTTCTCTGTTTTTAGCTTCATCATTAACACCTGAGTTGTTTCAATGTACGAACTTCATGATACCAAATCAAGAAAGGTTCTTGGAGAACTACAGTATAAAGCGCCATTTAATCCCTTTCATTTCTGCATTTTTGCATAAACTTTGATGATTGCTTTTTCCCTCATCGAGCAGGATTACAAAGGTTTGAGATATTTACACAGAGGTCGTAGTTGTAAGAATTTTTTTGGCTAAACGAGCATATCTGGTTTTAGACAACTCACTCTGCTTGACGTTCTTATTTGACCATTTTTGAGTTCGTTTTCTACACTACTAGAAATAGCTCATACAAAACAATAATTGTAAACGGTGATACAGACGCTAATCGTGACATACACTCGACGATATTCTAGAACCGCGCAATGCTCTCCCCTGCTTATCAAACCTTTCTCTTGGTTTTATTTTTGTATATATCATTTCTTTATTCATGAAAAGAGAACTTCTTATTTTCACCTAACCTGGTTGAGCCTTACAAAAAAATACCAGGACTTCATGGGCGGGTCTCACGACAGCATGGTCACCCTCGAGAACCGGGTCCGAGGCCTCGAAAGGATAGTCGATGAGATGGCACGCGACCTTTCTCTGTCTTCCAGCAGGAGAGGAAACACCATGTTGGGCGGTTTCACGGATAGATTCCGCGATCATTCCAATGGGAGATACGCTTTTACCGAGAGATTCTTCTCGTCGGACCCTTATACATGCGCCGGTCCAAGAAGAGGCCTTGAAAGTCTTCCCTCAGAAAGCAGGCCATCAAGAACAGACAACAACAAAGATCAGATTAGCAGCCGGCGGGCCTGGGAAAAGGGCCCGGGCTCAGGACCGTTCAGGCTCGGTGAGGGCCCCTCGGCGAGAAGCGTGTGGCAGGCGTCAAAGGACGAAGCCACGCTGGAGGCGATACGAGTTGCTGGGCCGGTCCCCGAGCTCAACGGTGACTTTGTGGGAAATTCTGGCTCGGCCGGAGACAGGGGCGAGCTCTGGGCATCGTGGAACCGGGCGTTGGACTCAGTCCACGTCGGAGATGTAGACTCGGCTTATGCCGAGGTGCTGTCGACCGGGGATCAGCTGTTATTGGTGAAGCTCATGGACAGGTCTGGGCCTGCGCTAGATCAGCTCGGCGACGAGACTGCCGCCCATGTCCTTTGCGCCATTTCCCAGTTTCTCCTTGAGCAGGGCCTTCTTGACATCGCCCTCTCTTGGGTCAATCAGGTACTAGGTCTGATCAAACTCAAAGTTGTTCGAACTAGCGATTTTTTCCATACGGGATTTCTTGCTTCTTAGCTAATATTTTGTCTTTTGCATTACCAGTTTCCGAGTTGCAAAATTTTGTACCTGTTTTTTAATTCATATGACTAAAAGTATGTTGGCCTTCCTCTTAATTAAATCTTTGCTTCGCCCAAAGTGAAATTACTGTACTTTGTTAGAGTCCTGGTGAGCTAACCGATTCTTGAAATCGTAGGGTCATTAGAGGGACTTTTGATGAATGATCACTCTGTGGTTTCTTGGCACGAGTAGCTGTATCCGGCTTTCGTGAGGGCAAGAACTCCCGATTCGGAGGTTCTTGAGAGTTTTTTCACCTATCGCTCTCTCTTCTTCTATCTTACCTCTTCCATCTCTCCTATTCTCCTCTCTATCCCTCATCCCATTTCTTGATTTTGTTAGATCTCCATGGGGATCGTAACATACTATAACTTATATTTTTTCGGTAACTAAAGCATGTCTCAAGTCCTTGGTACCCGCTATTTTCAAACTGAAACCCGTGATTAACATATATATCTTTCAGATGTCTTTAGTGCAGTTGCCGGCCAAATCTTTATCACCCAAAGGGGATAATCACATATTTACTTGCCATTTTATTATTTTCTGTTCATGAATCTTTCTTTCCTGCCAACTGCCTAGTTTTCAATAAGCCAGAAGAACCAATGGAAGTACAGATTTGATAATTAAAGTTTGGTTAATCGGGTGGTGAGCGTTAGATACTGCAACCAAGTTTGAGATCCATCACCACTAACAAAACCAACTCTGTTTTAGCTTTCTTCAACCCGACCTGCAAAATTTTCTATATTCCTTCTACCTTCATATACTGGTTAGACACACCAACCTTAACTTATTTCATTTACCGCTTACATGAGATCCCATCGCGTTTAACTCGACAACGTTTTCCGAGAATCTTGATTCAGAACACTGCTTTTATCATCTTATTTTACCTTTATATCTCAACTATTTCAGGTGGTTACCGCTTTGTCGGGTGACCGCCCTCTTTCAATCATCTTTCAATAAAAAATCTCAATTATTTCTAATAACTACTAATTTATGGGTAAAATTATCAAATTAAACTGCAAATATTATCTTATTTCAAATTTGTCCACAGTTGGTAGATTTGGTTGGAGAAGAAGGGGGGTGCCCTCCCGGCGTGCTAAAGGGGGAGACCAAGAGGGAAATCCTTATGGCCCTCCATGCCGCGTCGTCCATGGAACTACCGGAGGAATGGGAGGGGCCGTCGCCAGAGCAGATGGTGCGACGGTTAGCCTCTGCCTGGGGCATCAACCTTCAGCAACTTCTCAAGTAAGTTGGCTTTGAAACCCATCTTTTTGGTTTAGGATACTTTCATCTGTTGATGGGTAGGTAGAATTTGTATTGATATAAATATTTAGTCCTCCATTCGAAAAGTTTTCTATCAATTGAGCGATCTCCGAATGGATCTCTTTGATTTAGGTTATTTTCTATCTGCTTAGAACCAAAACTTATGATCAGTATAGAATGTGCGTTGATATAGATATTTTTTCCTCCACTCGAAACTTTTTCGATCATTTGAGCGATCTCCGAATGGATCTCTTTGATTTAGGTTATCTTTTTTCTGCTTAGAACCAAAACTGATGATCAGTAACAGAATGCGCATTGATATGAATATTAAGTGTTCCATTGGAAAGTTCTTCTGTCAAGTGAGTGGTCTGTGAACTGTTCTCTTTGATTTAGTATATCTTTCTCTGCATAGAATTAAAACTGATTGTGTGTAGATAGAATTTGTGTTGATATAAATATTTTCTCCTCAACTCCAAAGTTTTTCTATCTAGTGATTGGATGTGAACCTGACTTTATGATATATGTTATTTTTATCAGCTTAAAGCCGTAACTGATGATGAGTATGTTTAAATTTATTGACGTAAATATTTAATACACTCCAAAGTTTTTCTGCCAAGTGAAAGGTCTGTGAAACTATCTTTTTGATTTCAGGATTTTCATAATAAAATTATTTGACTTAGGATATTTTTTATCTGCTTAGTACCAGAAACTGATGACGAGTGAGATATTATTTGTATTGTTATACATATATACATCAAGTTTTTCTATGAAGTGAGTAGTCACTGAACTTATCTTTTTCATTTAGGCTAGTTTTATCGGTCTAGTTGAAGAAACTGATGATGAGTAGATATAGTTTTTTCCTACTGAATGGTCTCTGAATTCATCTTTGTGATTGGCTTATATTTTTTTCGTTGTGAATTCATCTGGTTTTATCTGATATAAGTTTAACTTTCATCAATATTATCTGGAGTGATCTCTCAACTTTATATTAGACCTTCTATTCATGTGCTTGGAGCCAGAAATGATGATGGTAGAACTTACATTGAATTTTCGCAAACTCGATACACACTCTGGTATTACAAATTTGTCTCAAGTGGGTGGTATCCTCCATTCTTTTCCTGTGCTTAGAACTGGAAATGATAATTAGTTGTTAAAATTTAAATTTAATGTCTCCTGACATAGATGTATGTTCTACCCATCTATGTGATTTAGTATCTTTTCATCTGCTTATAGCCAGGAAATGTTGATTACCAGACATCACTGACATAAGTATATATTTCATTATCTCATGGCTTTTCTTCCAGGTGAGTATTCTTTGAAACCCATTTATGTTATTTAGAATTATTTCATGTGCTTCGAATAGGAAAGTGTCATTGTTTCTTTAATAAAAATGATATATACATTATCAATGGTGAGATTTCTTTCATTTATACCTGCTACTTATTAGTGGTAAAATAATGAATCTTTATGAGATTAATGGCCTATGTTTTAGTACATTGGGATCATGTTACAAAGAAATTTCTAATTTACCACTTAAGAAATTTATTTCAGTACATGTGGATACTATTTGAAAGAAATATTTAACCAAAATAAGTTTTTTCTGTTATTTTTCTTTTGAAAGCCTTTGATGAAAGACTTTGTATTTTCTCATCTTTAATAATTTTATACAGGAATGTATATTTGTATATTATTAACATTTTTCTTTCAACATAAAATCTTTACTTCATATGAAACATTTAGAAAATGAATACAAGAGAGATTCAGTAGAACATTAACTCACTTTTGCCTTCATTTTCCTTCTGTTGCCAAAAATCATTTTATATTTAATGTGTGTGTAATACATTAAACCTTTGGTATTCTTTATTTATGCTTTTTCAAAATGAAAGCCCAACAAGTTCCAAGATACTGTCACTAATTAATCTCAAACATTTTACCATGCAATTATGACAAAGTTACATAACAAGGAAAGTTTCAAATAGTGTTAGATTTATTGACAATGTGGATTCATTAAGTGTACTATGCAAGTCCAATAAATGTGCAAAAGATCAGACATAATCCTTGGATGGGCTGATTGGACTAGTCGTCATTCTTAAGCAAATCAGTCAATAAATCAACCAATCAAAAATTTATAGATAAAGATTTGAGGTCAAACTCAAGATTGAGATATTCCTCTCAGCCCATAGCAGAGACTAGAGATAAGAAAACAAATCGGAATGGGTACTTCAAATTTTTTTGATCACCCAATAAAGGGTAAACAGGGTAAACATTGTGATGCTAACATCACCTGATATATTGTCCTACCATCTTCTGAACCACATGCCTGCAAATGATGGTGTGTCTAGAAGCAAAACATCTGCCTTTTTCGTGATCTAATTTTTTTTAAAAGGAAAACATAATCAGATAGCGAAAAAGAATAAGAAAACAAAATCAGAATTAGATCTAATTCTGTTGCCAGAAGCAAAACATCTTGGGGACTTGCTCCCATTCTATCACATTTAGTTTTTTCCAACTATGTTACCTACAGTGAAACTTAGAAGATTCACCCTTCTCTATCCCTTCAAGAATGAAACTATGGTCAGGTTGAGTGCAGATTCAATCACGAGATTTGAACATTTTCTTCGTACTGGGGAAGAGAATATTGCTCCCTACATCAACACTGTTTTGTGCGAGGCATCAGCATCAGATCTCCTACCCACCCAATTTTCATTAGAAAAGAACAGATAAACATAATCATTGATGCATAGCCAAAACCCCCTAAACTATGATGCAACATGCTTCTATTCCTCAATGCACCTGGGATGAAGCCATCACGACTGCTGTCTAGATAAACAATCAACTTCTGACAACAGTTTCGGGTCACAGATCTCCATAGGAGGTATTAATCTCTACCCCTCTAGACTAAGATCTTACCATTTTTTGTTGTCTTTCTTAATAAAACTCTCAGGTCATATTTTTTGTTTACTCAACACTCTGAACATTGTGTCATGCTCACATGCTACACCCATTATCATGGGTATCGATGCTACTACCTCTGCTCCCAATGCAGATTTATTTCTTGGGATGTGCTCTTTGAGGAATGCACATTTCCATTCATCACGTGGTCCTCTAATATGTCTCCCATGCCAGCAACTCCTAGTCTCCTCAACCCTTTACCTCTCTTCTAAGGGGAATTACCACTTCCTCCAATGTTTCTTTTTTCTTCTAAGAGTCTTGACCATCTCTAGTTACTCCATCATCCACTCATTTCATACAGCCACACCACAAGCCCGACACCACCCTTCCCTTTCCTTGTCTCCAAAGTCTACCTCACCCAAGTTCTTCAGACTCCTCTCCAATCTAACACATGCTCCTCCAAGTACCCCTCACCACCTGTTAAGTCTCCTCCACCCCTCCCTTTGGAACCTCCTTTGATTTCTCTTGCTCCTCAACATCCTCTCTGGAGCGAAGCTATTCACGAGGTAATATCTTCTTCGCCATCTTACCTGGAATCTGGCTCCAGCTCTACCCAGTGCCAAAATTGTTGGCTGCAAATGGGTTTTTGGACCAAGCTCCAGGTCGAAGAATCCCTTGATCACAGCAAATCTTGCCACGTGATGCAACACTTCACCCAACTCTCATGTATTGAATACCATGATACCTAGGGTCTGATTTTTAAAAATGATAACTCTTCATATTCTCCTCACCTTTGCTACAACCCATAATTGCAATATCAACAGCTTGATATCTCCTATGCTTTCTTACATGAACATTGATAAACCAGAAATAAGCGGTGAATTATCCATTTTTAATCCCCTATAGTTGTCAATTGCAGCTCATGCAATAAAACTTGTAACACCCTAAACGTAAGATGTATGATGGTAAGTATAGGGGTTGTCCAAGGGAGGCTAGTTGGGCAAATCGATTATTGATCCAATTGAGAGATCTGACCCTAATTGGGATTAATTTGATCTTCAATGAAGATCAAATTACCCTAATTATATGACAAATTTGGAAAGGAGGGTAGAGGAGATGAGAAGAATAGAAGAATCGAGGATTCTCTAAATTAACTTATTTGATCCAATAAAAGGATCAAAGGAGTCAAGTAGAAGGGTTAAGAAGAAAATTTAGTGTTAATTTGTTTTTAAGGAAACTGCGTACCCAAACTGTCTCACTACTATCTCATAAACATAATCTATTCTTGACTAGAAATTAAACTCTTTTTTTGTTATTTTTTTGTTCATAATGTGAATTGGATTTGTTAGCTCAATTCAATCATCACTCCTATAAATCTCAGTAAGGGCTTGTACATGCCGTTCAAGCCAAGAAATTTAGAATTTCAGTCCAAGACCAGGAAGAACAATCAGGAATTTCACTGAAAAATAATCCCAAATACACTAGAATTCAAATACAATGAAATAAAAATACTAAATAGAGTTGATCCAGGCTGGTTCTCCCCTTTGTCTTGCAGCAGTGGAAGAGCTTCGTCCTGAATGAGCTCCTCAGCTCAAATTTTGGTTCTTATACTTAGGTTAAATGGTAAAAATTACCAATTTACCCCAGTACTTAATTAATTTTTTCCCATCGATGTAGGCTTGATCTGATGGATCCAATCGTAGTGATAGAAATATTAGGTTAAGATGAACAAGCCCATAAGATTTGAGCTCAATTTGACTTCAGGATAAAGAGTAATTGACAAATAAATATTGACCAATCCTAACCATTGGATCAATATTTCTTTTATTTAATTATATTTTGATTCACTCAAATGTCGTGTTGATTTCTGATTGGCTGACGCCATTTGTACAGAAGTTTGGTGGCTTCTCTCTTGGCGTGCCACATAACCCCTTCTTGAGCTTTTTTACCAGCGATGTCCACTCAGACGTCGCCATGTCACCTCCCATGCGTGCATGTTTGTATCCAAAGCACGGGCAGTGCATTTACAGCCCTCAAGAATTGTTGCTGCCAACCACATTAAATCCGTCCAATTCTTTTCCGACGAACTAGATCTTGTCAGGTGGCGCCACAGTCTCCCTTTCTTGAAAATTTGTGCAAAAGTCCCTGCTTTTGGTTGCATGCGCAAACCGACATCACCCCCAAAGTAATTATCATTATGTTCCTCCGCTCTCTCTCTCCTCCATATTTCCCTCAAAAAGTGCCAAAAAACCCATAGAAAAATCCATATTAATTCAATAAGACTTTAAAACTATTTTTTCATTGGATATATACGGCTGCATTGCTTACAGAGAGCTACTTTGAGGGTATATTTGCAAAAAAATCGTAAAAAAGGTCCCTTTGACTTTAGAAATTGCTTAAAACTCCCATTCTCCTTATAATTCTATCTAAAATCTAGAAAATTCATAAAATTATCCCCACATTAATTAACATTAAATTTAATTTAATTTTTAAACCTGCCATTTCCATTTAAATAGAGTTATTCAAGCTTAAATAATTTTCATAAAATTCATAAATTAACAGAAAATTAAGGGAAAATCAGATTCACTTGGAATAGTAATTAACATGTAAATATATGATAACAACCTCATTTTAAAGTCTTTAAATGGTTAAAAATGTGCTAATTACTTGAGTTAAACGAGCTTAGGATGTTATCAATCATCTTGTGGAAACTGTTCTCATGTGTCAACCTCCCAGTTTTATTGCTTTGCTTTATCCTTCTCACGTTTTGGCCTTCAAAAGTGCCGTCGTTCTCACCCTTGGTTTTTTTGACTCTCAAACCATTTCTTCACTCGTTGTTTAAGTGATTTCTAAGGGACCAATCTAAATCCTCATCTATGTCAATGATATTCTTGTCCTAGCTTGGATCTCCAAGGCATAAAAACAGCCATCATGGGTTTTGGCTCCGTTCTGCTCATCACTTCCTAGACATCACTCTCCACTGTCATCCTACATGTACTCTTCAACCTTGAAAGTAGTATTATATTAAAGTACTATGCATGGCCAATATGGACCAATGCAAACCCACAAATACTCCATGCTGTGTGAAATCAAATTATACATGCGAATCAGTAGCCAATACTTAATGTGATCCAACTTAATTTCACATGCCCATACATTGCCAATGTTGTCAACAAGATCTGTCAACTTAATTTCACAATGTTGCCAATGTGACCCCCAAGCATGTCATTAGAGGGCTCTCAAGCATCTCCTTCATTATGTATAAGGAATTTTGTAATTTCAGTTAATTGTTTCATAATAATTTCAACTTTTATAGTGATGTTAATTGAGCTGTGAAGCACTACTGATAACTTGCAAATTAACATGATTAATTAATGAATTTTATATTATATTTATGTGTTTTAATGACTATATTTGCATGTTATCATATTAAAATAAATATAGATCATTTAACCTTTCATTTTATTATTAATTCTGATTTTTTATCATTTTTTATGGAATTTAACTTCATTTCAGTGAAGAAATATTTTTTACAGGGCTTTAAATACTTGGCGAAAGGTTGGTAAGTGTTTCCATGATTTTTCTGGAATTTTACGTATTTTTATATAATTTCTTGACCATTATATAGCCGAGAAATGATTTTTACATATTTAAATAACACATATTATTTATTTGGCATTTATAATATATTTAAATATTTACTAAGGAGTATCCACGTCATTCGCCCGAAATTCGGGCGAATAAATGGATATATTTATTTAAATAAGAATAAAGAGAGAGAGAGAATGAGTGGTTATTATTATATAATAAATAGAGAGAAGAGAGAGAGAAGAATAGTCAATATAAGCGGCTATGATTTAAAATATATAAAGAGAGAAGAGAGAGTGAAGAATAGTCAACATAAGTGGCTATGATTTAAAATATTTAAAGAGAGAAGAGAGAGAAGAATAGCGGCTCATGATTTAAAATAAAAGAGAGAAGAGAGAGAGAAGAATGGTCAAAGATTGCGGCTAAGAGAATAAAAAAAAAAAAAATATTTTTAAAAAAGACCCTTTGTCCTTTTCTTTTGTTTTTATTATTTCAGGGTGACGTGGAGCATTCCTAGCCGTTCAAATGACGAAATCACTTGCCAATGATTAGGGGCTGACGACGCGCACAACAACGTGTCAGGGCTGGATCCGAGAAAGCGGAAAACGACAAATAATCATGCTAGCCAATCAAAACGCGCCATTTCCAAGCTTATTGGAGGAGAGATAAATAAATCCAACGGCTCAGATATTTTTCTCACTAAAACCTTGATATCTTGAGATCTACATGTCCGATTAGGCTGAAATTTTGAGGGTAGGTTCATCGTTTCCCCCTCTACAATCCAGACGGTTGGATCTTTAAATGGAGGTCTGGAAAAGGGCGAAAAGTGCTTTTCTGATGCTCTCCCCCAAGCAATTGGCCAGGAAGGACACAAGAGGGGTTCTTGAAGTCGACAGATCTTTCTTCTGCACTCAAAAATGTAAGTTTCTGATTTATATTTCAACAATCTTCTTGAATGATTCTAAAACGCCGAGGCATGGGTGGAATGTACATGCCCTAGAAGTGTGTTTTGAATGAAATTAGCACTTTTTTTTTATTCTGATCCAAGATATTATTTTTTATCCTTAATTCTAGATCAATTTAAAACATTTCTGCTTCATTAGATTTTTGATTTAGGGTCGGATTTCATCTTTTCCCCAATTTCTTCACTTTCTCTCTCTAGGCTGATTTTCTTAGTTTCTCTCTCTAGATTTCAATTTTTATTGTTTAGAAATTTACTTTAATATATAAAAAACCTAAAATAAAATTTGAATCGAAAATTCATCTATCTTGAACTCCAATTTAAAATATTTTTCTTGATTATTTAATTCCCAATTTTAATTCATAAAATTGTTTTAAAATTCATAATAATTAGGAAATTAATAATCTGAATTAATCTGAGCTTAAAATTATAATATTCCTATCTTGAATTTTCTGACCAAAATATTAAAAATCAAAATTAAATTTTACTTAATTTTGATTAATTAAAGAATATTATTAAGGATAATTAAGATTTATTAATTGCAAAATTAATTCATTCTTGAATTAATTTATATAAATTGGATAAAAATTCTCATTTTTTGCCTCCCTGTGGTTCGACCCCTTACTTGCTCTATATGCATATTTAGTGATTAAGAAAAATTATAAATTTTATTACATAAGTCTAAAACCCAAAACAACGAGATATTTTACGTGCATTTTTTAGGCTTATCAACTACACAGATCATTGTTAGACCAATAGCTATAACATATTCTTGGGATGTAGCTTGATTGGCTGGTTGTCAAAGAAGCAATCTACTGTGGCATGCTCTACCACGAAGGACGAATGCAAAGCAACCACCATAGCCGCATAGTAATTATTACGGGTACAATCTCTCCTAAATGAAGTTTATTATTTGTTTAAACCTAATCACATATTGCGATGCGATAAGCTAGGAACAACATACCTCACAAAAAATGATGGATATTATATGGCCATCAAGTCAATCATATCGTCATATTTTATTTAAGTTCATTGAAAAAAATATTTATTCATTATTATTTGTGTGTGACATTCATAATGAAATCCATGAATACCTACGATGCCATAGTGAATTATGATGAGATCATAATATATCAATCACTAGTCTTTAAACATGTAATGTTAATATTTTTATATGATGGATAAGAGAGATAGATAAAAATCACCAATCCTGTGCGCATTAGTGCGGAGATAGTAATGATAGATGGTGGGTGCTCTTTTAGAGAAAGCGTTTAGTGAATTTATCCATATGAATCCCTGAATGGTATGTCAATCAAGTTGATTCAGGTCAATGTTGTCTGTGTGACCTAGTAACATGAGACCTAAGGACATCTCGTAGATATATTAAGAATTATGGTTTGACTACGTCTTACAATTATATAACTATGAGATTCAAATACGTCTTGACTTGGATATATTAAGGAGTACATGGAGGTGATTAATTGGTCAAGATGAGATCGTTCACGTTGGTATTAGAGGTGATTGATTCAAGGAAGAGGATGTAGCTAAATCCTTGGCCAGGGTGGTAAGAATATTAGGGAAGGCGTTCTTCATGATCCTCAATATACGTCAGAGGTAATTGAATAAAAATTATGTTTTGATGATTAATCATATCCTAAGCCATTCAATAGTCTTACATAGATACACAAATTACACATAAAATGTAACCAAATATTGTAAAGGTTCCATGAGAGAGTTTTACTTTTATCTTCTAGAGCACAAGATGTAGCTTGGCACCTACAAGATGGAAATGCCCCCTCCCCCTTTTAACCTATCAACTGGGTTAAATCGATCTTTAGTTAATTAATATATATGTTAGGATGGTTAGTTGATAAGGTAGTCTAATAATTTCAATTAGAATATTATAGTTATTAAATAGAATGATACATGTACATAGAAGGTCACACACATAGATTAGAGGGGCATTATTGGATATATCTTTTAGTTCAAAAACAATTAGGAAACATTTGAAGTAAAATATAAATACAGGATGGACACCAATTTTAGGCACCAATGCCAGACTTAAATGTCCCCTCCCCCCTTCTTCCTTATCATTTTACTCTTTTAACCTAGAAGAGTGTCTTCATGGTCATAACATCTACAAGAGCTTCAAATAGAGTTGAAGAGGAAGAATGAGTTATCCAAGGTTACCGTGATCATGTGGATACTTCTAGGCTACACATGTGAATATCTTCATAACAATCTCTAAGGGAATACCTGAAGGGTAGCAAAAGTTCTGCACAAGATACACACTTTTTTGTTTAAGTTTAGATATTAACTTGGAATCAATTTCTGAGTCTACTGCAGTAAAATGTGTTTTCTAGCCTTCAACCGAAGCGTGAGAACCCAATAGAAATTCCTGTCTTTAATGCATGTACTAAACATTAAAATTGATTATTACAATTCACAAGAATGTAGCAACAGGAGATCCACATGTATCCCTCCTCTCTACTTGTAGTCAAATCGCGCATGCTCATTTAACCGATGGGAAAATGTAGATTCCCACAGATGTGGTCCAAGCTCAACCTTGGACCAAGCATGAGCTTGACAAGACGTGTTAAGGAATACATGAAGACTGCCACCTCTTCTAAAAAAACGGTAATCCAATTTAATCCAACAAGGAATTCCTAATTACTAATACCCACCACTGATCCTTCATTAGTATTCCCCACCCATTCCGAACTCTCTCCTTCCTCCATGCCAGCCAGCGTGTCGTACAAAGGCTTGTTCATCGTCTCCGGCAGTAAAAGCGCCAACAATCCACCAGCAACGCCACAGAAGCCAAACATAAGAAAAGGAATCCTCTCCCCCAACACCACCACCATCGGCGAAAGTATCGCCCCAAGCTGAGACGCCTGCGTCGCACAACCAAGAGCAGCGTTCCTCACCGTCGTCGGAAAGAGCTCCGCCGTGTAGATATAAATCAAGTTATACGTCGCCGACACGCTGAATATGCCGATCACACCGCACACTAGCCTTAGCTTCTTCATCTCAACGGCTGCGATGCCGCCAACAAGGCAGAAAAACCCACTAACCCACATCGTTCCCACGCTGAGAGGTCTCCTCCCCAGCCATTCCAGAAGCGTCGCCGTGATCAGATACGCCGGCATCTCCGCCACGGCATTAACGAACACGCTCAGATAGACGCTTGTCTTCAAGTTAACGACGTTGAGGCTGAGCCCGTAGTAGATTATCGCGCAGAAGAAGGCGATGAAGACGACCAGCGCGAGGCGTAATCTCGTCAATGGCGTGAGAATAACATCAAGCAAAGTCCCCTTCTTCTCGTTATCGCCGTCTAGTGTTAGGGTGATGCCGTCGGGGATGGTCTTGCCGTTGGTCTTAGCGATTGCTTTCATGATGTTCATCGCCTCTGCTGTTCTTCCTCGGACGAGGTACCATCTCGGAGACTCGGAGATAGAGGGTAGTGCAGCGACGAGGAAGAGGATGGATGGGAGAGAAGTGATAAGGTAGAGAGCTCGCCATTGAGGGAGGAGGAGGGCGGTGAGGGTGAGAGCGGCGATACCGGCGGAGAAGAAGTAGAAGGTTGACATGCCGGCGATGCCTCGCTTGGATGGGCCGATGGGTTCGGTGGCGAGGACGAAGGCGCAGAGGCCGACTCCGCCAGTGCTGAAGCCGGTGAGGAAGCGGAAGACGAGGTAGAACCAGAAGGACGGCGAGAGCGCCGTGAGAAGACCGAATAGAGCGTTTAGAGCGCAGACGAGGGACAATGTACCCTTCCTCCCCATGAACGAGTCCGAGAGGTGGCCGAAGACCCCAGCTCCTGATACACAATGGAAATGATCTTCATGAGTAGGTTTTTTTCTTTTAGTTTGTAGAGTTATTTGTTTCGGAAAGCTTCCGGTAGATGAAGCTGAAAGGGGGAGGGAATATTTGTTGTTTAGACTCGAGAAGGAGATAAGGTTATAGATGTAAGTGAGTCAGAAAAGTTTAGGACTTCTAGTGAACACTAGCTAGAACTAACTGAGCACATACCCTTATAAGTTTAAAACACTCATCGGAAAGCTTCCGGTTGATGAAGCTGAAAGGGGAAGGGAGTGTTTGTTGTTTAGACTTGAGAAGGAGAATAAGTGATACATGTAAGTGAGTCAGAAAAGTTTAGGACTTCTAATGAACACTAGCTAGAAC
This sequence comes from Wolffia australiana, assembly GCF_029677425.1. Lineage (NCBI taxonomy): Eukaryota > Viridiplantae > Streptophyta > Magnoliopsida > Alismatales > Araceae > Wolffia > Wolffia australiana. The sequence goes on along the minus strand of NC_135843.1, from coordinate 16,987,579 downwards.
TAACTGAGCACGCACCCTTATAAGTTTAAAATACTCATGGGGAGGATGGGCATGCATTATTTTTTATTGTAATATTTCAATAATTTGACTGATTTTGGGTTTTAATTGAGCTAGGGCTCAAGAAAGTCAGTTACCAAACTTGATGTCAACTGGTGGACTCAGTTACCGAAGGATATCTACATCTGAAGACCACAAAAAATACAGATTTTGATATCTGATATCTAGTACTGGCATTCTCCACATCCTAAGCACTAGGGTTTGACAGTCCCGGTTCGGTCCGGGTTTTTAGCAAATACATAGACCTTACCTAAAGTTCGGTATCCGGCCAGTTCATGTTCGGTCCCGGTCCTATCCGGTCAGGTCCCTGTCTGGTCAATTAGACTAGTCAATGTCAACGACAAAGTAGAAAATTTATGTTGATATTCAGGCAGAAAATTTATATCAACATAATGAAGCTTTAGAACTGCAGGCAATAAATTTATACCCCTTCGCCTCCATCCTTTGTAAATTTTACAAAAAAGATATTAGATAAACATTTAATATTAAATAATGAATTTAATTTTTCTAAATATTAAATAATTATTTACTTCCCATTCCAGTATTGTTTGACCCTTGGACCCCAACCGATCCACCCTCAGATGGAGTACCTACAGTCCCGGTTCGGTCCAGTCTAACCGGTCCTCGATCTTAAATGTCCAACCCTACTAAGCACTACGGTATCCATCCTGATATCCGTTATGAGGCTGATATTCATATCCATCCGATGTATGGTATCTGAAACCGCCCCAATTACAATATCAGTTGCACACCAGGACACCGTTACTTGGGGCTCAATCACATACAATCAAGTTTTCACGTCAGATTGAAGAAAACCAAAGTTAGAAAAAAGAAAGGAATAATTATCAATCAGGTGGAACGAGACTCGGTGGCCGACAACTTTTCACTGAAATAAAGAAAGCCCGAGAAAGATAACTCATGTAGTTCATTTTGGACAGAAAGATGCAGAGAAAAAAAGGAGTTGGGAGAGTTATCAATCATGCACACCAGGACACACCGTTACTTGTTGGACAACCACATACAATCTAGTTTTCACGTCAGAGTGAGGAAAACCAGAGTTATAAAAAAGAAAGGAATAATTATCAATCAGGTGGAACAAGACTCGGTGGCCGAGATCTTTTAACTCATGCAGTTCATTTGGGACAGAAAGATGCAGAGAAAAAAAAGAGTTGGGAGAGTTACCGATCATGCTACCGGCGAAGAAGGAAGACTGAACAAGGCCGACCTTGTATCTTGCGCCACAAACGAGCCCCCATTCAGCGACGGTAGACGAAGCTATCCCTCCAATCCATTCCCACGATCCTGACGGAAGCTCGCAATTGCCGACGACGGTCTCAATTGAAGCTCTGCAGGGATCGCCTGCTGGTCCGGCGAGGCAGCGCCACGCCGGGTCGCGGTCTGCAAAGATCATGACCATCGTATGGATAGCTTCTAAAGTCCAAGCCAAGCAAGTTATCAGGAAATGCTTCAGCTGCCATCGCCCGAACTCCCCGGCGTGCGCTTCCAGGACTTGGTCTATTCCCATGCCTTCCTCTTTTCTTTCACTCTCTAGACTCGCCACTTCCCCCAACCCCATCTCTCTCTCTCTTGTTCTCTATCTGCCTGTCTACTTATCTCTGTCTCTCTTCCTCTCCCTCGCTCTATCTCTCTCCCATCTCCCTCGCTCTCTTCCTCAATCTCTCTGCCATTTCCTGTGTCTCCCTCGAAGTTCTCCACCAGGGCAAGTTTATATATCTCTTTCGACCTGTCTATTTATCCCTCTCTCTTTCTCCCATCTATCTCGCTCTCTTTCTTTATCTTTCTCCTATTCCCTCTGTCTCTCTCTAAGTTTATAGATCTCTTTCTACCTGTATATTTATCTGTCTCTCTCTCTTTTTCTCTCTCTCTCTCTCTCATCTCCTTCGCTCTCTTTCTTTATCTTTCTTCCATGTCCATCTGTCTCTCTCTAAGCTCGTCACCAGGGCAATCTATTATATCTCTATCTACCCATCTATTTAGCTCCATCTCTCTCTTCGTTTCCCTTGCTTCATCTCTCTCCCATTCCTTGTGTCTCTCTCTAAGTTCTTTCCCAGGTCAAGTTTATTGATCTCTTTCTCTGACTCTCGCTTCCTCTCCGTCGGTTTATCTCTCTCCTATCTCCCATCCTCTCCCTCTCTCTCCTCCTTTTTCTCTGTAAGTTATTCACCAGGGAAAGTTTCTGTCGATGCTCACGCGGATCTGACAGTCATTGTCAATCGTTTTGTGCCGTGTTCTGTGACGAATAAGATAGGTCACCGACCAAACCTACAGTCAGAAAACGAGAACGACAAAAAGAATAGCGCGTAGAAAATGCAGCGGCGGGCAAGAAAACCGGAAACGGGAAACACAGGGAGACAAATTGAGTATTCAAAGTCAAAGAATGATGTACCGAAGGAGAAAGTCTTGTTTAAGTTTCTGTATTCGGCCCCTGAATTGCCCCTGTTTTCACTGAAGATATTTATTTTCTTCCTGGTTGACTGCTCTAACAAAACTTTCCCCTTTAACCCCATCCTAAATGGCTTCCATCACATCACACTCGTCAAAACAACTTCCGTCGGTTTGTTAAATATATCACTATTAAAAACCCTTTGAGACTCCGTCCACTCTGAGAAGATCTTCCACACCCATCCTACAATGATACGGGTGCGTTACAAAGGTAATGGAAAAAAAGATAAAAAAACACAAAATACAAGATGATTGACTTGGACTAATCAAATATCTATCAATTTTACTTACCTACCTACCTACCTGTCTATCTATCTACCTTAGTTTATACAAATAGAAAGTAAGTTACAGAGTCTTTGACTAAGAACTTTGGAAATGGTTTTATACGTTACATTACATATGAAAATTGGTTTCATTTCTGAAAAAAATGATGATTGCTCAGTTTTTGGTATATTATAACTGATACATTTGCCTTCCAAGCTGTAGGTGGATATTTAGCCTAAGACAATTGATGAATATCAGCGTAAAATTATTTTAACTATCTCTCAATACCATGTGGATCCATCTGCTCTTGGTTTAATATTGATATTCATTGATTGGATAGTTAATTTTAATTCTTTTAAGGTGGGATGGCTGCACAGTTTTTGGTTGTATTTTTTATTCATTATATCTAATAGGGCCTGATCTATTCTAAAAGTTTCAGAGAAAAGTATATTTTATAATAAAGATCAAATTTTTATTCCATAAATTTTGGGTTGTCATAATATTTGTTTCACATAGTTGAGTAATAATTCTTCTTTGTTTTTTGTTTATCTATGTCATGGAATATTGTGTTTATATCACCTTCCTTCATACACTTTTTAATTTTGAGACATTTCAAATTGTTTGTCCCTATTATCTAATTCTCACTTGAACCTGGATAATTCTTCAGCTCTATTATACTCTTAATAAATTTGAAGATAGTTTGTGATCATGTCAATTTTTTTTGGTTCTTTTGCTCACCATAAATATTGCCAGATATGTCTCTACTACATCGTTTGAGGACATATTTAGGTTTAGTTTAATGCTGAGGTTGTTCATGGATTTACAACTTTGATCTATATCCCATAAAGTTTTGACTACATTAGCAAACTGTGGTCGTTTTAACCTCATGGCTTCAAAGGTCATTGGAAGCATATTCTCTCTTCTAGATGCTTATTGATAGATAAGCACCACAGGAGGAAAATATGAGAGTCTACAGGGCAGATCCTGGATAACATATTGATCGTAGCATCGGGCCTTATGGCTCATTAATATTTGATCCATTCTTTAATATAGTCTACGTTGTCCTTTCCACCCATTACACAATGAGAGATTATTTCCTTCATGTGGTGGTTCATATAACTCTAGATGCATGATAGCTGAATTAAAAGTGTCCATGCCTACTGTACTCAAATCACATCCCCCCTTTTTCTCAATGCAATTCTTAATGATATTAAAGTCTCCTCCTATTATCCATGGGACTCTTATTGTGGTAAATTTATTACGTAGTCCATCCTATGAAATATTAGTAGTTTAACCCTGATAAGATGTGTATATAATATATATCACTATTGTCTGATCTTCAAAACTGGTTTCTACTATAAAACTAGGTGGGCATCCATCGGTTACTTTGAGTTGGACACTGTTAATCCAAAATATCCAAATTTCCCTCTGAACCATGTCTATTAATTCCATAGGGTTTATTTCGTATTTTCATTTCTTTTTGTTCTTTGCCATTGGATCAAGTAATCATAGAATATTAAGTCCATAGTGTTTAATTAATTTTTTTACTCACAATCCTGTTTTAGCTTTTTGAATTCCCCAATAATTCCAAAATGGGGTGTCCATCATAATGAAAGTGGAGAATTTAGTCTTGCTTTCTCTAAAGAGCTACATTCATTGTATATTTTTTTTCGAGCATATCTTCTGTGATATGCTTTGAAAATTAGAAACATGGTTAAATGATTGAGATTTAAAGTATTTATTATGCTTTAGTTTTTTTTTTGATATTTGCTTCATAATCCAGACTCTGATCTTTATTTGTCTCATCTATTCCTTTTGAAAATTATGATTCATCTATGTGAAAATATATTGTTGGCAGAGTTGGGTTATCCATGTCACGAGTAGTGGGATGTTCCATTGGAGTGATAAATGCATCTGGATTGTTCCTAGTGATGTAACATGACTGCCGTGATCGAGCAGCTCGTGCTATAGCACAGGGAAATGAACGCGAAATGCGATGCCGCAAGGTAAAATGATGCGCACATTTGAAAATAGATGAGAAATTGCATCGGAACTTATTACACCCTTGGCATATTTACTTTGAGATCATTTTGAAGCCGTTCACACGTCCGACCTCTATAAGTATCCATGCGATCATTCGGCGCTTGGATCTCCACTTCTTCCTCTTCAACTCTTCTTGGAGACTCTCTCCTTGGTTGATATAGAGAATGAAGAAAGGAGGGGGCTCTCAAGTCAGGCTTGCATGTGTGCTTAAAATGAGCCCCCTTTACCTCTTTATATTTCACTTAAGGTTTTTCTCAAAAACCTCCAAAGTAAAATAAATCCACCAATGCCCTTATGACCTTGTGCGTGTGACCCTTTAGGCCCATGTATCGTTCTAGTTAATAACTTTAATGGCCAAAAATATTTATTGGCCAACCTAATTAACTAACTATATTAACATCTAGATTAATTAAATAAGGATCGATTTAACCCAATCGATAGGTTAAGTTTCCAGCCCGTGGGGTGCCAAGCTATACCTTGTGCTCTAGAAGATACTGAGTAGTCTCGAACTCTCTCATAGAACCTTTACCCTCATCAGTTATCGTATATGTATAATCTATCACCTGCGCAAGACTCTCGAACGACTTAGGGTATGGTTCATCATCAAACCCTAATGCGTCATTCGATTAGTACTGATGCGTAACGGGGATCATTGGAGAACGCCTTCTCCAATATACTCACTACTCTGGCCAGGGATTTTTCTGCATCGTCTTCCTCGAGTCAATCTCCTCTTATGCCGAGGGTGGATGGTCCCATCTTGACCACTCAATCATCTCCGTAAGCTTATTACTACATCTGATCTAAAACTTATTTGAATCCCATGATTAGAGGCTCATAAGTCATAGTCAAACGTAGACGTCCACTCACGATATGTCCTTGGTTTCTCAGGTTAGTGGATCACTCATACAACCGTGACTTGAATCAACCTGATTGACGTCTAGGTATAATACCATTCACGGATTCGTACAGATCAATTCATTGAACTCTTTCTCCAAAGAGCATCTACCATCTGTCCTTAGTGTCCCACAATAATAACTATAGGATCAACTATACTTATCGTATAAGTAGGATCAGCTAGTGCTATTCTATTAGGATAATTCGATGTTCGTCTCAACTATCCATCGAATAGGAATATTTAGAATACATGTTTAAAGACTAGTGATCAGTGTATTATGATCTCATCATAACTCACTATGTCATTGTACATATTCATGAACTTCATTATAAACATCACACAAAATAATAACGAACACAAATATTTTATTCAATGAACTTAAATAAATATCGTAGTGTGATTTGCTTGACGACGACATAATATCCATCACAAGCTCCCAATGAACCACATCAGTTTGAAGGCCGATGGAGAGGGGGACAATCACTGTCCGTGAGCCACCACATTTATCACCGTGAACAACACAGATCTGACACCAAAATGGGGTTTCCAAACATGAAGGCCGTGGCTAGTCCTACAATCACGCGTAAACTCTCTTGGCAATGGAGCAATCAAAGTAATGATATTGAAAAATAAAGGGGAGGCGAGTATGACTTGTAGCTTTTGAGCCTGAATCCGAGTTATTGGTAGCACGCTCCCCGCTTACACGAGGCGGGCGTTGTGGCCGGCGGAGTTTGTCGCTGCTGGGTTACTAGACGGCAGTGCTGGTTGAGCAGGGGCAGATACAACCACCACAGCCGTGGCAGTCGCGACACACACAAGAGACACAGAAGCGATGCACACTGGTGGTCACGAATGTCGCAACCAAGGAGCAGCTTGAGCAAGGAATATGGTAAGGAAGGGGTCGAGTTCCATGATCTGGGTCGCTGTGGTGATGGTCTCGATCACGTCCATGAGTATGGTGGCTGGAGAGTCCCCAATGGTCGGTAATATCTCGTTGGTGATGAGATATGAGGGACAAATACGGACCCACCTCGCGGAGCCCCTAGGAGACAGTTGATCGTTTGGGTAATTCAGAGGGCAAGGTCAAGAGTCGGGGCAGGCTAAGGGTCCATTGGTAGTTGCGGGTGCCCCCATGGTTGAGGAATTGCAACGATAGCCATCAGGGGGAGTCAGCAGTCACGATCGTCAAGGCCTGGGTTCACGAACAATTTCCATGGAAATGATGGACGGACTACTGCGTGTGTCATCACCAACGGTGATGATAGATTTTGGGCTGGAGAACTGCACCACGAGAGGGCCACCAATTGGAGGTGGGTTAAGGGATCTAGTGGGTAGTGATGACTATTAGAGTGATGAACAGAGCACCGTCGGGGCAGAACAATTGAAAACGTTCATCCTCTCTTAAGGAAAGTGAGATGCCTTGTATCCAAGAAGATAAAAGCAGAGAAGAAAACAGATGAAGATGAGGCGGCATCTAACAATCCTCACTCAAATGCCATTCAGGCTGAATCATTACACAACAGAAGATGGAAATAGAGACTAGGGTTGAGCTTGATTGATCTGCGCGATTGATTGTGACCAGAAGCGAAAGAGTAGAATGTAGAGAAGAGAAGAGAATGAAGAGAAGATGAGGGTAAGATCAAGATCAAGATCGTTGTATTAACCCCCAAGTTTTGTGGTTACATGTGTTGGTATTTATATGAAAGTATTATAGTCATAAGGAATATATTTCTGTTATGATCGTAGCCGTTATGATGTTTTATAATGGCTAGATCAAGATTAATCTGAGCCGTTGATCCTATCTACGTGTTATTCCTATAACTATGTGAAAACCTATCTATGCTTTATACAATATCTATGTTTCAACTAATATTGAATCCTATCTAATTTCATAACGAGTATAAGAGGGATATATGTTATTATCTTACTAGCTAGTCTTTATTAAGTTTCCTATTGGTCCACATCTTGTGTAGACCGCTGATGTGTTGCGCTGAACCGCTGACGTATAAAGCTGAAGTGGCAAGCTGATGTGGCGAGTAAAAGTCCTCGATAAGTGGAAGAATGAACAGGGTGACGGACGAAGCTGCCACCCTGGGAGACAGATTTTGGTAAGACAAGCCTCATTGACACAAGAACTTTACAGGGTTATTTATAGTCTAAAAATTAGGACGTTGTCCTGCAGATCGTTGTGATTCAGTTTAACAACTGACGATTTCATGGCTGTTTCAAAATTTGACTGTTTCACAGCAACCGTTTCTTGATTTACCGTTGTCTCCTTGAAAATAGAAGGTGGAGAAGAAGACAAGATAGAAAGGGGAGAAGAGGAGGACACAACACGAGGCTTAAGATTAATTGTATTTCTTAAAAATATTTAATCTCAAACAAATTCTGAAATATTGACACTAATTAATCTCGAACATTCAACTATGCAATCATGTAAGAGTTACATAACAAGGAATGTTTCAAATAGAGTTACATTTATTGACAATATGGATTCATTAAGTGTATTATGTAAGTCTAATAAATATGCAAAAGATCAGACGTAATCCTCGGATGGGCTGATTGGACTTGTGGTCATTCTAAAGCAAATCAGTCAATAAATCAATCAATCAAAAATTTATTGAGAAAGATTTGAGGTCAAACTAAACATTGAGATATTCCTCTCAGTTCATTGCAAAGACTGGAAATGAGAAAACAAAGCAGAATGGGTACTTAAAAATTTTCGGATCACCCAATAAAGGGTAAACAGGGTGAGCATTTTGATGATAACATCACCTGATGTATTGTACTTCCATCTTCTGAACCACACACCTGCAAATGATGATGTGTCTAGAAGCAAAAAATCTGCCTTTTTTGTGATCTAATTCTGTTTTTTTTTAGGAAAACATAATTAGATCACGAAAAAGAATTAGAAAACAGAATCAGAATTAGATCTAATTCTGTTGCCAGAAACAAACCATCGTAGGGACTCGCTCCCATTTTATCACATTTAGGTTTTCCTGTTATGTTACCACCATTAAAACATACAAGATTTACACTTTTCTATCCCCTCAAGAATAAAAGTATTGTCAGATTGAACACAGATTCAACACGAGATTCAAACATTTTTCTTGACTAGGGAAGAGAATATTGCTCCCTACATCAACATTTTTTTCATGCGAGGCATCAGCATCGGATCTCGTGCCCACACATTTCTCAACATAAAAGGACAGGTAAACATAAACATTGACACAACCAAAATCGCCTAAACTATGATGCAACATGTTTCTATTCATCAATGCACCTGGGATGAAGCCATCTCGACTGCTGTCTAGATAAACAATCAGCTTACAACAATTCCGGCTCACACATCCCCATAGGAGGTATTAAACTCTATCCTTCTAGACTAAAATATTCTTAATATTTTTTGTTGTCTTTCTTAATAAAACTCTCAGGTCATATTTTTTGTTCACTCGACACTCTGAACATTGTGTCATGCTAAGATGCAACGCCCAATCATGGGTATCGATACTTCTATCAATGCAGATTTATTTCTTGAGATGTGCTCTTTGAGGAACACACATTTCCACGTAGTCCCCTAAAATGTCTCCCATTCCAGAAACTCCTATTCTACTTGACCCTTTACCTATCCTTTAAGGGGAATTACCACTTCCTCCAATGTATCATTTATCTATCCAAACGAGAAGAAGGCGCGAGGAGCGGGAGCGGGAGCGGAACATATGACTAAAAAGGATAATTGAGGTGTGTGCGAGAGTAAGATCTGTTCCAGTTTAGTTCCTCCATCATCCACTCATTCCATACCAGCCACACCACTTTTCATCATCTCCAATGTCTACCCCACCCACATGATTTAGACTCCTCTGCAAACTAAAACAAAAACATGCTCCCTCAAGTACCCCTCACCAACCTGTTAAGTCTCCTCCACCCCTCCCTTTGGAACCTCCCTTGATTTCTCTTGCTCTTTAACATCCTCTCTGGAGTGAAGCTATTCATGAGGAATATCAATATCTTCTTAGCCATCTTACCTGGAATCTCGCTCCAGCTCTTCCCAACACCAAAATTGTTGGCTGGAAATGGTTTTTTGGACCGAGCTCCACAACGAAGAATCCTTTGATCGCTGCAAAGCTTGCGATGTGATGCAACACTTCAACCAACTCTCATGTATTCACTACCATAATAACTAGGGTCGGATTTTAAAAATTATATCTCTCCATATTCTCCTTGCCTTTGCTACTACCCAAAATTGGGATATCAACAGCTTGACATCTCCAATGATTTCTTGCACGATCATCTTATTGCAACTATTCTCATGTGTCAATCTCCCACTGTTATTGCTTCGCTTTATCCCTCTCATATTTTTTCCCTTCAAAAGTGCCTTCTCTTCCTTGGTTTTATTGGCTCTCAAACCATTTCCTCAAATGTGACTTCTAAGGGCCCAATCTAAATCCTCATCTATGTCAATGATATTATTGTCCTAGGCTTGATCTCTGATGCCGGATGTCATCAGAGACGTCGTCCGGATGGGTATCGAGACGATGCTCTGATACCACGATTATGTCGGATGTCGTCGATGATAGCGTCCGACGGCTAAATCCTTAAGGATATGAAACTACGTGATGCAATGAACCCTAGGCAAATGTACATGCAGGCCCCGACTCGTGGGGATTTGCCGAGCTCCGAGCTCTGGGTGGGTGACCAGTGACGGTGACCTTCTGACCCTCATCGGAGCAACGACGAAGACTTCAACGTTGAGTGGAATAATTCTGTCGATGCTGGCACGTAACAGACGGGCTCGACCAGTACCTAGGAAATCACTCAATTCGTATTTTCAATAATTAAAACTCTCACCTAAGCTAACCCAAGCGCGGTAGAGTGCAGCCGGAAATATACTAAAAGATGTAATAAGGAATGACGTATCTCTTCAATGGTGGTGTTTGTGATCGGTGTCTTCGTTGGTAGGCGGGCCGGAGCGAGCAGGTAGGCGGAGGCGTGTCATTGACGGACACAGCTTGGCTCAACTGGCGGTGCTGTCACAGTGCAGGAGCGTGATGCTAGAGGTTTGGAGGTGAGGAAGGGGTCGGGCAAGAGAGTGCTTCGGCAGGACGACACGACAATGGCAGCGACTTGGTGGGCACGACAAAATTGGCAGGGGCGGTGCTAGTTCAGGCAGTGCATAGCTCGGCAGCGCGACAAACGTGGCAAGTCAATGCTGCATTCGACCAAGCAGATGACGTGCAAGAACCTGATCAACTCCGGTGCGACGAGGAAGCAGGCGCGGCGGCAGTAAGGGCGGCTCAGGCGGCCCGCGAACCAGTGCACACGCACGCGTCACACGCGGTGTTGGATGTGCAAGGTCCATGGTTTTCATCGCAGATGTGGTAACGACCAAGGGTGCGGTCTTGGTATCTTGCGGCGCTCGGCCGACCAGCTCATGACCGAAAAGTCAGCGGGGTGCACAAGAGCGCTGGATCGTCGCTCGTTGATAGCAGGCACACGATCGCGACATCAATCAGAATGCACAGTACCATGGTCGTTGACCGGAGTTCACAGCGTCCGGGAGTCGGCGGCTCAGGTCACATGAAGGCCTCCGTCTCGTAAACGGACAGGGATGGATGGTGGAGTGATCCTGCGTCATACGACATGGGCGTGCGGCTCAGCGACGGGCCACTCTACGGGTGATCATTGCAAAACAGTGACTTCCACGCGGAGGTCACAGTTCATGTAGTGCTTGGTTCTGTCGCTAGAATATTCACGCAGGTGTGCGAGTCGCAACCTTGTTGCGGGGTCAACATTGTGAGGAGCGAGGTATCGCTGGCAGTTAACGACATGGAAAATTGAGTGGAAGTTGTCTACAGCTACTTATGGTGCCGTTGGCGCGCGCAAGAGGGACTCGCGGCTCTTGGCGGTGCCTGGCGGGTAGGACGTAGTGGGGGGGGGTGTAGGAACTTTCCCCTCACTGATTTCCCATCTCCTTCTTCTTCCTTTTCCTCCTCTCTTCCTTTTCCTCCTATCATTCTTCTTGGTGAGACCAGTGAGGAACAAAACTTTCTTACTCAAAAAATAAACTGGTCTAAGATTCATGGGCTCTATCGTGCCCCCTTATATAGGGGCACGATGGCCCTTAGTAAGGGGAGGGGAGCCCTTAGTAAGGGTTTTAGTGCCCTTACTAAGGAGGGGGGGGTCTTATCCATAGGACCCCCGCTAATACAAAACTAAAATATTCTGACACATGTTCCAACTTAATATCAAAAAAATGTTGGCTACCTTTAGTACCTAACAATTACATGCCCGTACATTGCCTATGTTGTGAACAAGACCTCTCAACATATGATTGACTCCCAAGCATCTCCTTCATTATGTATAAGGACCTTTGTAATTTAAATTTATTGTTTCATAATAATTCATCATCAAAAATCTAACTTTTTTAGTGAAGCCAAATGAGCTGAGCAGCACTACATGGATCACTGTTCAACCTGATGGAAATATATGTGGCCGGCAAGCCAATCACACATTCCACATCTCGTTCCATATTCATTAATAGAACATATTCATTATAGTGCACGTGTGATGCGTATAATGAAGTCCATGAATACATGATTGGACTAAGTGAATTATGATGAGATCATAATACGGAGATCACTAGTCTTTAAGCATGTGTTCTAAACATTCCTATTCAAAGGATACGCAAGAAGGACATCGAAGTATCCGGATAGAATAGCACTATCTAACCTCACTCATATGATGAGTATGGCCGGTCCCGTAGCCATTAGTGTGGCGACACTAAGGATAGATAGTGGGTGCTCTTTAGTGGAAAGAGTTCACTGAATTGGTCCGTACGAATCCCTGAATGGTATTATACCAAACTGTCAATCAGGTTGATTCACATCACGATTGTGTAAGTGGTCCTTAGACCTGAGATACCAAAGACGTCTTGTGGACGGACGGTTGTACTTTGGCTATGGCCAACGAGTCTCTAATCATGGGATTCTAAACGGTCTTAGTTCGGGTGCATCAAGTAGTACACGAAGATGATTGAGTGGTCAAGATGGGATCGTCCACCCTCGGTATAAGAGGTGACAGCTCAAGGAAGACGATGCAACGAAGTCCTTGGCCAAGGCAGTGAAATATCAGAGAAGAGTTCTCCGATGATTTCCGAATGCATCAGTACTGACTCGGATAATCGATTAGGGTTTGACAGTTGACCATACCCTAAGTCGTCCAAGGAGCGTCAAGTGGATGAGGGATTATACATACACGGTAACTGATGATGAACAGGTTCCATGAGTGAATCGATACACACTCCTTTGCATCTTCTAGGACACGATGTGTAGCTTGGCACCCCACGTGTTGGAGTCTCGACCTATCGATTGGGTTAAATCGATCCGACGTTAATTAATCTATATGATGATATAGTTAATTAATTTGGAAGGCCAATAAAGGTTATTGGGCCATTGGAGTCATTAACTAGACTGATACATGGGCCTAGAGGGTCACCCGCAAATGGTCTTTTGGAGGTTGGAAGATATACTTAAGTTTTGGGGGTTTTTATAAAAAATATCCACTTAGTATAAATAGGGGAAGGCCCTGAACAAAATTCACCCAGGCCAGAATTGTTCAGGGGCTTTTCCCCTTCTTCTCCACTCTCCCCACACCCCCTCTCCATCCCTGATGTGATCAGGATGACGTAACGACGCCGACGGAGAAAGAACGGGGCTCGTCAACGAGAAGGAGGAGATCCGACACGCTGAAGACCGCGTGGATACGTCTAGAGGCTGCACACTTGAGCAGCTCGACTTGTCTCGCTCCGGGATCGAAGAAATCACGAATGAAATTCGTGCAAAGGTAACTCGTTTTAATGTTTGGGTTGATGCCGTTCGATTTGCAAAGAGTCTTCCGCTGCTCATCGTTTTGTTATGTTCATCCATCTCAAGGCCTATAGAACCCAACACAACCAATAACTATACTATATTCTTGGGATGTAGCTTGATCGGTTGGTCATCTAAGAAGCAATGTACTATGTCATGCTCTAGCACAAAGGCAGAATACAAAGCAGCCACCATTTCCACATCTTAACTATTATGGGTACAATCTCTTCTAAATGAAGTTCATATTGTGTTTAAACCTACTTGCATATTGTGAGCCGAGAAGCTAGGAACACCATACCTCATAGAAAATGATGGTTATTATGTGGCCATGAAGCAAATCATACTACCATATTTTATTTAAGTTCATTGAAAAAAATAATGAAGTCCATGAATGCCTGCAATGGCACAAATAATTATGATGAGATCATGACATAACAATCATTAGTCTTTAAACATGCAATCTTAATATTTTTATTTGACAGATAAGAGAGATGGACATCAAATTATGAAGAAAAATAGCATTATCTGATTTGACTTATACGATAAATATCGTAGATCATGTGGCCATTAGTGTGGAGGTAGTAGTGATAGAATGTGGGTGCTCTTTTGGAGAAAGAGTTTAGTGAATTGATCCATATGAATCCCTGAATGGTACGTCAATCAAGTTGTTTCATGTCACTGTTGTATGAGTGATATATTAACCGGGGACATTAATGAGATCTTGTAGATGAATGATTATGTTTTGACAATGTCTTACGAGTCTCTAACTATGAGATTCAAATAAGTCTTGACTTGGATATATTAAGAAGTACATGGAGGTGATTGAGTGGTCAAGAAGTACATGTCAGTGTAAGAGGAGATTGATTCAAGGAAGAGGATGTAGCTAAATCCTTGGCCAATGTGGTAAGAATATTAGGGAAGGCGTTCTCCATGTTCCTCATTACTGATCAATGCTAACTGAATGACGAATTATGTTTTGATGATTAACCATACCTTTAGTCATCTAAGAGTCTTACGAAGATAGGCAAATTCTACATATAATGTAACCAATATGGTAAAGGTTCCATGAGAGAGTTCAACTACTAATTTGTATTTCTTGAGCATGAGGTCTAGCTTGGCACCTACAAGATTGAAATTGAACCTATCAATCGGGTTAAATCGATATTTAGTTAATTAATCTATATGTTAGTATGGTTAATTAATAAGGTAGTCTAATAAGTGTATTTATAATATAATAGTTATTAACTATAATGATACATCTGCCTATAAAGTCACACACATAGAGGGGCATTATTGGATATATCTTTTACTTCAAAAAATGTTATGAATCATTTGATGTAAAATATAAGTACGGGATGGGCACCAATTTTAGGCACCAATGCCAGACATAAATGCCCCCTTCTCCTTTCTTCCTTATCATTTTTCTCCTTCAACCTAATGTCGTCATGGTCATAATATCTACAAGAACTTCAAAAAAATTTGAAGACATGTGACTACGTCTAGGCTGGACATGTGAATACCTTCAGAACAATCTCCAAGTGTAGCATAAGTTCCACACAAGATACACAATAATTTTTTTAGTTTTAGATGTCTACTTGAAACATAAAAAAGTGTATTTCTAGCCTTAAACCAAAGCGCGAGAACCCAATAGAAATTCCTGTCTTTCATGCATGTATTAAACATTAAAATTGATTATTACATTTCATAAGAATGTATCAACATGTGATTCACATGTATCCTTCCTCTCTACTTGTAGTCAAATCGCGCATGCTCACTAATCTAGGAAAATGTAGATTCCCGCAGATATGGTCCAAGCTCAACCTTGAACCAAGCATGAGCTTGACATTTGACAAGACGTGTTAAGGAATACATGAAGACTGCCCCCTCTTCTAAAAAAAGATAATCAGACTTAGTCCCACAAGGAATTCCTAATTACTGATACCCACCACTGATCCTTCATCAGTATTCCTCACCCATTCCGAACTCAGGCCACCGAAGTTGTCCCACAATTCAAGACATTCTCTCCTTCCTCCATGCCATCCAGCGTGTCGTACAGAGGCTTGTTCTTTGTCTCTAGCATGAATAGCGCTAGCAAGCCGCCAGCAATGCCACAGAAGCCAAACATAAGAAAAGGAATCCTCTCCCCCAACACCACCACCATTGCTGCAAGTATCGCCCCAAGCTGCGATGCCTGCGTTGTACATCCAAGAGCAGAGTTCCTCACCGTCGTCGGAAAGAGCTCCGCCGTGTAGATATAAAGCAAGTTATACGTCGCCGACACGCTGAAAATGCCGATCACACCGCACACTAGCCTTAGCTTCTTCATCTCAACGGCTGCGATGCCGCCAACGAGGCAGAAAAACCCACTAACCCACATCGTCCCCATACTGAGAGGCCTCCTCCCCAGCGATTCCAACATCATCGCCGTTACGAGAGCCATCGGCATCTCCACCATGGCATTAACAAACACGCTCAGATAGACACTTGTCTTCAGGTTGACGACGTTGAGGCTGAGCCCGAAGTAGATAATCGTGCAGAAGAAGGTGATGAAGTCGATCAGCACGAGGCGTAATCTCGTCAATGGAATGCGGATAATATCAAGCAAAGTTCCGTTCTTCTTGTTGTCGCCGTCTAGGATTAGGGTAAGACCGTCGGGGAGCTTCTTCCCATTGGTCTTAGCGATCGCTTTCATGGTTTTCATCGCCTCTGCTGTTCTTCCTCGGACGAGGTACCATCTCAGAGACTCGGAGATAGAGGGTAGTGCAGCGATGAGGAAGAGGATGGATGGGAGAGAAGTGATAAGGTAGAGAGCTCGACATTGAGGGAGGAGGAGGGCGGCGACGGTGAGAGCAGCGATACCACCGGAGAAGAAGCAGAAGGTTGTCATACCGGCAATGCCTCACTTGGACGGGCCAATGGGTTCGGTGGCAAGGACGAAGGCGCATAGGCCGACGCCGCCCGAGCTGAAGCCGGTCAGGAAGCGAAAGCCGAGGTAGAACCAGAAGGATGGCGAGAGCGCCGTGAGAAGGTCGAATAAAGAGTTTAGAGCACAGACGAGGGTCAGCGTGCCCTTCCTCCCCATGAACGAGTCCGAGAGGTGGCCGAAGACCCCGGCTCCTGATATATGATAGAAATGATCTTCATGAGTATGCTTGTTTTTTTAGTTTGTTAAGATTAAATGGGTCGTCTACGTTTACAATTTGTAGAGTTATTTGGTCCAGAAAACTTCTGGTAGATGAAGGTGAAAGGGGGAGGGAATATTTGTTGTTTAGACTCAAGAAGGAGATAAGGTTATAGATGTAAGTGAGTCAGAAAAGTTTAGGACTCATAATAGACACTAGCTAGTAATGACTGAATAAGCACCCCCATACTCGTCATGATAATTAGTGGCTAGGACTCAATATAAGTTTAAATCTATAAACGCTCACGGGGAGGATGGGCATGCATTACTTTCTATTGTAATATTACAATAATTTGACTGATTTTGGGCTTTAATAGAGCCCGGGCTCATGAAAGTCAGCAACTGAAGTCGATGTCAACTGGTGGACTAAGATACCAAACATCTGATATCTACATCTGGATACCGCATAAAAGACAAATTTTGATATCTGATATCTACTAGTGGCATTGGACACATCCTCTAAGCATTAGGGTTTGACAGTCTCGGTTCAGTCCGGCTTTTTAACAAAGACCTAAACCTACCTAAAGTTCAGTACATTTCTGGTCCGTTCATGTTCGGTCCCGGTACTATCCGGTCTGAACCTGGTCTGGTCAGATTGACTAGTCAATGTCAAGCCAAAGCAGAGAACTTATGTTGATGGTCAGTCAGAAAATTTATGTCAACATAATGAAGCTTCAGAATTTCTGGTAATGAATGCCCTGTTGCCTCCCTTCCTTTCTAAATTTTATAAAAAAAAATTAAATAAATATTTAATAAGTGACTTCCCATTCCAGTCTAGTTTGACCCTTGGACCTAAACCTGCCCACCAACCTATCCCCCCTTAGATGGAGGACCAATGTTCCTGGTTCCGTCGGGTCTAACCATTCCTTAATCCTGAATGTCCAATCCTACTAATCACAATGATATCCATCCTGATATTCGTTAGTAGGCAAATATTCATATCCATCCCATATCAAATATTTGGTATCTGAAACCTCCCCAATTTCAATGGCAGTTACACACCAGGACACATTGTTACTTGGGGGCCAATCACATACAATTAGAAAAGGACACGCTCGGTCTCAGTCCCATTTTACTGAAAACCTAAACCTAGTTCGGGCCAGTCTTGGTCTCGGTCTGGTCTCGGACCGGTCCAGTCTTCGGTCAGTCATGTTGACTAGTACATGGGAAAGTCCATATTAAGTTTACTTGGCCGTCTCGCTGTATCTAATGTCACCTTAGAAGCTGAAGAAGTGTTAGCTAATGAGAGAGTGAGAGAGGGAGAGAGAAAGAGAGGAATATAATTAGAGAGGGAAAGAGTGTGAGAACGAGAGAGGGAGAGAGTGAGAGAGTGAGACTGAGATAGTGCATGATGGAGAGAATACCAGATGGAGAGAGTAAGACAGTGAGAGAGTGAGAGTGAGAGTGCGAGAGTGACTGAGGGAGAGGGGGAGAGGGGTAGAAGGTAAGAAGGAGAGTACAAGAGGGAGAGAGGAAGAGAGTGAGAGAGGGAGAGCCTGAGAGGGGAAGTGAGATGGAGAGAGGGAGAGGGAGCAGGCGAGAGGAAGCAAGTTCAATAGGGAGAGAGTGCAAGAGGGAGAGAGGGGGAGAGTGAAAGCGGGAGAGTGGGTGACAGAGAGAGAGAGAAAGAACATGAGGGGTGAGAGATACGGAGAGAGGGTGAGAGGGATAGAGAGAGAGCCTTCAGAGAGAGGGAGAGAGAAGGATGGAAGTGAGTCAGCTAACTCGGCATCCCTGTCAGATGCCACAACTGACCAATAAGATCCATACTAATCATCAGAAAATCCTTATTGAACACGTAACCTCACGGCCTTATGAAACTTACCAGTCAGGACTAAATCTAGTATAGGTAATAACTGACGGCTAGGATTACCTCTCTAATATAGCCATTACAACGACTATATTACGTTTGTGATGTTTCATGACTATAAATAGTCAGTCAGCATTGTAAACAGAAATTCAACTGGAAAAATATATAGTACAGTTACTCTTCTTCTCCTCTTTTCTCTTCTTCCTACTCTTAATCTCATGCAAGATCAATTCTCTACAGAGGAGAATTAGAGCGGGTGAAAGAGGGATAGAGGGAAATAAAGTGAGAGGGAGAGAGTGAGAGAGCGAGAGAGAGAGAGAGAGAGAGAGAGAGCGAGAGCGAGAGAGAGAGAGAGAGAGAGAGAGAGAGAGAGAGAGAGAGAGAGAGAGAGAGAGAGAGAGAGAGAGAGAGAGAGAGAGAGAGAGAGAGAGAGAGAGAGAGAGAGAGAGAGAGAGAGGGAGAGAAAGAGAGAGAGAGAGAGAGAGAGAGAGAGAGAGAGAGAGAGAGAGAGAGAGAGAGAGAGAGAGAGAGAGAGAGAGAGAGAGAGAGAGAGAGAGAGAGAGAGAGAGAGAGAGAGAGAGAGAGAGAGAGAGAGAGAGAGAGAGAGAGAGAGAGAGAGAGAGAGAGAGAGAGAGAGAGAGAGAGAGAGAGAGAGAGAGAGAGAGAGTGAGTGAGAGAGAGATAGAGAGAGTGAGTGAGTGAGAGAGAGGGAGAGAGAGAGAGAGAACGGGAAAGAAAGAGGGGGAAAGAACAAGATGGAGTAAGGGCGACACAACTAGCAGGAGAGAGGTAGAGAGAAAGAGAGAGAGGGGGAGGGAGAGAATGAGTGGGAGAGAGGGAGAGAGGACGAGTGAGAGAGGGAAAGAGTGATAGAGGGAAAGAAAATGAGAGGGAGAAAGTGAGTGTTGGACGGTTAATCTTGAGTTAGTTAAATTACGGAGTTAGTTTTGAACAAGTCAAGAGTAACAAAGTCAGTATGGATCACTAGGCTTTAGGGAGATTTGGAGGCAGGAGCTGAGTTTAAGGATAGCATGACTGGGTGTCATGGAAGAATGCCTATAAATATGGCTGAATTCCTTATTGTAGTATGCTGTATGCATCAACTGGTTCCTTCCTCTTTCAAACTGTTCTTTCTTCTTGTTTATCTGTATGAGATCAAGAGAGTGAGAGCTTAATTTTTTTCTGTGTGAGATCAAGAGAGTGAATGCCTGTGCTTCCCTTCTCTGTGTGAGTTGCTGAAGTGAGAGAGCTATATTCCAACAGTGAAAACGGGGAAGAGGGCGAGAGGGAGGAAGGGAGAGTGAACAAGAGGGGAGAGTGAGGTCGGAATAGAGGGAGAAAGAGGGGAGAGAGGGGGAGAACGAGAAAGAGAGAGGGGAAGAGAATGAGGGGGAGAGAGGAAGAGAGAACGAGCGGGAGAGAGGAAGAGAGAGCGAGCGGGAGAGAGGAAGAGAGAACGAGCGGGAGAGAGGGAGTGAGGACGAGAGAGGGAGGGAGAGGGAACGAGCCTGAGAGAGGGAGAGTGAGACCGGAACAGAGGGAGAGGGAGGGGAGAAGAGAGGGGGATAGAGGGGAAGACCGAGAAAGAGAGGGGGAGAGAGTGTTGGGGAAGTTAATCTTGACTTGGTTAAGTTAGGAGTTGGTGTTTTTTGAATAAGTCAACAAAGAATAAGTCAGCATGGTTTAGGGTGATGTGGAGGCAGGAGCTGAGTTCAAGGAGAGCAGATGACTGGGTTCCTTGGAAGACCAAGTACATGGACAGGTGTGTGGCTATGCTGAGTTTAGATCTATAGGCAGTTATGAGGGAGTGCCTATAAATATGTAGGTGTTCCATTGTTGTAGTATGCTGTGTGCATCAAGGTTCCTTTCTCTCCCAAAGTGTTCTTGCATCTTGTTTCTCTGTGTGAGATCAAGAGAGTGAGTGCTTGTTCTTCGCGTCTCTGTGTGAGTTGCTGAAGTGAGAGAGCCAGGTTCCAACAGAGAGAACGAGCGAGAGAGGGAGAGTGAGACTGGAACAGAGGGAGAGACAGAGGGGGAGAGATCGAGCGGGAGAGAGGAATAGAGAACGAGCTGGAGAGAGGGAGTGAGAACGAGACAGGGACTCAGGGCGAGAGGGAGAGAACGAGGGGGATAAGAGAGAGAGAGAGAGAGAGAGAGAGAGAGAGAGAGAGAGAGAGAGAGAGAGAGAGAGAGAGAGAGAGAGAGAGAGAGAGAGAGAGAGAGAGAGAGAGAGAGAGAGAGAGAGCAAAGAGAGAGTAGAGAGCGAGAGGACGAGAGGGAAATAGGAAGAGAGTGAGAGAGGGCGAGAAGAAGAGAGCCAGAGCCGAAGAGAGGGTGAGAGAGAGAGCGAGAGGACCGGAAGGTTCGATCAGCCCTAAAAAGGCTGACCGACGACCCAGTTCGGTACGATCTGACCGAACTTCGGTCCTTCCCTACGTACAATCTAGTTTTCATGTCAGAGTGAGAAAAACCGGAGTTATTAAAAAAAAGGATGATTATCAGTGAGGAACGAGACTCGGTGGCCGGAAAAGATAAATCATGTAATTCATGCGGACTGAAAGATGCCAGAGAAGAAAAGAAGTTAGGAGAGTTACCAATCATGCAACCGACGAAGAAGGAAGACTGAACAAGGCCGACCTTGTATCGTGCACCACAAACGAGCCCCCACTCAGCGACCGTAGACGAAGATATCCCTCCAATCCATTCCCACGTTCCAGAAGGCAGCTCACAATTGCCGGCGACGGCCCCAATTGAAGCTCTGCAGGGATCGCCGGCGGCTCCTGCGAGCCAGCGCCACGCTGGGTCGCGGTCTGCAAAGATCATGACCATCGTATGGATAGCCTCCAATGTCCAAGCCAAGCAAGTTATCAGGAAGTGCTTGAGCTGCCATCTCCCGAACTCTCCGGCGTGTGCTTCCAGGACTTGGTCTATGCCCATACCTTCCTCTTTTCTTTCACTCTCTAGACTCGCCACTGCCCCCACCCCCATCTCTCTTTCTCTCCCCCTCCCTCGCTCTCGCTCTCTCCCTATCTATCTATTTGTCTCTGGCTCTCTCTTCTTCTCCCTCGCTTTATCTCTCTCCCATTCCCTCCCTCTCTCTCTCTAAGTATCTTCATCAGGGCAAGTTTATATATCTCTTTATACCTATCTATTTATCTCTTGCTCTCTCTTCCTCTCCCTCGCTTTATCTCTCTCGCATTCCGTCTGTCTCTCTCTATGTTCTTCACCAGGGCAAATTTATATATCTCTTTCTACCGATCTATTTATCTCTGGCTCTCTCTTCTTCTCCCTCGCTTTATCTCTCTCCCAACTCCCTCGCTCTCTTTCTTTATCTTTCTCCCATGTCTCTACGTCTCTTTCTAAGTTCTTCGCCGGGGGAATTTTATATCTATCTATCTACCTATCTATATATCCACTTATCTCTGGCTCTCTCTTCCTCTCCCTCGCTTTCTTCCTCTATCTCTCTTTCTCATGTCCCTCTGTCTATATCTAACTTCTTAACCAGGGCTAGTTTCTGATGATGCAAACGCGGATCTAACGGTTTTGGTCAATTTTTTCCTGCCGAGTTCTTGATTTGTAAGTTAGGTCACCGACAGAACCTACGGCCAGAACACAAGAACGACAAAAGAATAGCGTGTAGAAATACAGCAGTGGGCGAGAATACCGCAAACGTGTACCACAAACTGACCAACCAAATATTCAAAGTCAACGAATGATGTACCGAAGGAAGGTAGCTATTTTGTCGGTTTCCTGAAGATATTTTACGCTTAGTTGACTACTCTTCCAAAGCTTCCAGCCCAGCACACTTTTTCAAAAGACTTTTGCAGATTTCATAATTATATCATTATTAAACTCCTTAAAGACTCCATCCACTCTGAAAAGATCTTCCACCACCGTCACAAAATGATACTAGTGATGCATACAGGTCATGAAACAGATAAAAAAAACACAAAAATTAGAGCAGATTGACTTGGACCGATAAAATATTTCCCTATCTATCTATCTATCTATCTATCTATCTTTTTTTAATAAATTCTTCATTGATGTGAACGTGAGAATACATAGTTTAAGATGCCCTGTGGGCAAACATGGTTGATATGAGATTTCCGTAGCTGGTAGATTTTTCACTTTGAACCATATAGATGCTTGTTCATCGTCGTTGACAGAAATTTCCGATGGCTTTGTCCATGCTTCTTCCTTTTTATTGGTTTCCATCTTGTACGACAATCTTTTCGGCCTTTGATCTCCTGCTTTTAGCTGTTCCTGCATGTGCCCTTTCACTCACGATTCATCATGGCATGGTTCTTGCCTCTTTGGGTAATTGTCTTGCATACATAGTTGGCCTTTCTTCTTCTCCCATATCTTCCTAAGCATTAAGTTTATTGAAGATGGCGAGCGTTTGGTTCTTCCTCCGATGACCTGAGCGTAGTATCTTCTTCTTGTTCTCCTCTTTGCAATTTCTGGTATCTTGTTGCATTTGTACCTACAGATATGTTGTGATCCTCGTTCCAGCTGTAGCTAAATCTGGGAGTCTGTCATTTACACCAAAAATATGATTATGTAATTGTAAAGATTTATAAGTTGATTTTGGAACGAAGAATTTTGAAGATAGTCTATATGGGTAGAACATTTTTGCATGAAGATTATGATATCTCTTTATTTGATTATAATGTTGAAAATACCCTACTAACCTAGTGATCTTCATATTCCATGTTATTTTAGTGAGATAGCTGGAGACAATCATAATCATAGCGGTCATGACTGAGACCTATACTTTATATGACACACCAGATATGTTACCAATTAGCTGCACATAGTATACTCCTGTCTCCAAAGCCAGTTCCAAATACAGCTGAATTGGATGAGGGTTAGCATCAATCACCTTGGGAGGAAACGGCATACATGATGATAGCGGTTCTGTATTGTTTCCCTCTTATGCGGCTTTGATATGCTGCCCTTTTTCTTGGAGACATGATCAACGGTATCTTGTACCTCAGCTTCTTGTTTAGCTGTGGATTTTTTTTTCTTCTTAATATTTTGAATATTCCTTCATTTATTGTGATGCCATTGCTTTGGATTATTGAGCTCTGTTCTAGTACATGAAATTCTTCCTTTTTCCCCATTTTGATATATTGGTTTCCCCGGTTGCATTGATAAAAAAATCTACGGATACAAACTTACACTATATATAGCTGCATTACAGTGGCTGGTGTATCACGCTGAAAAAAATAGGGCAGTTATTTCCATCATGTTTGTGAAAGAATACAGTTTTCTCACTTGTCTTCTCTGGAATATTATATCATCAAGGTTAGTAAGGGCACTTTGGTGTGTATGTATGTATAGTTTAAGTTCAGAATCATGATCATGGATGCATTAGGCTGTCATGATGCATATGCAGTATAGCTGGATTATGTGTATTTTGATTTGATGATGCATTATTAGATATTAGAAAATAACATCAAATAGATACTGTATGTACAATAGTTCAATTAAGGAAAGTGCGCACCTGATTCGCTAGATTTTGGGCTTGGATTGTATCAGCATGGTGCTTAGGATCGATCATGATGGCCTGTCCTTAAAAAATGTATTGTTTAGTGACTGTGCTTTTCATCTCTATCTATCTATCTGTCCATCTATCTATCTTGCACCATACAACTTCCTTTAGTTATTGCTTGAGGTCTGGAAGCTAAAATTATTCCCATGTGATTTGTAAGATCAAGCAAAATATTACCCCTATAGTGTGCAAGATTTCAAATCTTGGAGTGAGATAAAAAGTAACTAGAGTGATATCCCTATAGTAGTTTTTTCGTATGGGAAAATCCATCCTATTAGCATAGTAATTAGAGACTTCATTGAAGGGAACCGAAGCATATTCATGGCTCACACTTGAGCATATTCACAAGATGACACTATTTCATGAGAAAATTTTCAGTAATTTTGTGGAGGTCATTGTGAGCTCGAGTGGAACATGTTGAGCATAACTATTGGGGTATATTTGTGGATACAAGTGCTAATGAACCTACAACATTCAGGTAGATGTTGGTTGTCAACTTTGGATCCCATAAATATAATTTTAATACTCAAAGGAATATGAAACCCGAGCATAGATGACTCATTAATGTAGGACAGATAGGGATATGATAGATAAAAGTAGCCTAATATTGTATAAATGAGGCTCAAAGTCCACACACAACATTCTGACCTTTAAGTCCATAGAAAATAAAATGGTGCAGCCCCTTCCCTACATCGAGGCAGGAATAATGTCTTACTCTAACTACAATAATGCAAAATTTCAGATTGAAATCTCAAAAAGATCAGAAACCACAAATCTAGTACACTAACCTGTTCCATTATATCCATTGGCCCTACAGAAACACACGAGAAAGCATTGCAGCAAATAACATAGATAACTGGAGTGAACAGTCTACCTTTGGTAATTTGGCATTGCTCTGAGTGGGGTATGTGTGTGACCGGCGGTTGTATGAGGTTGTTCATTTCCTTTTAGGGTAAAAGCAATGAGGGGATCCTGATGGAAATAAATGTGTCCGGCAAGCCAATCACACATTCATTGGCCATTACTATAATCTAATAATTATAGTGCATGTGTGATGCATATAATGGAAACCCTGAATACATGATCCAACTATGTGACTTATAATGATCTTTACATATTTTTATTTAAAGGGTACTCAAGAAAGACATCAAAGTTTCCAGAAAAAATAGTTTCACTCACATGATGACTAAGTGCAAGTTTGTAAAGATCAGTCTAGAGATACTAAGGACAAATTTTGGTGCTCTTTATTACAAAGAGTTCACTAAATTGATCCATGAAATTCCCTGAATGGTATTTCACTGAATTGTCAATCAGATTGGTTCATGTCACATTTGTTTAAGTGGTCCTTGATCTAGACACACCAGAGACATATTGTGGATGAACTACTGCACTTTGACTATGACCTACAAATTCACAATCATTCAATTCTTAACCATCTTAGTTTGGGTGCAGCAGGAAGTTCACAAAGACAATTGAGTTGTCATAGTGGGATTGTTCGCCCCAGGTATAATCATAGACAGCTCAAGGAAGAAAATGTCAGGAAGTCCTTTGCCAAGGAACTGGAATATCAAACAAGTAATCTCTGAGGTTTTTTAAAAGCATTAGTACTAACTCGGGTGACCAATTGAGGTTTGAGACTTGGCCATACCCTAAGCCTTCATTGGAGATCAAGCGAATGAGAGACTATACATATTTGACAACTGATGATATAAGGGTTCCATTAGTAGGCGGATACACAGTTCTTTGTGCCTTATAAAATACGAAGTAGCTTTGCAACCCACAGGTTGGAGACTCCACTTATTGATTGTGATAACTAGATCCACCATTAATTAATCTATCTGATATAATTAAATTATTTGGAATGCCAATAAAGGCTATTTAGCCACCAGTGTTGCTAACTAGACTAATACATGGCCAAGAGGCTCATACGCAAATTGTTTTTTTGATGTTATAAGATATACTTAAAGTTTGACATTTTTTTTTTAAATGTCCGTTTAGGATAAATAGGGGAAGAGCGTGAACAAATATACCCACTTAATTTGGCATAATTTTTCACGAGCTTTCTTCTTCTCCCCTCTCCCTTTGGATCCTCTCAAATATTAATGCAATCAGATGGCATAAGGTTGATGATGGAGTGTGAAGATGACAAAATGTTAATCGATGGCTCATCAAGATGATGGAGTAGGTTCGATGTACCAAGGATCACATGGATATGTGTAGAGGCTGCTCACTTGATCAGCTCAACATATCTCACTTGAGGATCCAAGAAATCACAGATTTGATCTATTCCTTGTTCATTTGATCAATGGTTTATGAATTTCATTTCTATTTCATTCATAGTCTTTGGCTGCATGAGTTGTTTTGGTTTCATCGAAGGCGGAGATGGGAAATGGGGGACATCTGATGGCCAGTTGTGATGATGTAGGAGGGCAGCAAACAATGAGGTCAGTGGATAAGAGTGGCTGTAAAGGATGATGCACGGTGCAATGTGTAGGGCAAGTATGACAACGTGTATAATAAAGAGAGACAATAGCCCATGAGTCAACAACTGATGGCAGCACTTCGGGCAATACAAAAATGTGGCCTGATGGGTTACACAGAAAATGGTGGATGGGAGGACATAGCATGATGGTGTGATATGTAATACAAGATGTGAAGCCATGCGTTATAATAGATACTCATAAGAAGAATGTTCCCTTCGAGGAGCGGTAGTGGTGGCATAGAGGAAACTGGGGGGAAAGTTTGAAGAAGAAAATTCAAGTCCAACAATCACAAAATAATCAATTATAGATATATTTTACTTATATGTCCATATAATAAAGTCAAAAAACTACAAACTGAATGTTCTAGATAAAAATTAAGGAAGTACTCAGTTATTTAGGTGAAATTTAGTCCCTTGATCTTAGGTCGATGCTGAAGGTGTGGCAAAACCCAATGTTCTTCTAGAGGATGTAACAACTCTTTAAAGATTATTGGGATGATGGTTTGCCTACCAAATGGATAAAAAAACTAGAATAAAGGCTAAGGCAGTTGAAGAAATAACATTGGATGAGTCAGACTATTCCACAATGTAATGTCATTTTCTGCTTTGTAAGTCTTTTCAGAAAAAATCATCTAGTGAACCTTTTTTTGCGTGTGAACCTTGAGGCCCATGTACTAGGGTAGTTGAGTGCACCATTTGACCAACTATTAGTTTTCAGATTTATGAATTAATAAAACCATTATTACATGCCAATGAAAATGTCTATTATTCATTTAATATAATTTGCAGGTTGAATCATTGAAATGCAAGGTGAAGTTCAGTCGTGGGAAGTACATTAGTAAAAAAATATCAATTTTTATAAAAAGAGCCTTGAACATTGAGATAGCGTAATGTGTACAACTAATTTATACACAGAATTCAATTTTCCATGATCAGCATAGCCATCGTCAATTAAAACATGCACAATTCATTCAACATGAGAATGTATTTATTAGGTACTTTTATCGATAATCGAGTTTTGATGACACATGTTTCTTTTCATCTCATAGTATGCATCAAAGTAGGCTTGTTGGACAAATGACGGATGATGTTCTCGGATAGACTCAACGAGACTGAATGGACTTCTGTTCAGTCATCCGTACACATCATTTCATATCGTCTGTTTTGTCATCTATCCTTATTTTATCATCATCACAACTCCATCATCAGTCCTGTTCCGGCATTTGTCTGTCATGGAAAACGAAACTGATGAAAGACGGATGGATGAGAAAACACCTCATATTTTGAGAACTTATAATTTATAAAATTTCAAGAACGTATCATTTATTTTCCACCATTGCAGCTTGCGGCCCACTGCCTCTTGCTTTTGCCCACCTCCGCCACCGTCACCTGCTGCCACCGCCCTCCGCCATTGCCCGCCGCCTGCCATCATTGCCTGCTGCCTACGGCTGTCACCGACACCTGTGAACATCTCTCGCTGCCCACTACCATCGCCCACTGCCGCCGCCCACCGCGTAGCCCTGTTGCACGCCACCTATCGCCATCTTCTGCCGCTTGCAATCCATCTCCCACTGCCCGCTGCCCTTCGCGGTCCCCCCACTTCCGCCTCCTGCTGCTCGCATGTTCTCTGCCATCCCCCCCTGCTCTTACCATTTTGGGTGAACTCTCGCTCCTCTTTCTTCTCGTTCTTGTCTATCACACTCTTTCCTTCTTCTCTTTATTCTCACTTCTGCTATTCCTCATCTATTTGTTCTTGCACTTGCCATTCTTCTCCTCTTTCTTATCTTTCATTCTTCTCTTTCTTTTGTCCCACTCTCCCTCAGCCTCTCATCCCCCCCTCTCTCATTTACTTTTTTCTCTTGGATTCTCTTTCACCATGTCCTGTTCTGTTTCTTTCTTCCTTCACCTGTTGTAGGCTGTGCCGATTTATCAGCGATATTACGATCAGATTGGGAGGAGGATTCCACTTCAGTTGAAGATTGTTACACAACTTTCAGGTATTCTCTTTGAGCCTTATTTTAGTTGCTCCGTGAACATTCAATTGAGAATATCAACACTTTTCATTTAAATCCAAATTTCATTCTTCTATCTTCTCACTCTTCTCCGTGGCTGCATATTCTTCTCCATCTTATTTCTCTGTTCTCATTCTTTTGTCATGATTCTCATTCTTCTCTATCTTATTTCTCTATTTTACTATTCTCTCAGGCTGCATATTCTTGTCCATCTTATTTCTCTCCTCTCATTTTCTCTCACGATCCTCAATTGTCTCCATCTTATTTCTCCCTTTCACTCTTGTATCCAGCTGCACATTCTTCTCCATCTTATTTCTCTCCTCTCACTCTTTTCTCACGATTCTCATTCTTCTCCACCATATTTCTCCCTTTCACTCTTCACCCTGGCTGCATATTCTTCTCCATCTTATATCTCTATTTTCATTCTTTTCTCACGATTCTCATTGGCTGTATATTTATTTTAAAATTTTGAGAAAACGTTGGTGGACCAAATTAGACTTGTTAAATCATTTCTTATATATTTGATTTAATATTTTACAAGGCTGTTATATATAACTCTTTTATTAAAAAAATTTCTTTGTATGTTGAATGAGGGAGCTAGTAAAATTATGCAGTCCAGTGCGGACAATATGCTGCCCATCACAATGACTCTAAGAAACATCATCCGGCAGTGGGGGTAGTAAATGATAGTAGGACTTGCCCTAAAGGGCAAAGAAAAAATTTGAGGAAGCCACCTAGAGCAAAAATCTTCAAGTACCTCACACTAGTGGACTACTTGAGATACAAATGTGAACTGTGTCGTGGTATAAAATCCTCAAACAAAATGCCCTTACAATGAAGCAAAGACAAGAGCACAAATGATGAGCAGTTAATTGATGGCTACTGGATGAACTCAAAGGTGTAGTGAGTTTGCAACGTTCTGTTTCAAAATGGGTTTCCCACTTATCCTCGACAAAACAATACTACACTATTTTCACTCCGGAGGCAGAGAATTAAGAAATTTGAAGTGCATCATTCTCTGTAATGCATTTCCATGGTATTTTACTGACTTAGAGGGATTCCGATGGGCATGGCGATTCAAAGCACATGTCGACATAAAGATGTGCGGTCTAGTGGGCAATTAAGAAGACTGGCAGGATAGTGTACATTCAACTAAAGGCAGCTTTTGCAAATAGGTTCAAAGATGTACACTGTGTCCCTCATAGTGGATGCGTGGACTACATCAAATAGTTATGCCTTCTTAGGTGTAACTGGCGATTGGATCGACGCAGAATGGAAGCTTCAAGAAGAGATACTTAGCGTAGGGCATATTGAAGACACGTATGATGGGGAGACAATGAGGGGTTTGTAGAATGAGGTCCTAGGGGATTTCAACCTTTAGTCAAAGGTGTGATCAACATTTTTATTACCGTACATATTTACGTGAAAAAATATAATTATCCAAGTTTTGACTGACATGGAGGTCTCTACTGCCACCACCGAAAACGCTGCAAACAACATGACAATGATGCATTTTATATCAAGAATATTACAGCCTATGAATCCAACATTTACCTCTGATTGACATTTGCCACCTGTGGCACATGTCTTGAACTTGATGGTGCAAGAGATGTGTGCCGCCAATGGAAATAGAGTAGTGTGTGTGTGAGAAGTCAGAGATCTAGTTGACACATCATATGGACATAGCATAACCTCCGTTGGGGAGGTAGTGGCCCAAGTTTGTGAACTGGTATAAGATTTTTCTCTTTCACCTCAAAAGAAGGCAAACTACATTCAGATATGGAAACATCTTGCAATGCCAAACAACAACAAAGTCGAGCTAGATTGCCCAACAAGGTGGAACTTGATGTACGATATGTTGTGCGATGTATAGATAAGCGAGAGGTTCTTGACCAAATGGCCGGTGCACTCATCTCGACGAGTGCAAAGAATTACAGCATTGAGTTTCAAGAGTGGGCTATGTTGGAGGTTTTTGGCACCATATTAGCAGTATTTCTCGAGGTCACTAACTTCATAAGTAGTTCAAAGGTTGTCACTACAACTATGGTTCTTGTCGTAATCAAGACTATATTGAATCAACTCAGCGATGTTTTTGATCAGTTTGAGAACGATGATATTTTTGTTGTGTTGGAGATGTTAGCAATCACACAAAGGGAATCCATTCAAGATGCAGGCGAGGCATTAAGCTTAAGTTTGACAAATATGAGACCATCATATGATGCAATGAATGCTTTGCAGCAACAATTCTCCTTGATCCATCAATGGTGATGTATTTGATTGAACAACAAAGTCTTGAGGACTTCATTGCTGGCATGCGATCTTGTCTCCATAGTTCAGTTACTCATGATGACCATCCCACTCCAATGGAAGCACATGAGTTTGAAGGTTGTCACCAGCATACTCCTTCAGGTTTTGTGACAATGAAGGAGGCAAAAACTAGCATCAAATCCAACCAGAAAGTAGAACCCATATAACGATGAGTGTCTACAACGATGAGTGTCTTGTTGGGAGAAGGAAGGCCCTATGAAATGGTTGATGGTCACCTGTGTGAGAGCTTATCCACATCTTGAAAAGTTGGCTATGGAGTACCTCTCTGTGCCAGCGACAAGTGCACTAGCGGAGCGGCTCTTTGCAGTGGGTGGTAACCTCATGACGCCCCAAAAGATTGCTCCTAGATGTGGAAAGAATTGAGCTGTTGTAAGCATTACACTACTGCATGCGACCAGCAACCTCATCTAGCGATGAAAACGACGTCTCTTCATCTGAAAACATGAACGAGGTAAATATTCCTTAAATGAATTATCAACATTTTAATTTGAATCTAAATCCAATTATTTTGGTTATCGCAGGGTCCTTCTATGAGACAAGCACGAACATCTAGCTTCTACGAGAAGTCATATAAGCAGGAGATCCTTTGCAATTTAGCCATGTAATAATATTTCTTTACTATTATATCGTCCAAAAACGTCATCAGTCATCCGCTTCGTCATTTACGTCATCAGTTAGACTGAATACACTTAGTTCAGTCATCCGTACATCGCTCGAGATGAGGACGTATGACGGTTTTTGGACATACGGATCACGGTCCGTTATCCTTCCACAAGCTTACATCGGAGATGAATCCTGCTACCGTGTAGCCCAAAACTCCAGAGCAGACTTCATTAGCATTTAATGCATCTCCATTCCGAAACAATTATAATCCACTTACCATTAAATCTGTCCGTAGATAGAACTTATGAAATAAGTGCCTTTATTTTTCTTCAATTACCTCTAACTCAGCCGAAGGAACCAGTTCTTCCCATCAACTTTTAACAACTCTTCTGCCCTCACCAGCGTTCGCTTCCTCCTCCATGCCTGCCAGAGTTTCATAGAGAGGCTTGTTCATCGTCTCCGGCAGGAAGAACGCCACCAGAGACCCGCCAACACCGCAAACCGCGAACACGGCAAAAGGAACTCTCTTCCCCAACACCACCACCATTGGCGCCAGAATGGCCCCGAGATGTGATGCCTGCGTTACGCACCCAAGAGCTGCATTCCTCACCGTCGTAGGGAAGAGCTCCGCCGTGTAGATAAACAGCAGATTATACGTCGCCGCCATGCCAAATATGCCCATCACGCCTGACACCAGGCGAAGCGTCTTCATCTCAACGGCGGCGACGGCCCCAACGAAGCAGAAAACTCCGCTAAGCCACATCGTTCCAACAGCAAGCGGCCTCCTTCCAAACTTGTCTATAAGCAGCGCGGAGACAAGAAACGCCGGCATCTCAGCCACAGCGTTAAGAAACACGCTAAGATAGACGCTGGTCTTCAAGTTGACAACGTTGAGGCTGAGCCCGTAGTATATCACGGCGCAGAAGAAGGTAACGAGCACGGACAGCACGAGCCGAGTTCTCGTCGTCGGCGACCGGATAACGTCCCAAATCGAGGCGGAGAAGACTTCGTTTTCCGTCCCGGGGCTGTCTGCGTCTAGGGTTAGGGTTACACCGCTGGGTAGTTTCCTGCCGTTCCTTACAGCGATTGCTTTCATAGTCTCCATTGCCTCTGCGATTCTTCCGCGGATGAGATACCATCTGGGAGACTCGGAGAGGAAGGGTAGTACGGCGAGGACGAAAACGATGGACGGCAGAGAAGTGGCGACGTAGAGAGCTCGCCATTGAGGGAGGAGGAGGGCAGCGCCGGAGAGGGCGGCGATACCGCCGGAGAAGAAGTAGAAGGTGGACATGCCGGCGGCGCCGCGCTTTGACGGGCCGATGGGCTCGGTGGCGAGGACGAAGGCGCAGAGGCCGACGCCCCCAGAGCTGAAGCCGGTCAGCAAGCGGCAGAGGAAGTAAATCCAGAACGACGGCGAGAGCGCCGTGAGAAGACCGAATAGAGCGTTAAGAGTGCAGACGAGGGTCAGCGTGCCTTTCCTCCCCATGAACGAGTCCGAGAGATGGCCGAAAACCCCGGCTCCTGTTTCATCAGGAGGACAATATCAGTTGGTTTGGCGTGAGACGATGAAGATTAGAAAGACGAGATCTTTGCACTTGCAGGACGACGGACGGCAGAAAAAAATGAAATGGAATTCCGGGAAGTTTGTGTGATATATTATAAAGTCTTCTACGTACTGATTCGTGGGTAAAATGAGAAGATATAGAGTTGAGAGAGATCGGTAGGTCAATACGGACCCAGAGAGTCAGAAGGGTAGTAATGAAAGGCACCGTAGTAATGAAGGGTAGTAATGGGAGAGAAAAAATAGTGATTTTTGGGGGGGATATCCACCGACGGGCCGAGTAGAACCAGGAAAGGCACGATGAAGGGATACCGCCGAAAATTAGGGAGATGGGTTGAGAGAAATATGGGTATCTGTTTAGGATAGCCAAAGAGTTTATCAATGCAGGTTAGAGTTTACAGAATGAAGGCAGGGGAAATTTGGTTTTTTGTTGAGATAGATTATAGATGTAGGCAAATTAGAGAGATAATAACGGACCCGGATGAGATCGAACGGTGGGAATTACCAATCATGCAGCCCAAAAAGAAGGCAGATTGAACAAGGCCGAGCTTGTATTCTGCGCCACAAACGATGCCCCATTCAGCAACAATAGACGCGGAATTGCCTCCTACCCATTCCCAGGATTCAACAGGCAGGCCACAGACTCCGGAGACAGGCCCCAGATCTCTACAAGCGTCGCCAGCAGTTTCAGATAGGCAGCGCCAGTCTGGTTTCCGCTCGGCGAATATCATGACCATGGTGTGGAAGGCCTCCAGCGCCCATGCCATGCTTGTAAGAACGAAGTGCCTCATCTGCCACTGACCGAACTCCCCTGCGTGTTCCTGCAGGGCTTCATCGACGCCCATCCTTCCGTGGCTCTCTGCGGCCCCTAGCAACGCCTCGGCTTCCATATCCTCTCTCTCTCTCTCTCACTCTCTCTCGCTCTCTCTCTCTTGCTCTCTCTCCCTCTCTCGCTCTCTCTCCCCCTCTTTCTCTCCCTCTCTCGCTCTCTCCCCCTCTTTCTCTCCCTCTCTCGCTCTCCTTTTTCTCTCTCTCGCTCTCTCTCCCCCTCTTTCTCTCTCTCCTCTCTCTCCCGCTCTTTCTCTCTCTCCCTCTATCTCTCTGTCCCTCTCTCTATCTCTCTCCTTTTATCTCTCTCTCTCTATCTCTCTCCCTTTATCTCCCTCTCTCCATCTCTCCCTCTCTTTCCCTCTCTATATCTATCTCTATCTCCTTCCCTCTCTCTCCCTCTCTTGCTCTCTTTATCTCTCCCTCCCTTCGTTTCTCTCCCTGTCTGTCTGTCTCTCTCTCTCTCTCTATTGGAAGAGTGCTCTAATATACTCAAAGCGAATATTTTACGCATCTTTCAATGGCATCTTTTAACTATCAGTTGCAACGTGTGGGGCAAAACGGAGTTAACTTGTCTAAAATCCCCTGCAGTGAGTGCGATTATTGAATCCAATAATAAAATAGAACTTTCTCAATTGAGCTAGATGTGTGATTCCAATTGAGTCACGTGTTACTTAAGGATTAGTGTCACACGGTCAAATCTCGAGCTAGGTCTCTTGCTCGAATCTGGCATGTGCCAGCCTCAATGTTCAGGGCAAAACACTGAGCAGCCTTGATCTCTTGCAGCGGACGTTTTTGCAAATGCTTAAGATCGCATAGAAGGGGTTAGAGAAGATGGTGGGGGCGCAGCCCCGTCAGGGAATAGGGTTATTGCATTGATATCATAGAAGAGTACATCATCGTTGGGACCATTACATGGGGAAAGGCGAGGGGTGATACAACGAACAAAGACGAGGCACCTCGCGCTAGGGTAGTGTCGCCGCACCACCTCGAGGCCGCCGCTCCACGTGATCAAGGCTGCTACACAAGTGCGCCAGGTCGGGCGCCGTGCACCCGTGGGCGTGGCGATCACACACGCCACCCCTGCCTTGACGATCACACACGCCACCGACACCCGTGTCAACACCCTCGCGCGCAGTCTGCATGACGCCACCGCATTCGACACCCAAGTTGGGCGCTGTGCGTCGAGCACTACCCGCGGGAGCGCTACGCGCCCTCTGTGTCGTCTCGGCGCTCTCAGTGTGCCACATGCCTTAGTCTCCTTGTGTGATGTCTCCTGGCCCCGTGCCCCGCACACGCAATGCGCGCGCTGCCCGCGCTGCCGCTGCGCGGCACCCTGGACAACTCCGCGTACTGCACCCGCGGCACGCCGCCCGGCTTGCATGTCCTGTGCCCACGCGCAGCACTTCCCGCTCCCGCGCGGCGCTTGGTGCTCGTGCGTCGCGTTGGTGCCCGTGCGTGGCGCTTGGCACTGGCGCACAGCCCTTTGTGCGCGCGCGCACACTCTTATCAGCCCGCGCGCTCAGCATGCGCGGACCGTACCTGATCTGTCCCACCTTGGGCATGGACTTCCACGTGCACCGTCTGCACTGTATCACCATGTACAGGGGCAATGGCGTAAAAGATCATGTATTTTGGCATTGCTACCCATAATGACTTAGTCCTTTAATGTCGTGAGCCAAAAACGCAGACACACCCTCCCAATAAGCACGCAGGCCTCTAGGCAGGGAATGCCGCCTAGTTAGGGGCCTAACAATTAGTTATATTGCGCTTAGAGTAGTGTTTGGTTGATCCGAGGTTCATCACAAGGTAAGCTCAAATTATATGTTTACTGAGGGACTTCATGCTAATAAAATTTTTTGTTTAAATGAAATGAGATAGGCTGAAAGCCAGAGAGAGATAGAGGGCAAAAGTAAGAGAGGGAGTGATAGATAAAGAGAAACAGAGAAAAACAGAGACAGAGAGCAAAAAAAACAAGAGACAGAGAGCAAGAGACAAGACAGAGCTACAGAGAACGAGACAAAGTGAGAGAGAAAAAGAGGAGAGAGAGAGAGACTCAGAGAGAGAGGGAGAACAAGACAAAGAGAGAGAGTGCATGACAGAAAGAGAGACGCGTGAGAGAACGAGATAGAGAGAGAGAAATAGAGAGACGAGAGAGCACGAGATAGAAAGAGAGAAGGAGAGAGCGAGCATGACAGAAAGAGAGAGACGAGAGGTAATGAGATAGAGAGAGAGTTAAGAGAGAGAGACGAAAGAGAGAGACAGAGAGAGGACGAGAGAGTGACGCAGAGAGAGAAACGAGAGAACAAGAGAGATAGACAAGAGAGATCGAGAGAGAAAGATAGACTGTCAGGAGTCTTACTCAGACCATTCGACACGTTAGGCTCCGCATCCACCAATTGGACCTAATACAAAATAAGCTAGTGACAATCTTCCACACACCTTGTAGTAATGACAAATTGTCAGGATTAAAGATAGGGCCAGAGATATAGGGTTAGGATCAAACATAGATAGGCAAAGATTAGTGACTAGGTTTCAACCTATATGTAATGTTATAACTGCTAGGATTTGACAGACATTTTTGGCTACAAACCGTTACATTGCATAATAGTTTATCCTACAAATACCAACCGATTATGTATAAATAAGTTTATGCTGAATGCAACGATCTTTTCTAAGTTGCCTGACCATTCTCTCTCTCTCCCTTTTTTTTCTCTCCATCTTTCCCATCCTCTCGATGGTGGCAAGTTGACACCAGCCCACAACAGAGGTGAGAGAGAGGAGAGAGAGAGATAGAGAGAGAGAAGATAAAGATAGAGAGAAAGAGAGAGAGAAGGAATGAGAAACAGAAAGATAAATTATTTTTTTCACACAGTTCTAATAAACATTAAACAGTTATATATATTCAATCGACCAAAAGTCAAGATTGAAATAGACCAAATTCATTGTTTTGTCTAAATATTTGATCTCTTTGGATCAAATTGCCTCCTGTTTTATTATATCTTTTGATGAAAATTTGATTGATTCGATTCGATTGAAACGCCAATCTATATCTGCATGTGTTATTAAACTGGCAGAGAAAAATATTAAATCTCATAAAGCACCCTTAAGTAATAAGTAACCTTCCACAGGGCATATTATTTGATTTAACATTGAATTTTACTTTCTCTCAATATATTTAGTTTATCGTAGTCCTTTCATTTTGTTTAATTCTTGTTCATAAGTATTTTTGTGCTCTTAACTTGAATTGTTTCTATACATCTGAAGACTTTTTTACAAGTGTATCTGAAATTCATTTTGGAATTACAAATGTGTGTTTTCATAAATACAGAACTATAGTAGGATCAATACAAATATCGGAATTATGATTCCTCAACATAATTTCACATGACTAGTTTACAATATTCATTACAAGTATTGGAACCAATGTACTGCCTCAAGTCCCATGCCCATAGTTTTATTTTAAATCATATATTGAGTGGTATTTTTTCCAACATTTAATACATTTGATGAGTTCAGTAGTTCTGCCCCATTCAGATAGAAGTATACATAGTGGAAGTACCACAAAGCTGCTCTATACTTTAGTTATATTGAGATAAAATTTGATTGTATTTGTAAGAAGGTAATATCAAATGATATTATGTAAGGAAAGAAAGATATTGAAGCGAATTCAATAAATAAGCAATCCATTTATAAGGTGGTAAAAGTAGACAGCTTGATTATTTAATTTTATCCAATTTATTTTCCATGTTTTTTTTTAATCTTACCGATCTATCTGGACCATTGAGTTTACTAATTTCTTTTTGGCACTAATATCGTACAATCAAGCTGGTAATAAGTCTATTTAATTTCAAATATACTTGACCAAAAGTGATACATAGTCATTTAAATTAAAGATGTGGGCTATATCCACCTGTCTATTCATATCACGATTGCATAACTGGTACATAGACATGAGACAGTTACAATTCATTCATTTTAAAATCACAAAATTCATAATATTTTTATAGTGCAGTATATGTTTCAGATATAAGAATAGGACAATAAACATGATTCATAATGTTACATATTATATTTTATAAAATTTAAATAATAGAATGAGAAGATATATATATTTCATTCTAAATATTATTCTAAAAGCAATTTCTGAACAACACAATCTTAAACTTATATGTCAAGAACATAATATTTTCAAACAATTGATGTCAACGCCAAATATTTAAAAATATTATAAATTTTCAGAAATGTTTTTAGAAATTAAAATTTTAGAAGAAGTTTTTCTTGTTGCACAATGTGGCTGCTCTTTGTGGAAATGCACAAGAGAAGTCCTTGCTTCCAAGACTGTGATTGCATCCAGTTCAAGAGAATAAGGTCTCTCATTAAGAGAATCACATTAGGGAAACCTAGGAAAGCCATAAGTATGCTAAGTCAGTAAATATCCAAAAAATGCATGGAATAGAATGCAAGTATATTTGTTTTTCAGAGAATACATGAAAATTGAATGGAGATAATTGGACCATGAAACGTAATGGAAAATGTATCAAATTTTTATAGAAACATTAGGTGTAAAAATAACATGTAGAGAAACAGTTTTATAGGCATAAATGCAGCTTCTATTGAGATAAATAATGATAAAAAATGAGTTAAAGTAGAACAAACTGGGGAAATGGATTAGGATGCTGGTAAAATATGAATATTAGTATGTAACATTCTGACTTAGTTTTACGTGTATTTCATAATGGGGTCCGATGTCTCTTCATAAAATTGGACCCCTGTATTCCACAATACAACTTACTTTTACGTGGAATAATATGAATATCACTGAGTCCACAGTTCAAAAGGTTACATCCTTCAGCTTCTACATTATGGAAAGAGAAGTGCCTTGGTCTGCAAGTCATCAACTACTAGAGCACATCCACAATTAAGCAAAGGGAGAGAGGACTAGAAAATGGAAACATTGCCTGATTTCACATGCCCTTTCCATTCTTTCAATCGAACCTTCTAGTTTGTTGTAGCTCCATCATTTGAATTTGTTTCTAGATTGAAAGAGGGACATTAAAGAGATTTATTTAGGGATCTGAGATGTGGCCCACACTCTTTTAAGTATTAATATGAATAAAAAAACCAAAAGTGCTACAATTGGGCCAAATATTCCAATGAAGTAACCTCTACAATGACTTGAAACTCTCTAGCATATTTAGATCATCCATTTTGAGGCTTTGATATTCCAACCCCAAAGGCATTTGAAAATTATTATCAGAAATTAAGTTTATAGGTATACAAGCCCAAGTAAGAGTAATTTTTGTTTTTTTTGGCAAAAAACATTATGCCAATTATGACCAAACCAAGAGTTGTGCTTGTCGTTGGATCAAGCTGTGCCCTGGATGCCACCCAAGGGGATTTACTTATGTAATGGTTAAATGTTTGTAAAAGTTTATAGGCGTTGAGGGAGTTCAAATATCCCAATTACACATGGATCCCACTTGCTCACACCTACAATATAAAGCAGAAAAGATACAATATAGGTACCTCTATGGGAGCCAGCAGCTGGTTCCTGTCCGCTAGTAATGGGTGTTGGGTGGAGCCGGTGCCATTGTTGTGTGCATTATCATCATGGGGCTTTGGAAAGTAGACACCATCTAGACAGGATGACATGTACTCCGACCCCTTGTGCTCCATGCATTACACCACTCATGAGGGCTGGCAGGTGCAAGGGTCTGGCTCTCAATGTAGAGGCTGAGAAGGCGAAGCCTCTCAATGCGAGAGCTGTCGCTGGCATCTCCAAGAAGATGCTACAAAGTAAAGTTGAGTGTTCCACATGACTGGGGTGCAAGATCATACCAGATGGTTGATGAGTGCATTTGCTCTCTGGTTTCCCTCCCATAGCTGGTGGAAAAAGCTGCTAAGCCATACTCCACACCGTGTGATGTCCTGCCATTAATGCTGAACCTGCACAAAGCATATCAACTAACACATATCAACTAGGATTAACTGAGAAAAGTAAACCATGCATGCCAATGCATGGATTTTGATGAACTTACCTTATTAAATCTGCATGCCATTTAGCCAACCCATACAACTCATTCAATCAATGAACATTTAATGATAATATTATTTATAAATGACAAATAAACAATTAAAATCATCTGTAGAGAGCTTTAAGATGAATCGGAAACTCAAAACTATATTTTACATACAAACACTACCTATTCTCATGCAATTTCCTGACATACTTGACTTCAGAAGTAACATTAATGATTCAAACATAAATATTTTGAACCCTTGGGTTGTAAATTCAAGAATGCAGTTTTGACCAAGTCCCATAGACTTTGATCATGTCAAATATGTTTGGTGAAACAATCACATGGACCAATATCCAGTTTCTGGTTTTGGGTCAATTACGTTTGATTTAATTAAATTATTTTATAAGAGATTATAAATAAAATTAATTTATTACCATAAAATAAAAGATTATGTATTTTAACTAAGCATATGACAAATTTCATATAAAAAATCAGAAATTGTTGGCTAATATTGTAGTCTTGTTTGGCATAACCATGCACTATTGAAAATATTTTTTTTTATTGGAAAATAAAATTCAAATGAGTGTTTAGTTTATCAATGAAATTAGTGCCATTTTAATGAAGCATTTAAAAACTTTTAGTTCATATTTTGCTGATAAGTATTCAAAAAGGTAAGTCTTACACATTGGACAAAGGTCTACAACCATGCAAATTTATTTATTTTAATAATGTATTATTCTATAATATTTTTTTCTCTTTACCTGTATGGTGTTACATCATCGACAGAATATTACAGGATACCCGCAAAGTTTCCAAAATTTCCTGAGGAAATTTAAGTCAGTCAATAGAAAGAAAAGGGTAAAGGATAATTTAAATATTAATGTTTCATTAAAAGATGCCCAACCACTTTTTCAAAATCAGTATGAACATCCCCTTCCACAAATATTCTACCCTTTAATGAGATGGGATTATTTTCTTCAAGAAT
The DNA here is from genome assembly GCF_029677425.1 of Wolffia australiana. Taxonomy (NCBI): domain Eukaryota; kingdom Viridiplantae; phylum Streptophyta; class Magnoliopsida; order Alismatales; family Araceae; genus Wolffia; species Wolffia australiana. The sequence continues at coordinate 16,946,625 of NC_135843.1, read as the reverse complement.
TACATAAGGTTTAATCATTGTAATTTGCAAAGAGAAGAAAAAAGCTCTGAAGTCATTGCACTCCCTTTCTTAATAACTCAACATGATGAGGAGTATTAAGGGTAAAACTCCAAGAGGGTATCTTTACGGTGCATACCTGACCCTTCTGTGTTTTATTTGCAATTGTTTCATGTAGTCCAAGAACTAGTATCAAAGAGAGAGAAGAATATTACAAGATGAAGCCTATCATGAAAGAGGAAGGGATCAGAAAGGAATCAATGCTCAAACTCACATAGAAGGTGCACACATCCATTTCCATTAAATGGGATGACAGAAAATGATATTTAAATAAAGTTTGGAGGTTGATTTGCGTGAAAAATGAACATACTTTGTATAGAATAGCTGGATTTGCATTGAGGTTTTACTGAGCCTAAGTGGGGGAAGAAGTCTGTGAAATTGAATTGGAGACTGAGAAGTTAAAAATTCATAAATGGAAAGCTTGTTGTAGGAGGTAATCTTCCGTTTGAGTCGAGGAGAGTTTATAATTTATATTGTGAAATGAAATTGTTTAGAAAATAAGGTAGAGAGAATAGAATAACACATTTTAAAAGAATAGAAATAAGGATCAATGTAGAGATATAGAAAGATAGTAAAAGGAATATTTTTCAGACCATTTAAAAGGAGAAAAAGATAGATTTTGGGTTTGAGGACTATAGGAAGATGCCTTATAAATGTATTGAATTTTATATTGTCCTAAATCTGAGATAGGGTTAGATGTTAATTGGGCTTATTTTAAAGATGATGTGCGTTGGGCTAAAGGTTCTTGATGGAACACATCCAGACGACGCCGACGAATCGTCAGCGGAGCCATTGCCGACATCATTGCCATCACCAGCATCGCCGCCGGTCTGAGTCCAGCCCGACTGGCACACCAAAGCGTCCGTGAAGACGCCCGGGTTTAAGTACCCCGGGTAAAGTATGTGTTCGCATCATCCGTTATCTGTTTTCCGTTGTTTGTATTTTCTGTTTTGTGTTCATCACAATGAGTACCCCTACTGGTCGTGACACATCCGTTTTCTTTCTCTTTCTTAGTTTTCTTAATTATGTTGTAAAATGGGGGTCCTTATTGGGCCCCTTGTTGGACCCTTGTGTAAGGGGCCCATCATGGCCTTGTATAAGGCCATGATGGCCCCACGTTGTGTTTTCACATCTGGAAATTATTCTATTGCAGTTATCATCGTTTTCAGATCTCACCCAAGAAAGGAGAAGAGGGAGGAAGAAGAAGAGGGGAAGGAGGAGGAAGGAAGAGAGGAAGAAGAAGAAAGGGAGTCGGGAAGAAAGAACACCATCACTCTGCCCCCCTCCCCCCTTCTCTCTCTCTCTCTCTCTTTCGGCTATTTCCCCGGTTGTATCTCTTGGTGCCACCCATCTACCGGTCGAGTCCGTCACACCCTGATCGACAGTCCTTGATCATCCTTGACCTGCAGGACGTGGACAGACAACCCTCTACGGTGCTGCCGCACGACGGCCCCCACTTCTCGGGCATTTTAGAAGACTTCGTTCCACGACGGTGGCCATTGTCATGTTCTGGTCTAGACTGTTAAGGAAGACGCCACGGAACGAGTCTCAAACTCGGCCAGTACTTCACAATAGGGCTTAATCAAGATTAGGTAGTAAAAACTCAGTTAAATACTATACTCGTTAGAGATTTAGCCTCTTAGGATTTTCATTTAAGTCTAAACATAGATAGGATTCAAGATAGACAGATAGGATTCATTTTTAATATAATTATAACGGACAGGATTCAATCCTTATAACTCAGGGGTCCATTGTACCGATCAACGGCTGTGATCGGTGCACCCACAGTTATAACGGACTAGATTAAAACCTAGGATAGCCGTTATAACAATGGGTCCATCACACCGATCAACGGCTGTGATCGGTGCACCCAAGTTTGTTATAACGGACTAGATTAAACACTGTTAAACAACAGTTTATATCTGTTGTAACTCAACAATGGCTATAAGCTGTTGTAAACAGGAAAGTAGCTATATTTAGGAACGAACTCTACTATAAGTATTCTCAACCAATGTTCTCTTAATTGTGTGGGAAATACAATGATCCTCAAACTATCTCTGCGTCTCCTTCTCTCTTCTTCATCCTCTCTCCTCCTCCGTTCTTGATTCTTTACATAGACGCATCAGATAACCGTCAGAGAGTTTTTTGTGATAATCGACGCCGTGGCAGAAAAATTGCGTTGCAACGAGGCCTTTGTCTGCGCGTCAGATTATCGTTACAGGAGCTCCTTGCGACAACAGACACCGCAGTAGAACAACCAGGTCGCAACGAGGTTTTGCCATGCGATAAGATTGATCTTGCCACCGTCAGCCTGCCGTCAAAGAGCATGAAAAAAGTGCCGTGCGATTCCTGTTGTTCCCTGAACGCCACTGGTCAGTGCGTGTCTTGGGTGCCCTCGGGCTCCAGCGAAGCATGACCGCAAACGGACTACCCAGCGGTCCACCGCGCAAGCCCACCGTCGCCAACAACTATGGACTGCCGTGCCGGTTGGAGGATAGATCTAATCACCCTGTTGACTGTTACTACGTGGATCGCTTGACATCTTTACGAACCCGCTGCACCATTCTTTCGGGTGGCGAGTATCCTGCCTGGCAGTTGATTTCGCTATTCCAACACCTAAACCCTGAATTGTGAGTGGTTGAGCGGCCATCATCAGCAACCAAGATGATCCATTGCTAGCGCCAAGATATCTCTGACACACACCCATCTTAGCCAGCAGACCTGTCGACTCCCATGGCCACCATCATCCTTTGTCTGCGCCCAATTTCTTTCACTAGAATTGGCTGTACCAGCTAGGTGGTCACTGCTACGTGCGTCGAACTATTGAGGCACCCCACAGTCCCTTTCCATCTCTTTACCTCTGGCTCTAACCGTCACTCCAGCATTGTACTGGATTTGCTGTTGAGCCATCGTCGTTCTCTGGCTCTTCTTCATTGCACTCCTTTGGCACGTTCCCGCCCTACTTGCTCGATCGTCTTACACTCGAGGAATACACCAATGACGGACAACGCCTTCCAACGAGGTACATCATTCCCTTACTTGTCAGTTACATTAATTCATTCAGTATATTTTTGACTACACTCCACCGCGCTCGGGTTAGTTTAGGTGAGAGAAAGGTATCGAGAAAACTACGAATTTGAGTGTCCCCTAGGTATGGGCTGAGCCTGTCCGTTACGTGCGAGCCCTACGGACTTGTTCCGTTTGGCGCTGTAGTCGCCATCGTCGCTCCGAGGTGGGTCAGAAGGTCACTGTCATCATCACCTAACATCTGCTTCAGAGCTTGGAGTTCGGCAAATCTTCACAAGTCGGGGCCTGCACGTACATTTCCCTAGGTTACACTGCATCACCTAGTTACATTCACTTAGTGGTTTTACCCGTCGGGCGTCGCCTTCGATGACGTCCGACATCAGTTCTATTTGGGATTTGGCAGAAATTTATCACATTAACCCAGGAACCATATTGGGGTCAACTTAAGGGACATTGATAATATTCTGGAGAGTATTATAAGGAATAATCTCACGAAGTTGTAAGTTTTTTTATGGATTAAGGAGAGTGAAGATTGGTGAGCAAGTCATTGATCCCTACAGGGTCAAGTGGGTCAATAAAGTAGACTTTTGAAAAATGACTTGATTTAACAAAGCAATGAGTGAGTTTGCTTGGATAACAAAAAATCAAATATCAAAAAATGGATCATTTAGTCCTATTGTTTAACTTAATTTTACTATACTTAGTTGATCCAATTATGTCAAGTAGGTTAGGAAAATTTGAAACATTTTTAGGCTAGCGTAAGAAGGGTAATAAAGTGACATGTGGTTAAACATTGCGGGTGTGTTAACATTATTCACGGCGGGTAAGGAGGCATAGCGATGTTGACTTGTGTGGTCAGACGAAAATCAGTTGGAAGAGTGCACATCATACAAAGCTATGGGGACCGAGGGGTGGGAAGTTCTTCACCATGGTTTCTTCTATTTCACCTTCTTGCATAATCCAATTTCTAAGCATTTGTGTCCTGGAGCCTTAGATGTGGGATATCTCTTTATTGAAGTCCAAGCAAGGGATATCCCCAGGATAGAAGTTAAGGACTACCTCTAACCTGTATAGAAATATTATGTTGATCCTTCATCTCTATTATAGTAAATAGGGAAATGATCATCAAATAATTAAATTCAAAAATGAGAATTTTTTTTCATACGTAGTTCTCCCTGTCTTCGGTATAATACTAGCTATACAAGCAATACCCGTACCATATTATAAACACCCTAAACTAATGCGAATATAAATGAATTTGTATTTCTTACGCTCTTTCTTGCCTTTCAGTTTCCATAATATCATTAGATGTATCTTCTTGCATAATAAAACATCCTTCGTCACAACTATATGATAAATGTACATTTGAATTGAATATTACTTGGAAAGGGAATGTAAACCATGATGTTATATTATTAGTGAATGGATGGGTCGTTCTTATCTACAAGATAGATCACTATAATGATAGGATAAAAAGCTTCATACTACCTAAAAGGCTACTTGTCTATTTAAAGTCTTAAATCAGGTAATTCACCAAACCATCCACAAGATGTTAAAAGGGGAAGAGTATCTGATGGAGTTATCTAAAAATCTGTTCATGTATATATACATTTATACGTTTAATTTAATTTCCCAGTAGTTTTTTCAATTATAAGCATTCACATTATACTTTTATGATTAAACGCATAATCTCTAAAACATTATATTTATCTCAAATTTTTTATTTCTTAATATCTTTATTTTTCATGCATAATATAATTTCTCAGAACGGCTGCATTCATATCATTGGATATATTTGAAAAAGCTTTCACCTCTTGTATATGAATCAATTTATTCGGGATATTCATTGCTAACAAAAATGTGAAGTGACTTCATTAGCAACTTAACGTAATGTGATAGAGAACGAGTCAATGAACAATGATGTGAAGGTGGTAAGATGTGATTTGGAGATGATATGGACTGGTGGAATGACGAGATGTGTAGTGGAAGTGAACTAAACCACCGATTGTCTTGACAAAGAACAACATAAGGCAAAGATGCTATTGTAGATCTTTATTTTCAGCCACTATCACAACAGTTTGTGAGTGCATGTTAGTATTCCATCTTCTATAGTACTTATTCGCCACAGTAAGGACACCGAGAGTACAATTGATGGATCTTAAAAATTCATTATCTTTCAATTCGCCCACACAAGTAGTAAGACAGTTTCAGGATGATTTTGATAATGATCCACAATTATATTTATAGGTCAGAATTTATGGATGGATAGCTGAGAAGGAAGCACCCCTAAACAATTCAGCTCCATTGGGCCTCTAGATTGTGAGATACCATGTTTGAAATTTGGAGCAATCCTAGTCATTCATTGTTTCTCTCTCATCATCATCTGCGTTGATGCTTCATCTCTTACTGTTTTTGGTTAAGTTGTCCAATCATCGGATACTTTAATGGTTGTGCCTTCACTTAATCTTGCGTGATTACACACCTTGAAATCACCATGTGTACTCCACTATTGCCGGCAAAAATGACAAAAGATCCATTTTAGTACAACATTATTACATGACGTGGTACTGCGTTGCTAAGTGCCACATCACAAGATTCCCTTATTTTTCAGTTTTTTCTAGTGAATGACCCACTAATGTGCATCATTCACATAAAAAATGGGAAACTATCCGTTAGCATTATTTGACACGGCACAGATTTCTATATACCACATCGAGGTCCTTTTAATGTTTTATTCAACTGCAGGGGTGCACCTGTGCACCACGTGTACAGCTACAATTCTTGGATCTGGCTTTCTTTTTATTTTATTTTATCTTCCTCAATTCTTGTATCACATTTATTGCATTTTAATCATTTATTATGCAGATTGGTCCATGTTTCCTATTGTTGAAAAGTACAACTAATCATTTTGGAACTCGTAATTGGTTGTCATTCGATAAATTGAAGGCTGACACATGGCGTGCACATGGAATCCAAAAAAGTGCATTATAATCATTATAATAAATATATATTTCAACTTTGAAAAATCATAATCTCACATACATGTTAAACAAACCTTTAAAAATATATTCTCATCCTAGAAATTAAGTTCTTTAAAAGGTCAATGTCAGCATGTTTTTAAAAATCTTATTAAATCCATAAATATAATAATATCAATGTAAAAAAAGTCTGAATTTTTTAAATATTGATAACACATATTTATATTAACGTTAATGCATAAAAATGTGTAAATTTTTATGAACTAATCCTATATTTATATGTTATCAACTAAATACGTAGTTCAGGATTTTTTATTCTATAGCATAATATATAGTTGGCTTAGGAGCATAGAGCTACTAAGAGTCCAATCCATAGCGAGCAAGTACTGAATAAGTGAGTGTCTATTTATTTGAAAAGATAAATTTAATTTAAAGAAAGCATAATAGTAAAAAGTAACAAAAAATAATTATAGGAGGGTCAAAAATATATATCCTTTTGAAAATAATTTATTCAGATATTATTCAAGAATATTATGTAAGTTAGTATTACTTGATAGTACAGGGTCAGAATATTTCAAATTTAAGAATACATTGGCGGCACTTTAAGAGCACTAGATAATGGTAGATGAAAAAAGACATGAGTGTAGTGGAGTGTAATGAAAGAGATACCATGTGGTTTGTGATGGAGAGAATGGTAAATGGAAGTAATGAATGACGGGGGGCCCAAGGGATGATAATTTACTGTCATTGGTGGGATGGAGATGGAGGGGAATAGGTGGCGACGAGCGGTGAAGTTTAAGGTGGTGTGTGTGAGAGTGGAAACCTAGGCTAGCATTGATGATAACCTAGGACAAAGTAAAAAACGTGAGTTGAAAAAAGATGATGGTCACGCTAACCTCATCGTCAAACTCTAGATGGGGTGAGCGGTGTTTTTGCTTCATGTGTTTTGATCCGAGCGCCACTCCTTCAATCCTTCTCTTTAGAAGTACAAGATGGGAACCAAACAAGACATTGAATGAACAAACCACTTCGATTACTGTAACTAGGAACAAAATCAAAGCATGCTTTCTTTAGAATGATGGAAAGTTCCATTTATAGATGGGTAGATGACATAAATATGGAAATACCATCAAGAGTTGAGACCAAAACCTGTTATGGATCTGTAGATATAACCACTTTAATTTAAATTACTTCGGGACATCTGATTTTTCTCTTTCTCTTCGATCTGAACTATATGGCAGCTTTCTAGCGTGTCACAAACTCATAGGAACAAAAAATGTCAATTAGTACCTTAAAAAAATATTAAAATACATCCAAATTATAATATCTGACTTAAAAATTTATTGTTCTCAATCAAATTTAATTTCAGAAAACTCCATGAAAAATATTAAAAAATCCATAAAATTTATGACATCTTTGAAAAAAATCCATAAAATAGAATATATCCTTAAAATATTTAAATAAAACTAAAAATAATTCTGACTTGTAAAATTATTTTATTTTTGAAATTAATGTCAGAAATTTATGTCAAAGTACCATATCATTAAGTAAAAATGCAAAATCATTCTAAAAGTGCAACCAATGATTTCAACCATTAAGAACATGGATTTATGATCATTCAATGAAGCCAAGCACATAAAATACATTTAGTTTATGAATTTCAGCATGGTCTCCTAGAAATATGTTACTTAGATGGAGTTTTGAAGGACTACTTAGTTTTTAACGAAAGCTGAGAGAAGCTAAAATGTAAATCATTTTAAATCAAAATGCTACTTGACAATGAAATAAATTTTCATTGATTAAATCACGTAATAAATTCAAAAAATATACAATACTATGTCAGGCAGGTCATTTAAAATATCCACTATATATATTGTGAAGCGTTATAAAATTGTACAACATTTGATGGTACTGTAGTGATACGATACCA